>NC_051329.1:5927827-6230857 GCF_015220235.1 Choloepus didactylus | reverse complement strand
TCCTTGGTGTGCGTCACTGAGGGTCTGGAGCATGAGTCCCGGACTTGGTTTCCAGGCCAGATGGCAGAGCCTTGGCCTGAGCTCCAGGGCAGCCACAAGCTGCAAGGCCTGGGGCGATGATTTATTTCACTAAATCACACAGACACACTCTGGCTTCATTATAGTAGTTTTGCTGTGAAAAGGGTTGGGGGTGTTTCCATGTCAGAGCATCTCATTAGTGAGACTTTGCTCACTGTTATTGGCAATACTCTGCTGTGCCCTTTGGTTTGAAATGATTTTCTAATTTGCTAATGTCATTTGTGAAAGAGGAACATTTCCAAATTATCTTTCAGAGATAATTATTGAAAAAATTATGTTTCTGGAAAGCCTCAATGTTACTCTCTTCCTGGGTTTTGAGACTTGACCATGTGAAAACACCATCTTTGCAGCTTTGAGTGTCTTCACGTCATCAGTGTGGTTCGTCTCAGCGGTCAGGGCTCTCTCTAGGAGTTGAACAGGCTGGGCCACCAGCAGTCGGGTCCTGTGTGTGAGTCCCGGCTTTGCACCAGGAAGCTGGGTGGCCTCGGGCAAGTTATTTCATGTCCTGGTTTACTCATGCACAGAATAAAGTGGGTTGATTCTTTCATTCATCTATTGCATGAGAGCCTGCCATGTGCTGCAGATGGCTGTGACCTGAGGAATACAGCAAGCAGTAGGGTCAGATCCGATTCCTGATCACCAGCACCTTGTATTGTGAAAATGCCAGACAGAAAGCACCAAAGTGAGTAAATATGAGCTAATTTAAATGAGTGATAATGATGTGACACGAATAAAACCACAATGGAGAGATCCTGGGGGAGTTGCTTGAGTGAGGGGTGTCAGGAAAAGCCCCTCTGCGGATGGTGATGGGGGGTGTTGAATAAAGAGAAGGAACCTGCTAGGTAGCTTTACAGATTTTGGAGACAGAGCTTTGTGGGCCAAGAGAAGAGCAACAGTGCATCCCTATGGTGGGAACTCACAGGTCCTTAAAGTGCCACCCGGCTGTACAACGCAGAGATTTATGACCAGGCGTTTCAAAACCATGTCCCACGCTTCATCCAGGGCAACCTGTGCCATTTGAAGGTAGCTCATTGTCATGGGTCAGATTTTAGTGTCCTCGCAGAGGCTTGGCTTTTTTCTAACTGCCTCATCATTAATTAAGCGCAACCCCCACTTCTCCCTTGGCTTCGTGGACAGTGTTTCCATCAAGTGAATTCAATCTGTGACTCGCCCCACCCTATCCCTCCCAGTTTCCTATTGCTACCAGCCAGTTGATGTGAATGCAGTAGAAGTCCAGTAAAGTCCTTCTGCTGAATCCTTCTTGTGGATTTCCGTGTCTTACTCCTCTCCAAATGATTAGACATTCCCAGAACATTTATGCAATTTAGGATTGTCATTTACCTATTATTTTCAGTGAAATCTGATGATGGAAAGTGCTGGCACTTCTAACTAGTGTTGATAGAATTGTGACTGATAAAGCCAATTAGGAGAACAAGGCAGCTAGTAAATAATTCATGCCTGGAGCAGGTAAGGCATAACTCTTCCAATGAACCCATTATGCCTTTGTGTGTCTACCTGGCATCTGGAAATGAGCCAACCACCCAGCGACAATGTCACGGCCGTGTCCTGTCAGGAAGGAACCTGCTGCTCAGCTCTGGGGAGGGCACTTCACTGGGGGCCTCCAGAGTTACTGCCCCTGGGTTCTGCCCAGCTGTTGAGCTGAGCCCAGGCCATGCTCTGCCCGGACAGCCCCCAGCCCAGGCACCCCGCAGCTCTGCCCAAGGCGGGACGGGCATGCTATGCAGACCTGGCTCCCAGGCTCCTGGTTGGCTGGGGTGGACTCTGCCAGCTGGGTGGTGGTCGGAGGCTCTCCCCATCCAGGCCTGCTTCTTACCTTCTCATGGTGCCCCCCAATAAACATCTCACACCCCTAACTCCTTATCAGCATCCCTTTCCCAGAGAATGCTGGAGATATGGGGTCCAGAGTGCAGCCTTGGTCTGTGTCAGCCATGGATCCTGAACCTGAGCTATTGCACCACATTTGTGAGCAGCATCTTCAGCTGCTATTGGAGTCTGTGGAGTAAGAAGTGACAAAGGGAGCTTGTCAAGAGAAGTTCCAAGTTAGTGTCCATTGACAGTGAGCCGGGCAGGTGGGAATTAAATGCAGATGCCTTGGCCGTGCTGGGGGCCTGGCTCCCTCCCCGGGTTCACTGATTTATTCGTGGCTCCAGTTAAAGAAACAGTTTGGGTCTTGTCATCTTTCAAGTTTACCTTCCCCTGAGAGCCATGTGTTCCTGCCACTGTAATTCCGTCTGCTTTGTGATGGTTCATCCTCCGGGAGCTCAGGCTACGGGCTGGAAAGGCCAGGCAGGCATGGCTGGCTTGGTGGGAACTCAGTGGGAGCCCCTCGACAGCCGAGACAGCACCTGGGCGGCCCCTTGGCATCGGGACGAGCCTGGGCGGCCTGGAAGCAGCAGTACCGTGGGTGTGGCAGGGCTGTGGCACCTGGGTTGATGCCTTCCCTGCTGCAGGTGAGGATGGGAGCGTCCGAGGGTCCGTCGGCCTCGATGGTGCCTGCACCACCCTCCCTGACCAGTCTGCTGCCTTCACCATGGGGACTTTGCTGAGTGGACACCCCTCCATGTGGGGTTTCCAGAGGCCTCCAGTGTGGGGGGCATGGGCTGCTGCTGTCCAGGGGTGCAGGCAGCGGGTGTGTCCTGGTGGAGACTGACCGAGGAGCTGGGCGCAGACGTGGGCCTTTCCTGGAGGTGACCACAAGAGCTGCCTTGGAATCTTCAGTCCCATCCAGCCCTGTGTGCCACCAGCTGAGGGGTTCAGGGCCAGTCCCAGGGGAGGTTCCCGGGATATCCCACAGAAGGCGGCTGGACGATTCCTTGTCTGCCTGGGGAGCAGTGACTGTGCAGCCGTTCTGCCTGCTGGTCTCGCAGGGCCCTCTGCTGGTGAGGCTTGGGGGGACAATGCTCTGCATCCCGCATCTGAGCTGGAGCACTGGAACCCCAGGCCCTGGGTAGAGCGGCACGTCCAGCGTGTTGCTGGGGACAGGAGCCCCCAAGGCCCAGATTGACACTTGTGGAGGACGCGGTCTGCCTGAGGCTTGGTGGCATCCTCCGCTTAGTCCCCCGATGTCCTGCGAGGGCTGTGCTGCTGTGTCCTTGTCACTGCCGGGTCGTGGAGGCTTCAGGGGGTTTAGTGCCTCGTCCAGAGTCCCACGGGGAGGTTCATTTCGCTGTCTGAATCGGACTCGGACTCTCAACCAGAGCTCAGCGCTGCCTCCCGAGAGGGGCCTTTCCTGGGCCAGGGGCAGTGTTGCATGCCTCCTGGCACACAGTAGGTGCTCAACAGATGCTGTGCCTTAAAGAACAGATGGATTTCAAACCTCATCGCCCACCAGCAGCATTAATTGCTGTGTTCTGTGCTACCTACTCTTTATCATCACTATTGGAAATATTAGCACACTGTAATATAATTAGTGGTACACATTCCCTTCACTTCTTTCTGACCTTTGTATGTGCTGAAACTAGATCTGATCCCAGTCTTCGTAGCTGTTACACCAAAGGCAGGACTTGGCATGAAGTGGTACCCAGTAAATCTTTATCATATAGAATTGTTACTCTTCTTTTACCAAAACTGTACCTGAAATCCCATGTTAGAGTTCTTGGAAGTTATTGCAGTTCCATCCATTGAGTGAGTTAACAGCTCTGGGTCTCTTCTCTGGAAGAGCTTTGGAATCTGAATTTTAAGTATCAATGGTGAGATTAGGTGGGACGGGCTGGCAGTAAAGGCCCCGCACAGCTACCCGGGACTTCCTGACTCATTACGTTCACTGCAGATGGGGTTACTCTAAGCTTCCGTTTCTCCCCCTTGCAATTCCAAGAACAATTACAGTCCAGCCATAACCTTGCTGACTGTGTCTTTTATTTCCTACTGGTTTTCAACTATGGAATTCTCTTGTCATTCAGTTTAGGTTTTGGCAAGAATGTTGCCTGGGGCTGATTGGAAATAATGTATATGTGGTGTGTGTGTGTGTGTGTGTGTGTGTGTTTTGGGACAGGCAGTGCAATGGTGGTACAAGGAATCATAAAATTACCTCTCAAAGGAATATCGTTTATGACTGGGTTATACTGCATTCCTGTAGGTCTTGAGGCTTGTCCGGTTAAAAAATACGTTTTTGAGCAATGACGGCTGGTGAAGAGACATCTGGAATGATCCTCAGTGCAGAGGGCAGGGGAGTGAAATCACGTGTGATCCTTGCTTTATTATCAGTGTCCTTGTACCATGTTATGTTACTGTAGTCCCAGGTGGTGTCATAGTAGCTGGTTTTGAGGGAGGACTGGCTATAAACCGCCTTGGTTATGAGGGACGACTGGCTCTAAACCGCCTTGGCCCTGCCACTTGTTGGTTGAGTCAGAATGGTCTGATCAAGAAACAGTTTTGAGATATTATTAGAACAGGGTGGTTAGTCTTACGTTGCTCTGTTGCAGATGCGACAGTTCTGGGTCTGTAGGAACATGGGCTCTGGATGCCTTTTGGGATTAGTGTGAAGGCTTTGAGAGTTGATATCAGAGACCTGAAGGGCGCTTGGTGGCAATTACTCTGGAAACCCCACCAGAAAGTTATTTTGCCACTGAGTAATACTGTCTTCTAAATGCCAAGCTTTCAGGCTCTGTAAAAACCCTCTGAAGGAGGGGGGTCACTGTTAAGTTTCTAGTTGGGAGACAGCTGTGCATGGCTGCTGACTGATACAATTGTTTGGACTGACTTAATGTCTTCACCAGATTTGATTACCATCTTCCTTGGCAGTGGAGTTGGTCTCGATGGGTCTTAAACTTGTGTTATTCTCCTCACTGAAGTCAAGTGAATTGAGAGGGAACCAAAATTCTGAAGACTCCAAAGACGGAGTGGAGTCCCGAGTAGCTTCGCTCCATCTGCCCGTATTGGATCTGTGGTTACAGCTTTCATTTATTTTCTAATTTATTTTTAACTTTGGGTTGAAACCTTAAGAAGCCCCAATTCTGTTCCCTGTTGCTGCTGCAGCCCTTGTCAACTAGGATCAGAAAGCCTCAGTCCTTACTCTAAAATACTATTTAGCACATTTTTCTTGACCCTCTTATTCAACAGCCTCCTGGATGCAGGTTGCCTCACTCTCACAGGAAATGTCAGGTATTGCTCTTTCTTAGCTCCAAAAGTGAAGGCTGCCTTTGAAAATGTGACATAGAAAGCCAGAATGCCAGGACAGCAGGCGGAACACAGAGAGATGGGCGACTGAGGAATCCACTGGGGCATTCAAATTTTAAAACTCTTGGAATTCTATGTAGTGCAGCTTCTTAGCTGGAGTAATGAACATTAGCCTCTTTAACAGATAATCCCCTCTCTCCGTGGCTTAGCACAGTCCAGTGAGGCTGGGACGGAGTTTCTGAGCGACAAGTCCAGGTGGTGCTTAGGGGCCCTGGCTGCTTTTGTCCGGTGCCTGTGCCGCCTGGAGACCGTGCTTGTTGCCATGCCACCTTGGAGGTTTCCATGGAAACCCTGGAAGGTCTCACAGGATGTTTTCAGAGGCCAGGCCTGGAAGTGGCTCCTGTTACCTCTACCCACTTTGCATTAGCCAGTGGGCAGACACCTGGCTGCAGGGGAGGCCAAGGAACTGGGAGGCGGGTGTATAATGTGGCCTCGAAGCACTTGTCACTATGTCTTGCCATTTTCTGTCCTTAATTTATGTCTTTGCCTCTTGCAGTGCTCTCCCATAAAAGCTTGTTTACCATCTCCTGTTTTTTTAAAGCCAAGCTCAAATTCTATTCTGAACTTCTGTTGAACTTGAGTTTGTACCTTTAATATTCATCATGTGATTGTATGTTGCCCTGTATTATTATTTAATTGTTTTCTTCGTCTTGGTTTTGTCGCTCCTATTGCCAGCTACTTAGCGTATTCTTAAGTGGTTGCTTGAAGATGTTTCTCATCTGTCTGGAAAGGGCTGCTCAGTGATTATGGAATCAGGGCAGTTTCCATGTTAGCTCTTAATTTATGCAAAACGTCTTAGCAAAGTAGGCATACAAAGAAACTGTCTTAACTTGATAGACAGTATCTTCCAGAACTCTAAAATAAACATTATACTATTAGGAAATCAAAGTTAGGAAAAAGACAAGGAACCCACTAGCATTGCTGACCGACATTGTACTTCATGTCTAGCCAAGGCAAGAAGACATGGAAAAGAAATGAGTTTTAAGAATTTGTATCAGGTAGTTTTTGCTGCATAACAAATGGTCTCCCCCTTGCATTTACATAGCTTATGGGTACTCGTCTGGAATTTGGCTGAGCTCAGTTGGGCTGGTCTTTTCCTGGACCCAGCTGCGTCCACTCAAGCACTTGTGGCCACCTGCCGGAGTGTTGACTTATGTTTTAAGCTGCTAAGTTTTGGTTAATTATTCAGAAAAAAACTAACTAACACAGATTAGAAGAGAAGGAACAAAACTGTCATTATTTGCAGATGATATTATAGTCTACTAAAAAGATTTTAGTATTTGGAATAAGGCTGAATTGAAGAAATGGGGTTTTATATCACATTTAGGCAATGTATTTATTTGTATCATGGAGAATTTTTTTTGCGGGAGCAGATGTTGGTCCTGAGAGGTTTTTTTTCCCTAAAGTGATAAATTTGTAATTAGCAGTATCATTTGCATATGCAGCCACCCTTTAATTGGTAGTGGGTTTACCTGTGTGAATTTTCTTGTTATCCAGTCTGAGGTATAACTGACAGACAAATTCAGAGAGGTCAGAGGTGGTTGGAGCTGGGTAGAACATGAGAAATCCTATGTCAGTGTCCTTATTCACTGTTGAGAAACCTGATGCTGAGAGAGGTTAAGCGACTTGTCCAAGGTTACACAGCATACAGCCGCAGTATGTATTCTTAGTAGAAGTGTTAGTATCGTGTTAGAAGCTGGGATTTGATGTCTGGATCCATGATGGGTAATGTCACAGTAAGTACTTCCTGATGTATTTCCATCCAAAGGAAGAGGCAGCCAGTTTGATTGGTCCTAGATGGAAGAAGGCTGTGGTGTAACCCTCAAATGCTCTGGTCCCTCTTGAAGGCAGGATCCACCTATTCTATGAATTTTGGACATTGTCTGTATCATAATGCATAAATTAGGATGCCTTGGGGACATCAGTGACCTTATGTCGTGTTGCTACATTGTTGTTCATAATTTACAAGTTATAAATTTTAAAAAATACCTATTATTTAGCTAAATGAGTTACACCTATGTTATTTTAGTTATATTGGGGTGGGTTACACTAAAGATTGTGCAAAGAATGTCAAATATTTCTCCTTTATTCTTAATAGTAATTAAAATCTTAAGAATGTTGAATTGAATTCTTACTTTGTGCGAAGTACTCCGTTGAATACTTACATACATTATCTAATTAAATCCTACAGTAATAAGATGAAGTAGGTATTGTTATCCTCATTTACGAATGAAGAAACCGAGGTATGAAGAGGTAAAACCCAAGGTCAAGCAGTGACTAAGTGACAGAAGTGGGATTCCAACCCGAGTCTGTCTGGCTTCAGAGCTCTGAGCTCTGCTCTCGATGTTTGCATGGTAGGTCTGTGGTGGTTTTAAAGTGGATGTACACATACCTTTGATATTGCTTCCTTCAAGATTAGAGCTTGAGGAGTTGTGGGCTGGGCTTAATGACTCGCTTATGATAGATGTGACGATGGAGGCCTTCAGAGACAAGGCCACGCAAGGTCAGTCAAGGCATTGGGCCTTGGTTCTTGCTCTCTCTTGGGTCATGTCTCTGTGGGGGAAGATGGCAGGCCTGGAGGGGGCAGCCGGTTCCCCAGCCATCAGCAGGGCCTCAAGCACACAGGGTGCCCCACTGGGGGTCAGTCCCAGAGCCAGCCTTGGGTGCCCAGAGGGGGATGCGGGATGGGCGCTCTTGGGGAGAGGCAGGGAGGCCAAAACGACCAGGCCGTGCTTCTGCTTCAGTTCTCAGGGGCTCCAGCCCACGGGTGAGGGACAAGGGTCGGGGCCTGCATCCCGGAGAAAACGCATGGCCTGGGGCAGGCTCGTGCTTCTCTGGACTTGTGTCCCCGCCAGGCATGTGGCAGAATCCCGTTGTATTCATTCACTCGGGCCAGATCTCACTTAGCTTCTGATGGACACTGAGCACTGTGTCAGGGCCCGGTGTACGGCCGGGATGAAGACCCAGTCCCTGCCCTCCTGAAGCTTGCAGACAAGTTTGGGAGACAAAAATAAGCACCTAAAGCTGCCTGAGTACCTAACTGAAGTGTGCATTATGCACAAGGAGTGCAAGGTGCCGTGGGCAAGAGGGAGCAGGAGGAGCTGTGTCGTGCTGGAGGCCCCCCGCCCCTGTGGGTGCAGGGTTACCTGATGCCTGGGAACCTCTGGCGACCATAAGCATCTCTAGATCACCTTTCCAGGTGCTGCACACGTCGCCGATTTTCACTTCTGGACGTTCAGCCTTGCCAGGGTCCTGACCACACTTTCTCGAAACACTTTGACCAGCGACATCCTTAGGTCAGTGACGACTCAGCGCAGGGCAGAAAGGTGTGCCGTGAAGAGGTCTGCAATGGGTAGGGGCTGCAGTGGATTAATATCTGCAGCATGCCTCCCTTCCACCCTCCAGGCTCTCCTGACTGTCTCTCCTGTGACACCCCCGTCACTGGAAACGCTCACGGAAGGGAGTTCTGGGGATACATAGTTCAGCCAAGTTGATTTGTTCCAAAGCCAGCATAGTGGAAAGGGTGGCAAAACCTGGGAATGTCTCTTGGGGTCATAGCAAAGTGAAGCTCGAATACCCAGCATGCTAGTTCTTCATGTTGGCCGTCACCCCACCCACCTTCTGTGCTTCTCTGCCCTGCTGGCTGCTTTGGGTGGATAGGGTCCCTCTCCAAGGCCTGCACCCCAGGCTCTCTGCTGGCATTGGGCTAGGCTTGGCTGGTGGACGCTTTAGTGGGAGAGACGGCAGGAGGGGAGAGGTCAGAGCACCTCTTCCTGCTACTTCTCTGCCTGCATGGGTGGTCCTGCAATGTCTGCATCCCTCTGGGGCTCCAGCTCCTGCAGGCACACCCTCTTCCAGGGCTGTGGCTCTCGCCGGGCTCCGCTAACATCGTTGCCTCCCTTTGTATCTCCCCTGGATGGTGACAGATCGCTGCTGCCAATGGTTTCTGGTTGTTTGGCATCCCTTGTTCGTTCCTGTATTCCTGCTTACAGCTTTGTAAATACCCCCGTTATTAAATTCTTTTCTATTAAGCCAATTTGAGTGGAAGCCTGCTTCCCACTGGGACCATGATGGATGCACCGTACTAAAGCACTCAGACTTCATTCTGGAAGCAGTGGGCAGAAATGCTGGGCTCGGTCTCATTTCCCAGTGCAGCCTCTGGGCAGATGGGCTGGACCAGCCCCAGTGATACAATGTGTGCACTGGGCTCAGGGCAGCAAAAATGCTGGCCAGAAAGGACACTGAGCCTGCCTTTGGTGGGAGTTCGTGAGTGAATATGGTCTTTTAATGTAGAGTCCCTTTAAAAAAAATGAATACTTCATTGCAATATTTAAGGAACTTCTCCAAACATTTAATGTGCTAAATGGTTGAGAGGCTGTTATAGGAGCGTCATTCTTTTAGATGTATTTCGGTTGCAATGCCGCATACTAGCCATGTCCTCCTGAAACTACATTATCTTCAACTCTGATTTCTTCACCTGAACGAAGGTGAAATGTCAACCTCTTAGCTCCATTTCTTGAAACAGAAAAACCTGCCTCCTTGGATTTCAGGGTGAGCTTCTAGAATGGTATTGGGAGATGTGTAATGATAAGTGTTTGCAATTTAGCCATTTGAGGGAGGTTTCATGTTGGCATTTCAGTCCGTTTCCTGGGAAGATTAGGCTTCAGAAAAGGTGGTCTGCCTGGCACTGGATACTGATTTATTGTTCAGTTTGGCTCTCCCCATGTATCAGCTGAAATATGGTTAAATGCCAGTGTAAGTCACCACAGTTGAAATTATTAGGCACGTACAATAATGCCACTTGTGTATCTAAAATACTGCGTCTCTGCCTCATGATGGACTTCAGTGCTGTCGTATCCATGTGTCAGCTTTTTTGTTGCAAGCAGGAGCTTAAGTTAGTGGAACCAAGTCATAGAGAGGAGGCCCAGGAATGGGCAACCCCGGGGAGGAGTTGGGTTAGTTGACTGGCCTAAGACTTCCCGTGCTGCATTTCTCCCCCTGCTTCCAGCTGTGGCCACCTCTGCTGTATTCTCTTTTATCTTCATTCAGGTCAGCGCTCTCTATATGCCCAGAACCGACATCTCCCAGCTCAGAATCCCCTCTGTAAAGAGGTCAAGTTTTCAACATTCTCCCACCCCTTGTTTCTGTAGACTTTAAAAGTCAGCCTCTGCTCATTAGCAGAATCTTTCTTTAGGCTCTGAATAGTATAATTGATTAGGCTCCAGCTCTTCGTTGCCAGGCCTGTTCCCATCCCGATTAGCCTGATTAGACTAGATGATGCCCAAATTTCTGAGCCATGCATTTAGGCAGTCTTAAAAGTGACTAGTACAAAGTTGATGAAACACACCAATGCACATGGGTTCTTAAGAGCTTCCTCCTCATGAGGGCAGTTATCTTTATTCCAGAGCCCTGAGGTCCCCCCGCTCCCCAGCTGGGCTGCCACACATCTGCTCTTCCAGGGAGCCTGAAGCACTTGCTTCCTGGTCCCCTGTGCTCTTGGCTTACGTGGCAGTACTTAGCCTAGCGGTCCTTGAAGTGTTGAAGTGTTTGGAGCATTTGAAACCTTGCATTGGATGTCCTTACCAACTTGGAGAGTCATGCCTTCAGTTATTTTGTATCAAAGAATGCTTTTTCAATTTTAGGACGTTATAGGAATCTGGGATTTTTAAGATAATGGAGTGTGTGGAAGGGAATGTGGGATTGGCTGTCTGTGCATTACTGTCCCAATTTTGAGGAGTATTTCCAAGTAATTTCATCGAGTCTTAAGTGACCAGGTGTGGGGGCTTTCTTGTCTAAATCTCCCCATCCTTGCAGGTGCCCAAGGCCCCATCATGTATTCTAGGGGTTTGGGAAGGTCCTGGGCCTTTGATGGGAGGGATCGTCCATCCAGGGAGAGTTGGGTGGGGGCTGAACTGAGTCTTAGGGTGCAGATGCACGTCGTTCCCACTGGACCCTCAGGGGCAGTGTGTGACCACTGGCCACGGACTGTCCTTGCTTTTTTTTGTTCCTCACTCTTAAAAAAAACTAGTTCAGGACCTCTTCTCCCAAGGTAGGTATTCCCCCTCTTCTTCGCTCAAAGGTAACTACTTCTTAATTTATTTCCGGAGTTGTCACCAATCAGGCTAGGAATTTGGATTGCTCAGCTCCAGATAATTGTTGGTTTGCTCTGCAGGAATGGGGCCAAATGTGGCCCAGTTCTCCAATTTCTTAAGAGGATCTAGAAATTCAGACCTTTTAGTTGAAGTCTACCAATTTTTTCATGTTGCTTTTAATGAAAACAAAAACAACCATAGCTCTATGGAACAATCAAAAGATATTTGGGGTCTAATTGCAGCCTTTAGGGCAGGGAGCTCACTGGGTAAGCTGTTCTATGTGGTTTCTAGTTGACCATGAGAAGCTCCTGGGTTTTGATTCTGAGCCTTTTCCTTCATAAATCTGTTTAGGCAGAGCCATTTGAAGTAGGGAGGAAGGTTGGCGTTTGATGTTAGATGGAGGGTTGGTACAGTGTTCTAGATAGAAAAGTCTTGGCCTTTTGAATTGGATGATTACTTAGTTCATGGGTATTTGTCACAATAGGATTTACCATATTGGAATAAAAAGTAACTCGGACACATCAGTAGCTTAAAACCACAAATTAGTCATGCTTAATTGTGAGCTGCCAGAGGGACTCTGGCCATTGTTCTAAATGCAGACAAAACAGCCACCACCTTGACAGTTGTTGGTCACCACGCCAGAGGGGAAAGAGCTCAGAAACCCCCCACCAGCAATGAAATGCTTGGCTCAGAACTGACACACTTGCTGTCACTCACACTCATTGGCAGTACTGATCGCATGATCCAGCCTACGCACCAGGTGCCCACAGGTGGACAGCCAGGCACAAAAATGGGACTTCCACCAGGGCTTCCCTGACCACTGCAGGATGTTTGCATCCCTGGCCACTCCTCACTGTAGGCCAGGAGAGGCCCTGGTGAAAGTGACAACCAGAGGCACCCCATGCATTCCCTGTGTCACCACGGCTGACAGTCTCTGGAGCCTGGTGCCTGCAGAGGTGAGCCCGTGCAGGAATCCCACACTTCCAAATCTCTCTTGGAGGAGGCATGTGCAGGAAGGGGAAGTCTTAGAGCTATAGTGAGGGACTTTGGGAGTTTATTATCTTTAGAACAAAATCAGAATGAATGACAAGGACTTGTGTTAGTTTATTTTACTGGTGCCTGTTTCCCAGGCACACCTGATGTTCAGTGTGATCTAAAATCAGCAGTTTTTCCAATGACTTTGAGTTACAGGATGAGCATATAGATTATCTCAAAGATGGTTTATTGAGGAAGTAGAAGCTTCATGTGAACAGGGCCGTCACTTCCTGCCATGGAGGTTGTGCAGTGCAGATTTATTGGGCGCTATTCACACAGTCGCTGATGTCTGTGGTGCTATCAGAATTGTGCAGTGTGCAGTCCGCACAACTGTAATGTGGTCATGCAGTATATGGGACTTTGAATGGGAGGAAGGTAAAATAAAGAATAAAACCTATCCTGAAGCATCTCTTTGCAGGGTGAGAGAGAACATTTTGATTTTGGTTGATTGGAACACAGAGTTGCTTAAAAAAATGAAAATCTTTGGATGCTTTGGGCTGTATGGAGAGAGCACTGGTCTGAGAGTCCAGAGACTTATTTTCTAGTCCTTTCTCTGCCCCAACTATACTTTGTAACTTGGAGCAACTCACTTCCAGTCTCTGGACCTCAGTTTTCTCTTCTGTAAATGTGAGAGGGAATCATTTCCCTCTGGGACTTTTTGTATTTTCCTTGGTGGAAAAGAATAAAGGTTTGGGGAGATAATATTAACTATTGTATCCCCAATGCTGAGGAGAGAATGTGGCCCACCGTACGCACCCCAAACATATTTGTTCTATTGAATGGAATTAAATCTTATCTTTTAGCAAGAGAGGTCTTAGCTCAATACTCTAGGCCAATTTCTGCACTTCTACCCTCCAGTTTCCGGCTGATCCGGTAAAGTGATTCCCATTTCATCACTAATCAGTATGAGATGCCTCCGCCTGAATGCCCACACCATCCATAATGTACCTGGGGAGCCAGAGAGAAGGAAGCCTGTCCATTTGCAGTCTGGGGCTAACATTGCCATGCAGATGTACATGGGTATCTATAAGTAAGCACCTGCTAATCCTCTCAGCCTCCTGTATACTGCTTCTTCCCTGGGGATATTGCATGCTGTGTTCTGATTGCATCACAGAACTTGTGCCAGCCAGGACTCTCTTGATTGCAAATGACAGAAAACTTAACTCTAACTGGCTGAGGCAATGAAGGGCTCATGTAACTGAAAAGGCCAGGGTGCATCAGCTTCAGGCACGGCTGGATCCAGGGGACCAGAAATTTTCAGCAGAGCCTGTTAGTTCTTTCTCTGTCTCTGAGCTCTGCTCTCCTCTGTGTCGGCTTCACTCGCAGGCTGACTGACTCCTGACCGCCCCCCACACCCATCCTCACAGCCTCCAGTCCAGGAGGAAGTGCTCTTTTCCTCCTTACTGGCAAGTTTCTTTTAAGATCCTGGCAGGGTTTCCTGCCGTTCGCTGAACCAGTCGCTGTGGCCAGGGCGATGAGGTGCTCTGATTGGCCAGGCCAGGGTTACGTGCCCTCCTGACGCTGGGGGTGGGGCATGCCCCGCCCACATCACGTGGTCTGAGTAACAACAACGCATGTGCGTTACCGTGCAGCTCTGGTGTGGCGTTACCTCCCAGTACTGAGCAGCTGCTGTCTCTCCTGGTGCCTCGTGGACGCTTAGGAGGCCCTCGGGGTATGTTTGCTGCGTGGGACTGGATCCAGTGATGGAGGATCTTGTGGGATCCTGGCCTTCCTGGTCGCTGGGTGTAAGGTGTTTGAAGGGGAAGATTGCTCAGGGGATCTGGATTTCTCCGGAAGGGAACCTGCCAGTTATGCTGGCCACATAGAACAGTTCCTTCTTCTTCCCCCTTCCTCCTCCCTCCCCCGCCGTTTTCCTCCTCCTTCCTTTGGTTAGTCTGAGCTAAGGGACTAGTTTGCTACCTTTAAACTGTTTTCCATAGTGTCACCTTGAGAAAAGCATGATGTCAAGGCTTTTGAGAAAGTCTGTGCCCTCTGCCGTCATGATTTTGACTCAGGAGCCCGTGTGTTTTAACCAGGCACACTGTGAAGACAGGAGCTCCCCCGGGTGTGAGGAAGTGTCCTGGCCAGCAGGCTGGAGGAATAATAGGAGAGCTGTGAAAGATGATTTTATTTAGACGGGAATGATAAGTTGAAGGCTAGGCATTCTTTTCTGTTAAGCTCAAAATATTTTATTGAATAAATCAGTTATACCCAGAACTTGGAGACCCAGCCAGAGAGCCTAAGTTCTTGCAACTCTGGAAGAATTAGAGGCTGGTTGTGGACAATTTGTGTCTTCAGCTTCATTTTTATGTATTTCCGGGCAGGCTGACCTTCCTAACGTCAAATATTCTGTTCCCATTAGAAGCGCGCACATCTGAGACCACAGTTTCCAGTGCTGAGTTCAGACAGTATGGTCCCCAGGCCCCCAGCATCTCACACTGGGGCGAATCAGCCAGCCTAGATCAGAGAGAGAGAACAAATTATTGCCTGAAGACTGAATGGAGTTTCCAAAGAAACAGGATCTGCTGGCAGTGACCTTGAAGGTTCACCCTGGAAGTAGGCATCTGCTCTTTGTTTGGATGTGAGGCCTGAGCCTGGAGTCTTCCTCCAGCTGTGCTCTGCTGCCCAGCCTGCCCTGGACCCTCCCCGGCGGTGGTGGGTGTCCTCAGGCAGGGGACATCTGCCTGAGGTCCAAGGTCACTCTCTCGGAATGGCTACCACCAGGCACAGAGCCGTCATTAGAGAGCCCGGCTCAGCCCCCAGGACAGATGGTGCCGTTCCTTCTGTTGTTTCAGGCCAGTCAGTGGCCTTTATCCTCCCAGGGTCCCACCCCGCGCTGACTCGCATCCAGATTTCACCATCATCTGGAGTCATTTTCGTTCTTTGACAACATGCACCAGTGGGCTTGTTTGTGAAAATGAGGTTGACAATAGGTGAACGTTGGGCATGTTCACAGCTGCTGGTGCCCAGATCCTCCGTGAACTCAGTGTCCTCTTTCCTGGAACCAGAAGAATCTGTCGCTCAAATCATGTATATGGAGGGCACCCCCTGGCCTGGGCCATTTTATTTTTGCCTCTTGTATCAGGGTATACTGACAAACAAGAAACAATTCTGTTTTTACCACTGTTTCCTATCATTTCATGCATGCGTGTTTCATATTTGCTTCTCCAGACCGAATTGGTCTCTGTTAATAAAAATGGGCATGATTCATTGTAAAGAATTTCCGGAGTGCTTGAATAGGAATAATCAGGGGAGGAGAAATAAGAGGAGTTATGTGCACATAATCCTTCTAACTGTGGTTGACTTGAGATCTAGTTACTTTTAGAGTAATTGGCCTATAAGAAAGATTTTGAGGCTGTTGTAATTAATACAATAGGCTGAGTAGGAAACGTGATTGAACCATTGAGTTTTAATTAATTGGAGATAGGAGAACTTCTGTTTCCTGAGGGAGAGCTCCTCAGGTAGGGAGATTTACGCCTTTTGGGATGACAGCAGCCTGAAAATCCCTTCCATTGAACGTCTGCCCAGCTGACATTTATTGAAAAGCCGCCAGGTCATTGGAAGGTCACAAGAATTCCAATCTGATTTTTGACCCAAATAGCATTCAGAATGTCAGTCTATTTGTGGGCTTTTCTTAAATCTAATGAATTTCAAGATTAATGAGGTTAGAGATTTTGTTTGGATTTGTCTTTGCATAGCCCTAGTGTGTGTCTTTGTTTTTCTGTCTCTCTCTTGTGTTAAATTTTTATCTTTGCCCTTGCGGTGTTGAAATAATTCCTGGTGATTCTAAGGTACCACGAGCTTCCAGAGTGATAGACTAAAAGGTGGATGCTTTGCTTCTTAGGGAGAGTTAGTAATTACTGTCCACCTTTGATACTCCTTGGGAAAGCTGTTTTTGTTGTACTTATTTATTTTCAAGTCTATTGTAACAGTACCAGCCTTCAAACGTCAGCATTGGTGACTCTTTCCAACAGTGGCCGAGGCGCTCCTGTCCTGCAGAAACTCTCACAGGTAACTGTAACTATATAAGCTTTGGTGGTAATAGAAAAAAACAACCACCCAAAGTATGGAGAGAATGATCAAAAGGAGCATTCGTGGGAAACAGGGAACGCACTGGACAGTGAGGGAGAATCCTGGAAAGGGAGACCAAGCGAGGGGAGGCCTCAAATTCTGTATATACTGCCCAAATTCCTGCTGACCCTGGGACCACATATGTATTGTGCAGATGCTAAGAAGGCCAGATTAACTGCCTGCTTAATAACAAAAACCAAAAAACGACACCAAAGCACTGTTCTTCAGAGATACATACCCAAATCCAGAGTGTCTGCAATGTTTTTTCTTCAGTGGCTAGTCATAATGTCACTTTTCTGCTGGTGTGTTGCACCCTTGCTTAAAGAGCTAGTTTATTTTCTAGTTCCTATTCCACTAATGTGCTGTGTATCCTTGAATAAAATTCATAATGTAAAAAAAAAAAAAAAAAATCGGGATTGTGTCCAGGGTATAATCCCAAATTTCTTGATTTGTGAAGAAACAAGAAAATGAGGTACGTACTCCAAGAAAAAACAATCAATGGAGCCTGACCTAAAAATGTCCCAGATAATGGATTAGCAGACTGGAAGTATAAAGCAGCTGTACTTATGGACATTAAGGAACATATGATTATAATGAAAGGAAAGGTAGGAGCTATCAGGAAAGAAATAGAAACTATTAAAAATCTCTGAGTTCCTAGAACTGAAACATATCTGAAAAAATTTTCCCTGAATGGGCTTGTTTGTAGATTGGAGATAACAGAAGAAAGAACCTGAACTTGACAAGAGCTCACTGGAAATTATCCAATCAGAAGAAGAGAGAGAGAAAGAGAAAGAGAGAAGAGAAGAGAGTCTCAGAGCCTTGGGTGACAAAAGCAAATCATCTAACCTCTGTGGAATTGGAGCCCAAGGAGAGAAGAAAGAAAAGGGGGCATTAAAAATATTTGAAGAAATAATGGGTGTTAGTTTCCTAATTTGGTGAAAGACATACTAAGTATCCAGCTAAGAGAAATGAAAACATATGTCCACACAAAGACTTAAATGTGGACATTCACATCAGCTTTTTCAGTACAAGAACAAACCAAATATCCATAAACTGGCGAATGGATAAATAAATTGTGGCACATCCAAACAGTGGAATATTATCCAGTTATAAAAAAGAAATGGCTACTGCTAGATGCAAAAACATGGATGAATTGCTCTAGCCTCATGTTTAGTGAAAGAAACTGGATTCACCAAGGACATGCGGTGGAATTCCAGTCTATATGAAATTGTAGAAGTGGAAAAACTGGAGTGGGAGAAAACAGATCAGCAGTTGCCAGAGTTTGGGGATGTGGCCAGTGGATTGTCTGGAAGGGGGTAGGAAGGAACTTTTCAGGGTAATAGAAATGTTCTTTAGCTTGATTGTGGTGGTAGTTATATGACTGTATACATTTGTGGGAATTCATTGTGTTATATCCTTAAAATAAGTGAATTTTGCTGCTCATAAAATCTTTTTAACACCGATGGACTCAGTGTGCTCTGAGGGATTAGAGATAAATGGGAAGTTGTTTCTGCCTTTGACTATCTGAACACGTAGCTTCAGTAGACTTCCCAGATCTCATGCCAGCGTGCACCTCACAAACTAAGTTGTCAGGGTTCCCAAGGACAGGGTCTGGGTCTTACACCTTTCCCGTCTGCTGGGAACGGGGACAATTTCTGGCCCAGGAGCACTAAATGCCAGTTAAGTTAGGAGCCACAGCTTATGGATGGCCTTTTGAGATGCCGACATCATGGCTTGGCCATCGACATGACGAGTTTTCCTGGATAGAGGGAAACCCTTTTATAGGGAAATTCCCTCAGCTGTTACAGAGAATGGCGTGGATGTCCCACAGGTGAACATCAGTCTTGGGGGAGAGTGGGAAATGTGGGACGCATGGACAGACCTTGCCTGGGATAGGCAGGAGCGGGGCCTCAGCCACCACGATCAGAACAGTAAGCTCTGTGGAAGCTGAAGAGATGCTTGAAGGTCTTTATTCTGAGGTTCACAACTCACCTGTCTGTCAGTCCATCCATCCATCTACCCACCCTTCTATCCATCCATCCAACCATCCGTCCATCTATCCATCTGTCCAGCTGTCCATCCATCCATCCACTCCCAGTTCCTTCCATCCATCCATCCATCCATCCATCCATCCATCCATCCACTCATCCCCATTTCCTTCCATCTACCCATTCATCTGTCCATCCATCCTTCCATCCCTCCCTCCCTCCCTCCCTCCTCATGTCCGTAGATCAGGGTATATTTATTGAGGGCCTCCTCTACGCTAGGTACACCTCTAGGTGCTGGAGGCATTGCAGGGAACATGCAGATAAAACCTCTGCCGCATTGAGCCTACAGTCCAGGGGGCAGAAACAGATCTTAAAAATATAGTCTGTTGGGTGGTGATAAGTGCTGTGGGGGAAGAGCAGGGAAGGGAGTTAGGAATCACCAGAGTAGGGGAGGGGTCTTTTTGGCAGGGGTGGTAAGGAAGTCCTCGCTGGGAGGGCAACACTGGAGTGAAGTCCTGCAGGTGAGGGAGTGAGCGGAGGGGAGAGGGGTCCAGGTAGTGGGTGAGCAGGTGCACAGGTCCCGAGGCAGGCGCGTGCCTTTGCTAGAGGAGCAGCCGGGGGCCAAGAATGGGGCGAGCAGGAGGCAGAGGAGGCGGGATGTAGCATCTGCATTCAGGGAGGTGAAGGGCCGTGGGGCAGAGGAGGCCAGATTGGGTAGTGCCTTGTAGATCTTCATAAAGATTCCAGCTTTCATATGCATGAGATGAGAATTCAGCAAGGGGAGTGAAAGAATCTGGCTTATTTTATTATGTATAGTTCTTAGTATTTATATGCATCATATTTACATATTAAATAGACCTCTGGCTTTTCTTAAATTTCTCTGTAGGTATGCCTGAGCATTTCTGTGATCCAGCGTTCTGCAGGCAGCCCGTCTTGGGCCTGATCTTTGCTAGTTTGGCCACGAATAAAGCCCTGGTCAGCAAGTTGCACAGTCCCCTTAATGGAAATCACGTTGTCATCCTTTGTGCAGGGAACCCTCCAGGACCGGGAATAAACCGGCCCTGCTTGCTGCTGCAGGTGCCAACTGGCCCCTTGGTGACCAGGGGGGTCAGGAGGGAGCTGGACTCAAGGAGCCCCCTGGGCCACCAGGGGGGATCTGGCTAATCTGCGTGCACAGAGCTTGACCCCCAGACCCTGGCCTCATTAGCGGCTGCCCTCCCTAGGAGGGGCCAACCGGTCCACCAGGCATCGTTGTTTCCCCATTTAATGAGGCTCTGCCCGGGATAGGCGCAGGGGAATCTTGCAGAGCATGGCTGGAGAAAGGCTTCGCTCAGAAGCAGAGTCTGTGCCAGGTAATTTGCATGCTCCGCGTGTGCCTCACCCCCTGCATGTAACTGGCCTGGCGCGGGGCTGGGGACGTAGCCAAGTGCGCCTGCATGGATAATTGAATGTGTGCGACATTCATCATCTTTCCAGCGTGGCACTGGGGCGGGTAGGTGGTGGGACCTGGCTGTGTGTCTCGGTGCCCAGGTGACCTGCCTCAGCCAGGGCTCCCTCGTGGTCCAGTTGTGCACGTTGGTCACGGTCCCCTATCTTGGCCTGTGGTGGCATAGCACTGTGGTCAGAGGGGTCTGCCGTCAGGTCCTGGCCATAGCCCCCCGTGCTCAGTGAGGAGCACATCCACTTTCTCATTTGTCTTTGGGTCAGAGCTCAGATGTTCCAGATGCAGAACAAAGTGCATGGTGTGTGCACCATTTGTATACAACAAGGCCACAACCACACCCATTTGTCCTGCAGATGCAGAGCATACCTGGGAGAGCCAGAAAGGAAACCCATTGCAGCTTTGGGTGGCTGATGGAGTGGGGAGTTGGTTGGGGGTCTGGGGGCAGCCGTGGAGAGAAGCTTTCTTTTATTTTCTTTGATAGTTTTTTTTTTTTTTAGAAAAATGGAATTTGATTTATTGTAAGAAAAGACATTTTATGATCAAAGGTTTTTTAGGTAAAGATTAATTTTACAGAGGTAGATTCTTTTTTTTTTTTTTTTTAATCATCATTTTATTGAGATATATTCACATACCACGCAGTCATACAAAACAAATTGTACTTTCGATTGTTTACAGTACCATTACATAGTTGTACATTCATCACCTAAATCAATCCCTGACACCTTCATTAGCACACACACAAAAATAACAAGAATAATAATTAGAGTGAAAAAGAGCAATTGAAGTAAAAAAGAACACTAGGTACCTTTGTCTGTTTGTTTGCTTCCCCTACTTTTCTACACATCGATCCATAAACTAGACAAAGTGGAGTTTGGTCCTTATGGCATTCCCAATCCCACTGTCACCCCTCATAAGCTACATTTTTATACAACTGTCTTCGAGATTCATGGGTTCTGGGTTGTAGTTTAATAGTTTCAGGTATCCACCACCAGCTACCCCAATTCTTTAGAACCTAAAAAAGGTTGTCTAAAGTGTGCGTAAGAGTGCCCACCAGAGTGATCTCTCGGCTCGTTTTGGAATCTCTCTGCCACTGAAGCTTATTTCATTTCCTTTCACATCCCCCTTTTGGTCAAGAAGATGTTCTCCATCCCACGATGCCGGGTCTACATTCCTCCCCGGGAGTCATATTCCACGTTGCCAGGGAGATTCACTTCCCTGGGTGTCTGATCCCACGTAGGGGGGAGGGCAGTGATTTCACCTTTCAAGTTGGCTTAGCCAGAGAGAGAGGGCCACATCTGAGCAACAAAGAGGCATTCAGGAGGAGACTCTTAGGCACAAATACAGGGAGGCCTAGCCTCTCCTTTGCAGCAACCGTCTTCCCAAGGGTAAAACTTATGGTAGAGGGCTCAACCCATCAAACCACCAGTCCCCTATGTCTGTGGTCATGTTAGCAACCATGGAGGTGGGGTAGGCGAATATCCCTGCATTCTCCACAGGCTCCTCAAGGGGGCACTACATCTTTTTTTTTTTTTTTCCTTGTTTGTCTTTTTTCTTTTTTTTTTTTTTTTTAACTTTCCCTTCTTTTTTCAAATCAACTGTATGAAAAAAAAAGTTAAAAAGAAAACAAACATACAATAAAAGAACATTTCAAAGAGACCATAGCAAGGGAGTAAGAAAAAGACAACTAACCTAAGATAACTGCTTAACTTCCAACATGTTCCTACTTTACCCCAAGAAAGTTACATAATATAGCAACATTTCAGTGAACTTGTTCCTACTACATCCATCAGAAATTAACAGACCGTAGTCATTTCTGGGCATCCCCAGAACGTTAAATAGCTTATCTGTTCTTCTTGGATTATTGTTCCCCCTTCCTTAATTGCTCTCTACTGCTAGTTCCCCTACATTCTACATTATAAACCATTTGTTTTACATTTTTCAAAGTTCACATTAGTGGTAGCATATAATATTTCTCTTTTTGTGCCTGGCTTATTTCGCTCAGCATTATGTCTTCAAGGTTCATCCATGTTGTCATATGTTTCACCAGATCTTTCCTTCTTACTGCCACGTAGTATTCCATCGTGTGTATATACCACATTTTATTTATCCACTCATCTGTTGAAGGACATTTGGGTTGTTTCCATCTCTTGGCAATTGTGAATAATGCTGCTATGAACATTGGCGTGCAGATATCTGTTCGTGTCACTGCTTTCCGATCTTCCGGGTATATACCGAGAAGTGCAATCGCTGGATCGAATGGTAGCTCTATATCTAGTTTTCTAAGGAACTGCCAGACTGACTTCCAGAGTGGCTGAACCATTATACAGTCCCACCAACAATGAATAAGAGTTCCAATTTCTCCACATCCCCTCCAGCATTTGTAGTTTCCTGTTTGTTTAATGGCAGCCATTCTAACCGGTGTTAGATGGTATCTCATTGTGGTCTTAATTTGCATCTCTCTAATAGCTAGTGAAGCTGAACATTTTTTCATGTGTTTCTTGGCCATTTGTATTTCCTCTTCAGAGAACTGTCTTTTCATATCTTTTGCCCATTTTATAATTGGGCTGTCTGTACTATTGTCATTGAGTTGTAGGATTTCTTTGTATATGCAAGATATCAGTCTTTTGTCAGATACATGGTTTCCAAAAATTTTTTCCCATTGAGTTGGCTGCCTCTTTACCTTTTTGAGAAATTCCTTTGAGGTGCAGAAACTTCTAAGCTTGAGGAGTTCCCATTTATCTATTTTCTCTTTTGTTGCTTGTGCTTTGGGTGTAAAGTCTAGGAAGTGGCCTCCTAATACAAGGTCTTGAAGATGTTTTCCTACATTATCTTCTAGGAGTTTTATGGTACTTTCTTTTATATTGAGATCTTTGGTCCATTTTGAGTTAATTTTTGTGTAGGGGGTGAGGTAGGGGTCCTCTTTCATTCTTTTGGATATGGATATCCAACTCTCCCAGCCCCATTTGTTGAAAAGACCATTATGGCTCAGTTCGGTGACTTTGGGGGCCTTATCAAAGATCAGTCGGCCATAGATCTGAGGGTCTATCTCTGAATTCTCAATTCGATTCCATTGATCTATATGTCTATCTTTGTGCCAGTACCATGCTGTTTTGGCAACTGTGGCTTTATAATAAGCTTCAAAGTCAGGGAGTGTAAGTCCTCCCACTTCGTTTTTCTTTTTTAGAGTGTCTTTAGCAATTCGAGGCATCTTCCCTTTCCAAATAAATTTGATAACTAGCTTTTCCAAGTCTGCAAAGTAGGTTGTTGGAATTTTGATTGGGATTGCATTGAATCTGTAGATGAGTTTGGGTAGAATTGACATCTTAATGACATTTAGCCTTCCTATCCATGAACATGGAATATTTTTCCATCTTTTAAGGTCCCCTTCTATTTCTTTTAGTAGAGTTATGTAGTTTTCTTTGTATAGGTCTTTTACATCTTTGGTTAAGTTTATTCCTAGGTACTTGATTTTTTTAGTTGCTATTGAAAATGGTATCTTTTTCTTGAGTGTCTCTTCAGTTTGTTCATTTCTAGCATATAGAAACATTACTGACTTATGTGCATTAATCTTGTATCCCGCTACTTTGCTAAATTTGTTTATTAGCTCTAGTAGGTGTTATCGTTGATTTCTCAGGGTTTTCTAGATATAAGATCATATCATCTGCAAACAATGACAGTTTTACTTCTTCTTTTCCAATTTGGATGCCTTTTATTTCTTTGTCTTGCCGGATTGCCCTGGCTAGCACTTCCAGCACAATGTTGAATAACAGTGGTGACAGCGGGCATCCTTGTCTTGTTCCTGATCTTAGAGGGAAGGCTTTCAGTCTCTCACCATTGAGTACTATGCTGGCTGTGGGTTTTTCATATATGCTCTTTATCATGTTGAGGAAGTTTCCTTCAATTCCTACCTTTTGAAGTGTTTTTATCAAAAAGGGATGTTGGATTTTGTCAAATGCTTTTTCAGCATCTATTGAGATGATCAATTGATTTTTCCCTTTCGAGTTTTTAATGTGTTGTAATACATTGATTGTTTTTCTTATGTTGAACCATCCTTGCATGCCTGGAATGAACCCCACTTGGTCATGGTGTATGATTTTTTTAATGTGTCTTTGGATTTGATTTGCAAGTATTTTGTTGAGGATTTTTGCATCTATATTCATTAGGGAGATTGGCCGGTAGTTTTCCTTTTTTGTAGCATCTTTGCCTGGTTTTGGTATTAGATTGATGTTAGCTTCATAAAATGAGTTAGGTAGTGTTCCATTTTTTTCAATGTTTTGAAAGAGTTTGAGTAAGATTGGTGTCAGTTCTTTCTGGAAAGTTTGGTAGAATTCCCCTGTGAAGCCATCTGGCCCTGGGCATTTATTTGTGGGAAGATTTTTGATGACTGATTGGATCTCTTTGCTTGTGATGGGTTGGTTGAGGTCTTCTATTTCTTCTCTGGTCAGTCTAGGTTGTTCATATGTTTCCAGGAAATTGTCCATTTCTTCTACATTATCCAGTTTGTTGCCATACAGTTGTTCATAATATCCTCTTATAATTTTTTTAATTTCTTCAGGATCTGCAGTTATGTCACCTTTTTCATTCATTATTTTGTTTATATGGGTCTTCTCTCTTTTTGATTTTGTCAGTCTAGCTAGGGGCTTGTCAATCTTGTTGATCTTCTCAAAGAACCAACTTTTTTTTTTTTTTTTTTTTTTAATCATCATTTTATTGAGATATATTCACATACCACGCAGTCATACAAAACAAATTGTACTTTTTATTGTTTACAGTACCATTACATAGTTGTACATTCATCACCTAAATCAATCCCTGACACCTTCATTAGCACACACACAAAAATAACAAGAATAATAATTAGAGTGAAAAAGAGCAATTGAAGTAAAAAAGAACACTGGGTACCTTTGTCTGTTTGTTTCCTTCCCCTAGTTTTCTACTCATCCATCCATAAACTAGACAAAGTGGAGTTTGGTCCTTATGGCTTTCCCAATCCCATTGTCACCCCTCATAAGCTACATTTTTATACAATTGTCTTCGAGATTCATGGGTTCTGGGTTGTAGTTTGATAGTTCCAGGTATCCACCACCAGCTACCCCAATTCTTTAGAACCTAAAAAGGGTTGTCTAAAGTGTGCGTAAGAGTGCCCACCAGAGTGATCTCCCGGCTCGTTTTGGAAACTCTCTGCCACTGAAGCTTATTTCATTTCCTTTCACATCCCCCTTTTGGTCAAGAAGATGTTCTCCGTCCCACGATGCCGGGTCTACATTCCTCCCCGGGAGTCATATTCCACGTTGCCAGGGAGATTCACTCCCCTGGGTGTCTGATCCCACGTAGGGGGGAGGGCAGTGATTTCACCTTTCAAGTTGGCTTAGCCAGAGATAGAGGGCCACATCTGAGCAACAAAGAGGCATTCAGGAGGAGACTCTTAGGCACAAATACAGGGAGGCCTAGCCTCTCCTTTGCAGCAACCGTCTTCCCAAGGGTAAAACTTATGGTAGAGGGCTCAACCCATCAAACCACCAGTCCCCTATGTCTGTGGTCATGTTAGCAACCATGGAGGTGGGGTAGGCGAACACCCCTGCATTCTCCACAGGCTCCTCAAGGGGGCACTACATCTTTTTTTTTTTTTTTTCCTTGTTTGTCTTTTTGATTTTTTTTTTTTTTAAACTTTCCCTTCTTTTTTAAATCAACTGTATGAAAAAAAAAGTTAAAAAGAAAACAAACATACAATAAAAGAACATTTCAAAGAGACCATAACAAGGGAGTAAGAAAAAGACAACTAACCTAAGATAACTGCTTAACTTCCAACATGTTCCTACTTTACCCCAAGAAAGTTACATAATATAGCAACATTTCAGTGAACTTGTTCCTACTACATCCATCAGAAATTAACAGACCGTAGTCATTTCTGGGCATCCCCAGAACGTTAAATAGCTTATCTGTTCTTCTTGGATTATTGTTCCCCCTTCCTTAATTGCTCTCTACTGCTAGTTCCCCTACATTCTACATTATAAACCATTTGTTTTACATTTTTCAAAGTTCACATTAGTGGTAGCATATAATATTTCTCTTTTTGTGCCTGGCTTATTTCGCTCAGCATTATGTCTTCAAGGTTCATCCATGTTGTCATATGTTTCACCAGATCTTTCCTTCTTACTGCCACGTAGTATTCCATCGTGTGTATATACCACATTTTATTTATCCACTCATCTGTTGAAGGACATTTGGGTTGTTTCCATCTCTTGGCAATTGTGAATAATGCTGCTATGAACATTGGCGTGCAGATATCTGTTCGTGTCACTGCTTTCCGATCTTCCGGGTATATACCGAGAAGTGCAATCGCTGGATCGAATGGTAGCTCTATATCTAGTTTTCTAAGGAACTGCCAGACTGACTTCCAGAGTGGCTGAACCATTATACAGTCCCACCAACAATGAATAAGAGTTCCAATTTCTCCACATCCCCTCCAGCATTTGTAGTTTCCTGTTTGTTTAATGGCAGCCATTCTAACCGGTGTTAGATGGTATCTCATTGTGGTCTTAATTTGCATCTCTCTAATAGCTAGTGAAGCTGAACATTTTTTCATGTGTTTCTTGGCCATTTGTATTTCCTCTTCAGAGAACTGTCTTTTCATATCTTTTGCCCATTTTATAATTGGGCTGTCTGTACTATTGTCATTGAGTTGTAGGATTTCTTTGTATATGCAAGATATCAGTCTTTTGTCAGATACATGGTTTCCAAAAATTTTTTCCCATTGAGTTGGCTGCCTCTTTACCTTTTTGAGAAATTCCTTTGAGGTGCAGAAACTTCTAAGCTTGAGGAGTTCCCATTTATCTATTTTCTCTTTTGTTGCTTGTGCTTTGGGTGTAAAGTCTAGGAAGTGGCCTCCTAATACAAGGTCTTGAAGATGTTTTCCTACATTATCTTCTAGGAGTTTTATGGTACTTTCTTTTATATTGAGATCTTTGGTCCATTTTGAGTTAATTTTTGTGTAGGGGGTGAGGTAGGGGTCCTCTTTCATTCTTTTGGATATGGATATCCAACTCTCCCAGCCCCATTTGTTGAAAAGACCATTATGGCTCAGTTCGGTGACTTTGGGGGCCTTATCAAAGATCAGTCGGCCATAGATCTGAGGGTCTATCTCTGAATTCTCAATTCGATTCCATTGATCTATATGTCTATCTTTGTGCCAGTACCATGCTGTTTTGGCAACTGTGGCTTTATAATAAGCTTCAAAGTCAGGGAGTGTAAGTCCTCCCACTTCGTTTTTCTTTTTTAGAGTGTCTTTAGCAATTCGAGGCATCTTCCCTTTCCAAATAAATTTGATAACTAGCTTTTCCAAGTCTGCAAAGTAGGTTGTTGGAATTTTGATTGGGATTGCATTGAATCTGTAGATGAGTTTGGGTAGAATTGACATCTTAATGACATTTAGCCTTCCTATCCATGAACATGGAATATTTTTCCATCTTTTAAGGTCCCTTCTATTTCTTTTAGTAGAGTTATGTAGTTTTCTTGTATAGGTCTTTTACATCTTTGGTTAAGTTTATTCCTAGGTACTTGATTTTTTTAGTTGCTATTGAAAATGGTATCTTTTTCTTGAGTGTCTCTTCAGTTTGTTCATTTCTAGCATATAGAAACATTACTGACTTATGTGCATTAATCTTGTATCCCGCTACTTTGCTAAATTTGTTTATTAGCTCTAGTAGGTGTATCGTTGATTTCTCAGGGTTTTCTAGATATAAGATCATATCATCTGCAAACAATGACAGTTTTACTTCTTCTTTTCCAATTTGGATGCCTTTTATTTCTTTGTCTTGCCGGATTGCCCTGGCTAGCACTTCCAGCACAATGTTGAATAACAGTGGTGACAGCGGGCATCCTTGTCTTGTTCCTGATCTTAGAGGGAAGGCTTTCAGTCTCTCACCATTGAGTACTATGCTGGCTGTGGGTTTTCATATATGCTCTTTATCATGTTGAGGAAGTTTCCTTCAATTCCTACCTTTTGAAGTGTTTTTATCAAAAAGGGATGTTGGATTTTGTCAAATGCTTTTTCAGCATCTATTGAGATGATCAATTGATTTTCCCTTTCGAGTTTTTAATGTGTTGTAATACATTGATTGTTTTTCTTATGTTGAACCATCCTTGCATGCCTGGAATGAACCCCACTTGGTCATGGTGTATGATTTTTTTAATGTGTCTTTGGATTCGATTTGCAAGTATTTTGTTGAGGATTTTTGCATCTATATTCATTAGGGAGATTGGCCGGTAGTTTTCCTTTTTTGTAGCATCTTTGCCTGGTTTTGGTATTAGATTGATGTTAGCTTCATAAAATGAGTTAGGTAGTGTTCCACTTTTTCAATGTTTTGAAAGAGTTTGAGTAAGATTGGTGTCAGGTCTTTCTGGAAAGTTTGGTAGAATTCCCCTGTGAAGCCATCTGGCCCTGGGCATTTATTTGTGGGAAGATTTTTGATGACTGATTGGATCTCTTTGCTTGTGATGGGTTGGTTGAGGTCTTCTATTTCTTCTCTGGTCAGTCTAGGTTGTTCATATGTTTCCAGGAAATTGTCCATTTCTTCTACATTATCCAGTTTGTTGCCATACAGTTGTTCATAATATCCTCTTATAATTTTTTTAATTTCTTCAGGATCTGCAGTTATGTTACCTTTTTCATTCATTATTTTGTTTATATGGGTCTTCTCTCTTTTTGATTTTGTCAGTCTAGCTAGGGGCTTGTCAATCTTGTTGATCTTCTCAAAGAACCAACTTTTGGTGATATTTATCCTTTCTATTGTTTTTTTGTTCTCTATGTCATTTATTTCTGCTTTAATCCTTGTTATTTCTTTTCTTGTACTTGGTTTAGGATTGGTTTGCTGTTCATTTTCTAGCTTCTTCAGTTGATCCATTAGTTCTTTGATTTTGGCTCTTTCTTCCTTTTTAATATATGCGTTTAGTGCTATAAATTTCCCCCTTAGCACTGCTTTTGCTGCATCCCATAGGTTTTGGTATGTTGTGTTCTCATTTTCATTCGTCTCTATATATTTAGCAATTTCTCTTGCTATTTCTTCTTTAACCCACTGATTGTTTAGGAGTGTGTTGTTTAACCTCCAGGTATTTGTGAATTTTCTAAGTCTCTGATGGTTATTGACTTCTAATTGTATTCCATTGTGGTCAGAGAATGTGCTTTGAATAATTTCAATCTTTTAAATTTATTGAGGCTTGTTTTATGTCCCAGCATATGATCTATTCTGGAGAAAGTTCCGTGAGCACTGGAAAAGTATGTGTATCCTGGTGATTTGGGATGTAATGTCCTGTAGATGTCTGTTAAATCTAATTCATTTATCAGATTGTTTAGGTTTTCAATTTCCTTATTGGTCTTCTGTCTGGTTGATCTATCTATAGGAGAGAGTGATGTGTTGAAGTCTCCCACAATTATTGTGGAAACATCAATTGCTTCCTTTAGTTTTGCCAATGTTTCTCTCATGTATTTTGTGGCACCTTGATTGGGTGCATAGACATTTACGATTGTTATTTCTTCTTGCTGAATTGCCCCTTTTATTAGTATGTAGTGGCCTTCTTTGTCTCTCAAAACATCCCTGCATTTGAAGTCTATTTTATCTGAGATTAATATTGCTACACCTGCTTTCTTTTGGCTGTAGCTTGCATGAAATATTTTTTTCCATCCTTTCACTTTCAGTTTCTTTGTGTCCCTGTGTCTAAGATGAGTCTCTTGTATGCAACATATTGATGGTTCATTTTTTTTGATCCATTCTGCGAATCTATATCTTTTAATTGGGGAGTTTAATCCATTTACATTCAACGTTAAAAACCGTGAAGGCATTTCTTGAATCGGCCATCTTATCCTTTGGATTATGTTTGCCATATTTTTCCCTCTCTCTATTAATATCCTTTATTGTACCCATACCGAATCTCTTTAGTACTGAACCTTTCTCCAAGTCTCTCTGTCCTGTCTTTGTTTCTCAGTCTGTAGGGCTCCCTTTAGTATCTCCAGTAGGGCAGGTCTCTTGTTAGCAAATTCTCTCAGCATTTCTTTGTCTGTGAAAAATTTAAGCTCTCCCTCAAATTTGAAGGAGAGCTTTGCTGGATAAAGTATTCTTGGCTGGAAATTCCTCTCACTCAGAATTTTAAATATATCGTGCCACTGCCTTCTTGCCTCCATGGTGGCTGCTGAGTAGTCACTACTTAGTCTTATGCTGTTTCCTTTGTATGTGGTGAATTGCTTTTCTCTTGCTGCTTTCAGAACTTGCTCCTTCTCTTCTATGTTTGACAGTGTGATCAGTATATGTCTCGGAGTGGGTTTTTTTGGATTTATTCTATTTGGAGTTCGCTGAGCATTTATGATTTGTGTATTTATGTTGTTTAGAAGATTTGGGAAGTTTTCCCCAACAATTTCTTTGAATACTCTTCCTAGACCTTTACCCTTTTCTTCCCCTTCTGGGACACCAATGAGTCTTATATTCGGACGTTTCATATTATCTATCATATCCCTGAGGTCCATTTCGAGTTTTTCAATTTTTTTCCCCTTTCTTTCTTTTATGCTTTCATTTTCCATTCTGTCATCTTCCAGGTCACTGATTCGTTGTTCAACTTCCTCTAGTCTTGTACTATGAGTGTCCAGAATCTTTTTAATTTGGTCAACAGTTTCTTTAATTTCCATAAGATCATCCATTTTTTTATTTAGTCTTGCAATGCCTTCTTTATGCTCTTCTAGGGTCTTCTTGATTTCCTTCATATCCCGTACTAGGGTCTCATTGTTCATCTTTAGTTCTTTGAGTAGCTGCTCTAGGTGTGTCTCTTCTGGTCTTTTGATTTGGGTGCTTGGGCTTGGGTTATCCATATCGTCTGGTTTTTTCATATGCTTTATAATTTTCTGTTGTTTTTGGCCTCGTGGCATTTGCTGACCTTGATAGGGTTCTTTTAGGGTTTGTAGACCAGTTGAAGTCCTTATCTCTAATTTATCAGATCTACAGCTTCGTGGAGTACACTTTCTCTAACTAACCAGCAGGTGGCGTCCACGAGCCACCTGTTCTCCACAAGCCAGATCTCCCCTGCTTAGCCTTTTTGGTGAGTGGGGGAGTGAGTCTTGTGGGGCCCAATTGGTGTCCCAAGCTTGCGTGTGTAGTTGGTGTTGCCTGCCCTGTATGTGGGGCGTGTTTCTGGGCAGTCGGGGAGGGGGGGTGGCCCTAACAATCAAATCTCCCTGATGATCCTAGAGTTTTAAAGCTACTGCAATAGTCTAATCCTTCAGTTCAGTCCTGCCACAGTTTGTCTCTGCCACTGACCCACAAGTCTTTGGTATTGGCGTATGGCTCCTGAGACTTGCAAGTGGGCCCCTCTTCCAGGCTGTGCACCCCGGGTCCTCTGTTGAGGGATGACTGTGCTATGTCACAGGTGAGTGCCGTCCCCCCAGGGCAGTTCTGGGCTGCTGGGCTGTGTTTGGAGGCTCCCAGTCTGCTCAAATGATGGCTGAATGGGGCTCTGTTAATTCACACTGCTCCCCCTTCCCAGCTCTGGGACATTCAGCTGAGGTTGCAGGGAAGGCTAATGTCCACGCCCAGTTTTGTGGTGTGTGCCTGTTATTTGAAGCACTTCTGTCACACTGGGTTGTCTGGGGCAGCTCTGGGCTATGGGGCTGGCGATGGGCAGGAGTGTTTCCTGTCCACCAGGATGGTGGCTGTGAGCGGACACCCCCCTTTTCTTGGGAAGTTGTGTTGTTTAGTGAATTTTCTCAGCCACTGGATTATTGCCTTTTGTCTCAGAGCTCTCTTAGTTCTGCTCTTGACTTGACGTGCCCAAATTTCAATTCTTTGAAGCTTTCTGTATTGAGCTTCTTAGAGTAATTGTTTTAGAAAAAGCAAAAAGGATTTAAAAAAAAAAAAAACAAAAAAACGGCCCTCCTCAGAGATCTAATGGGTTATTGAAATGCTAATAGACAAAGCAAGCAGGGCCATTAAGGAAAGGTGCCCAGGGCAGAGAGATCAGCCTTGCTTCGGGATTTGCATATGCGCCTCAAGGCCTGATCTCCGCCCTTCCCCTTTCTGTGTTCACCAGAACTCCAAAAATCCTCTGCTTTTATTTTGGAGTTTTTCGTGTTGTTTTTTTTCTATGCCTGTCTCCTCTCTGCTGGGCTGGCTGCTCTCAGAGTCTCTGGTGTCTGGCCTCAGTCTATCTATGGTTGGAGTTTGAATCAGTAGAATGAGTTTCCGATAAGAGCAGCCACTGCAATTCTCCCTTCTCCTTCCTGGAGCTGACAGCCCCTCCTCCCCCGGGACTGAGCCTGGCAGGGAGGGGTGCGGGTCCCCTGGCCGCAAAAACTTACAGATTTCGCTGATCTCAGCAGTTCCACGTTTTCATGAGTGTTGTATGAAGTATGCCCAAAGACAGATTGCTCTGTGGTGTCCAGTCCACGCAGTTCCTGGCTTTTTACCTACTTTCCTGGAGGAGTAACTAAAACATACAGCTCACCAGTCTGCCATCTTGCCCCGCCCAGAGTCTTTGATAGTTTTTGAAGTTTGAATCCTGGGAATGTATTATTTGTGTACAACTAACATTATATTACAGATCAAAATGCAAACTTCCAGCTCCACTCTCAGGCAAAGCCACAGATGTCTGTCTGCTCTGGGTTACGATCCGATGTGCATATCTGGAGCTGTCCCGTTATTTCCTTGTCAGCTGGTGTGGTCTCTTTCTTCTTTAAGGAGACCTGAATAGAAATGGGTTCCATGAGGATCCATAAGTCATTTCATGGAACAAGAGTTTTTCCTCCAGGTTGGTAATGGGGGACACAGACAGATGGCTGAACTCCTAAAAGTCATTTCAGGGAGTCAGTGGAAGATGATTTCTGAGCTGTCGTTTCCTGGAAGGGTTTAGGGGTGTTGTCGGAAAGCTAGAGGCAGAGGGGAAAAAACAAAATAATTGTGGCAGTTGTCCTAGCTGTCTCGGGGCTGTCACGGTGACGCTGATAAAATCAACCGAGCTGGAAGGGAGGGCATCGTTAGGGTGAGAAATTGTCGCAGACTTGGCAGCTGGGAAAGCGGAGGTGCTTAAAGTGTTTGCTCGTTACCCAGATTTATGGTTTTCAGCTCTGGGAAAGTGTTAGTAAGCAAAAATAAGGTCACTCTTACCAGTCTGCAAGGTACTTTAAAATTTTTTTAAAGGGAAAGAAGAATATGACATCAATTTCTGGTGGTGGGAAAGTGGGGCAAAGGTTGGCTTGTTGACCGTGAGCTGATTTAGGAGCCAGGTGGAGAGTTTCTTGGAGCATTTAAACCAGAAAAAAAATGCATGAGAGATTTAAACAAGAGCAGACTCGACTGAACAAGAGAGGATTGGGATGTCTTTCTGTTTTTAAATAGAATGTTGTGTGTGATTAGAGAAAAGTATAGAAAAAAATATAAAGAGATAAATTGAGTTGCTTGTTGTAGATATTCACGTAAATGGAGTCTGGGTTTTTGCAAGTTTCAGCCTCATCTCTGGTATTCGTTGCCTGCCTGGCTGAACCCCCGGAATGCAATTGATATCTCTAATGAGGATGGCAAGGCCCTATGGAATCTTCTCTCATAAATAAAGTCTTGTTCATGGGCTGGGGATTAATATATAAAAGTAGGTGGGTATATGTTGGAGGGGTATATTCTTTTTAAACAATTGGGTTGGCATTTGATGAGAGAAACAGATTTCAGTTAAACCTGGCTTGAGCAAAAGGGAATATTGCCTATGAGGCTGTGGGGATGTTTCCTGGGACCCACTGGAAGAGCTACCGCAGGTTCCTGCCAGAGTCTGGGAACCTTTATTCTCGTCCCCGCCTCATCCTTGTCACTGTCATCTCCCTTCCCTGTTCTGAGTCCACTTGGCAGAAGAGGCCACCTCTCGGCTGCTGACAGTTCACATCCCTGCTCAAGAAAGCAGCCCAGATCAAGTCTGGGATTTCCTAGTAGGACTTTTCCATTCCCGGGCAGTGTCCCAGGCCCAGTTGATGTCAGTGTTCGGCTCTGAGTCCAGGGGCCCTGAGTGGGTCAGGACGGGGTCCATGGTGACGCCAACGTCACTTTCCCACCCTGTGGACCAGGGTGGGGCATGTGGAGAGATGAGTTCTCAAGAGACTGGGGAATCACCTGTGAGCTCAGAAGCCAGCTCATCAGGGGTCTCTTAGAAGATTAAAAGCAGGGATCGCCCATGCCTATGGGAACCCCGGGGATGTGGTAAGTGGGCAGAGTGGCCCGGGACTTCTGGAGGGTGTCAGTCCCATTAAAGAGGATGGCATCTCTGCTGTTTCAGCTGATTGTTGCCCACAGGAATGTGAGCTAGTGTGGTCAGGTCTTCCCATTTTCTCAGAGAAGCCAGAAAGCCCACCTTTCCCTTTTTGGTGTGGAATCTTCTCATTTAAAATTATTGGCAGCTAATCCAAATTTTGTAAAACCTTGGTGGGGGAGTGGTTAAACAAAGTGTGGCTTCTGGCCACGTGGTGCCGGGTGGCAGCCTCTGGGTTTTCTAGCTAGCTTTCCAAATCAGCCAGGAACTCAAGACAGGGACTCCTATTCTTGGGGTTCCCGTTAATTGACACAGTCCTAGAATTTAAAAAAAAAAAATGCTCTTTAACATTCAGTGGTAGAAGCCAGGAAATCAAACCAACAAGGAGAAAATGCTTAGAGTCCCTGAAGATTAGAAACCCCTCTTCTAGACTAGGGGCTCTTAAATATTTTTAGACTCTAGACCTTTGATGGCCACCAACTCCTGGATGGCCAACCTGTAGGGTTTCCACAGCAAGTTCAGAGATAGCAGCGCTGCCTCTGACAAAACATAAACAAGGAGGCAGTGTCTGGATTTTATGAAATTGCAGAAGTCGATGATTGATTCATGCACAATTTGGAGAGCTGGCCATTAGATTATAGTGGGAAGATATGGGTGACAGGCAGGGAGACAGACAAAGTGCCTCTGCCCCACTGGAGGGACTGGGAAGCAGGCATTTGTCCCACTCCTCTCGGGGAGCACTGATGGTGGCGGGGATTCCGGGAAGGGGAAGGGCAGGAGCGATGGGGGGCACTGGAGTGGTTGCCTGTCGTACAATCCCCTTCCTCTAAGCTCAGCCCCAGTCCCACCTCCAGGATGCCTTCGTGACCTGCCATCTTTGGGGATCTGTCTAATCCCAACCCCTGTAGCATAGTATCTCTGGTTTCATTTAGCACATGTTCCTCTGAGACTTTCTCAAACTGTTTGATAATCGTTCATTTGTTTGTTTGTTCTTTCATTCATTTGTTCGAGAGATACTTAATGAGCAGCTACTCTGTCCCAGGCAGTGTTCTAACTGCTGGGGATACTTTAGTGAGCAAAACAGGCATTTTCATAAATAAATAACTCGGGGTTAGAAGGCCAGTGCTCAGGAAAACGTAGAGCAGGGTAAGGGGATCGGAATTGCAGGAAAGTGGATGGAATTTTAAAGGGCTGTTCAGTGCAGGCTTTAGTGAGCAGTTAGGCCTTTGCGTAAAGACTTGAGGGAGGCTCTTTTTTACTTAGCACCTTGTGTTCATGCTGATGGGTTGGGATAAAATTTTCCCATGATTTTTTTTTAAGTTAAAATAGATCGACTCATTTATTCAGCAAATATTTGTAAAGTGTCTGGTTGGCTTCTAGTCATCCTTTAGCTTGCAGCTCCAGTGTTTCTTACAGAGGCCGTCCCGGAACACGCTTTCATTCTCTCCTGTTTTATTTTATATTACACTTCTAAATGAACAAGTTTATTATCTTTAAATTATATTTATGTCATAAAATTTTATTTAATGTTTTAAAAACAAATTAAACCTTCCTATTTTATTTTTATGATTGCAAGAATCATTACCTGGAATTGCCTTAGTTCTTTACGTCCCTGAGCAGGAAGCAGGGCACTGTGTGTTCTGCTCACCCGCGAGTTCCCAGGGCCTGGCACATAGTGGAAGTTTGACAAACGCTCCTGATGAAGTGGATGCGTCAGGCACCCTGGCAAGTGCTGGGAGTGAGGACGGCATCAGCACGGGTTCTGGCTTTGAAGAACTTACATTCTGGTGGTGGAGACAGACTTGTCTTTTCCAAGCAGAGAGTATGGAAATCGACCTGACCAGCCGGGTGTGACAGTGTGGCTCAAGGCGCAGCTGACTGCTAGTTCTTTGTCCCCCAGGATGCAAGTAGCATCCTCCAGCATTTTATGGGGGCCCCGTTGGGCCTTTTGAGTATGTTCAGTGAATTCAGCAAATACTTGTTGAATTACTGCAATTTGCCAGGCGTGAGGCCAGCAGCTGCAGACAGAGCAGGGACGTGTCCTTGTCCTCCTGGGGCTCATCGTCTGCAGGGAACCCAGAGCTCCCAATCCATGGCCTTTACTAAGAGTGACCACAAATCCTTTCCCGGGCGTTTGCTCCTATGCTCACCACTCGCAGCTTACCTCGGTTTAAGTTAATGCCCAGAAAAATATGTCCAGGAGAGAAAACAGAGGCTCCAAGACCAGAGATAGCCCCTCTCATGCCATGTCCAGGAAAACCTATTTGGGGAAAGCTTCACCATCTCAGCCTGGAAGTTCCGCACCAACCAGAAGTTTGTGGGGTGAAAAAAACCATCTGAGTAAATGACAGTTTGCTGGAGAACAGGTCAAGCTTTTGGGCTCACTCACTCATCCTGTCCTCCCTCCACCCCTCCCTGCTTCCTTCCCTCCTTCCTTCTCTCCCTCCCTCCTTCTCTTCTTCCCTGCCTCTCTCCTTATTCTCCCTCCCTTCCTCCTTCTCTCCCTCTCTCCCCCTTCTTCCCTTGCCCTGCTAAACGGTCATTACCGACAGTGTAAGTACTGTGCTGAGAAATACTTGGATATAGTCCCTGGGCGGGGGCAAGCGGTTGGGTTGGGGCCCCCATCCCTGTCCCCTGCCCTCTCCTCTCCTCCTTCTTGCTGACATTTCTGAGCTTCAGTGACACTGAGCATCCAGAAGTCATCTCGGCCCCTCTTCACGGGGTCCCAGGGTTCTGGGGAGGCAGCTTTTATTAAAGTGAGGTTTCCATGGAAAACGGCACCAGGGAGGTGACTCCTCTTGGAAGGAGGCTGTGTGTGCTCTGGCTGGAGGGAGAGCAGCCAGGCTGCGTGGCCCCTTCATCGCGCACCCCTCCCAGCACACACGCACCTGCCCTTCCCTGCCCCCGGGAAAGGTGTCTCATGAACATCTCGTGGCTCAAACCCCGGTCTCGACTCCTCAGAGGTGGTTGGTAATTATTAAGTTGAGAAGACTGTGAATCACTTTTCTAAATTTGAAAGGCCTGTCAAGAATAGATGAGGAGCTGGCAGAATTAATAGTTATGAACCCATTTCCGTAGACATGGACTTACCAGCAGGGATACCAGCTGCCTGAAAGTGTAAGACCTCCTTCCTCTGCTTTGAAGGAAATACACACACACACACAAAATAAATAAATAAAATAAAGTACATAAAAGCGACTTGGTTGTTATTCCGTGGGCTGTGGTAGAATTCCCATGGCTGGCCTGTCTTACAGGCCTCCAAGCCCCGGGAGAGGGAAGAGCCCCCAGGAGCAGGGAGGCCTGGCAGCCCCCACCCTGTGCTCCAGGACTGGCCACTGTCTTTCCTCCAGGCCCTGAGTGTGCGGGGCAGGGTTCCCGTGGCCGCTGGCAGAGGGTTGTGCTTCATTTCTAACCTCACCGGATTTTCTCTCTCTCTGCATTAGCTTTCCTATGGTCGACAGCACCAGGGACCCAGCAGGTTTTAGCAGAAGCTCCCTGGTTCTGGTTGCAAAGCACAGTGCAGCCCAAGGAGAAGTGGAAGGTTTGATCTCATGGTCTGGAGCCTTCTGAAAGGGGAGACTTAGCAGGTGGATGGGTACAGGGTCCTGGGGCCAGAGGGGAGACTTCAGGCTGCATGGAATGTGGGGCAAGTGAAGCTGAAAACTAAGCACCTGTGTTGGGAAATTTCTGAAATCCCTTCAGGAGTTCAAAGTTCTGCCCTTAATTTTTATTCACCATTTCACTGAAGGCACCTGCTGGGGAGGGTCTCCCCTGTGCCCACCACCCATCCCCTCATGAGCTCAGGGACCTATAGTCCATGCACATTTTCTTCCTGATGCAAAGCAGCTTGTCAGATAGACCTTTGAGGACCCATAGCTCCCAAGTACCCAGCCCAGCTCAGGCTCGGGCAGGACCCCCTGGCTGTGCCCACCTGCGGGAGTCCCTGGGCTGTTCAAAGCCAGGTGACGCTGATGATTTGGGTGCAGTCGGAGTGTGTAGGCAAGCACTGGACGGTAGGCAGCAAGTTCACATCCCTGGACTCAGCCTGGCTCAACCTTGCTGGAAGGGGGTGGACATGTATGACTGTGATTTTCCCCCTTTCCAGGTGAGGAAGCCAAGGTTGGAAGGGCTTAACCAAATGGCTCCAGTGTGAAGCAAACTGTTCTCTGTCTGCACTGTCCGGGGTGTCAGCCACGAGCCCCCAGCGGCTCCCCAGCAGTCGAAGTGGGGCCGGAGTGAACGGGAACTGCACTTCAAATTGTATTCATTTTTATCTAATTCACCTTTGAGTTTAAATAGCCACTTTGTGGCTAGTGCCCTTGCATCGGACAGTGCAGTGGCTGAGAGTTTCTTGAAGTCCACGTGGCCATGACCTGGAGTCTAGGGTGGAATTGTGTATCAGGCAGGCCAGTGCAGCTTAGTTTTGTTGATCCACAACTCTTTCCTCCTGCACCTCTTGATGCCTGAGAGGAAGCAGATGTGGTTGCTGGCTCCCCCTGGTCTTACCTGAGCCTGAAGGGCAGTGGGAGGGGAGCTGTCCATGGTGGGAGGATTTCCTTTGGCAGCAGCGGGCAACGTGTTCTGTCCGGGTTGCAGATTGAGGCTCTGGAGGGCAAAGTGTGCCCAGGCCCCAGCAAGGCAGGGCTGAGGCTCCCCGCCCGGTTTGGTCCGGGCAGGCCCACTGGAGTGAAGGAGCAGGCTGAGCCGTCAGGAGTGCTCCACAAAGCCGGGCCTGGGTTTCTATGTTTTAATTCGGTAGCCCTCGTCAATGCTCAATGCAATTTACAAGTCTATGCCGATGACCAGAGCTTTTGTGTATATACAGATATTAGAAAAACACTGTCCTTTTATTTATACGTGCCCCACCCCCTTCTCCCCCATTCCCCAAGCACAAAGGCAGTGCTGTCACTCCAAGAATTAAGACATGTAGGGTTTTCTTAGATTCAAGCAGATGAAATGAAAAATCAGCTCTCAACCCCTGCATGACACGTGTGTGGTTTATGAAGTCCTTCCTTATTCTGGAGCTCACAATGCACCCCAAGTCCATGAGGTCCCCACCACTCACTCTGAGTCCTAAAGCTCAGGGAATTGGAACCACTGGTCCACAGACCCACAGCTGAGTGGAATTAGAAATCGGCCGAGTTCTGCATGTGCCTCAGGAGCAACCGTGAAGCTGGATGACGTGGTGTAGGGACACTTCCAGGGCGTGGGGCTTGGACTGTGGCTTGTGCGTGTGTGGGATGGGTGGGGGGCAGCTGAGTGCAGTGTACCCAGGCATGAAATGCTGTCTGAGGCCTCCATCATGGAGGACAGCCGGGCTTCCACGGAGCCCTGAGGCCGGATCACCAGCCCATTCCAAGGAGGAGGCCATGGATGGGCAGTACATGAGTTAGGCTCTATTGACATCACCATGTGCTTTGTCAAACTGGGAAATAACAACTTCTGGTTGACAAAGGGGAATGTGACAATGCATGACATGCTTGACGTTCTGCTGAGTCTCGGGTTTTAAACTGCACTTGAATGTGTGTTTGTTTTCCAGAGCAAATGGCTCCTTGTATGAGATCTTGCAAGTGGACTTTGGAGTTGACAACAGCAGTGGCCTGGCCGGGGCCCAGCAGATCACCTGGCAGGTGGAGTACCCAGTGGAGGCCTCTGTGAGTGAGCTGGTTGTCTCCGAGATCTTTGTCAGCCAGACCACCTTCGTGGGCATCGTCCCTCTGGCAATGGTAAGAAACTGGGCCTTCAGAAAAGGCAGCATAAAGAGGTTCTCCTCATCTACTTTCAGTATTCAAAGAAGCATGAAACATTTTATGATTTGCTTTTCCCCACACACCCGATACATGTTGTGTAAACAGGGAAAATATACTTAGACTTAATTTTATTTACCTGCTTTCTGTAATGGTTCCTTGGGAACGACTGAGGGTCTGCTGTGCAATCCCTTTTCACTGTGGGTATCGCTGAACTGCTTCTTGGGGAGCCCTCGTGCTTTATCGCTGCACTCTTGAGTACCTGTCAGAGCTGCCCTGGGTGAAGATGGTTTCACTGAAAAGCATTGGGGTTATGTGGCAGGAGCTGCCGCTCTGTATGTGGAGTAACCAACCCCTTGCCAGCCAGCCTGGCCCCAAGGGTCCCAGGGGGCTTGGGGATTGGCGAACTCTACAGTGCAGATGGGGCACAAGAGCCTGGTGGGGCGGGGAGCTGCCGGGCCGAGCCAGGATCTCCGGGTCCATAAAGCCACCCCATGTTTCTGTTTCATTGGCCTCAGACTGAAGCTTTCTCATGGCTGGGATCAGGGGCCATGTCCGAGAACGGGTCACAGATGAAGGTCCCGAGCCTGAAAAGAAAGGTGGTGGAGGGTCTTCAGGATGATAAGCTCGTGGCTGCCACATTTTTATTTCCCTTTGCCACCTGGGGAATGAACATACACCAGGTGTATTCTGCTCGGGCATGACCTTCCTTCCTGGGATCCATGTGTGGGGCTCTGTACCCCGACATCTGGGAAGTCTGGGGGCGCTTTTGTCACCCATCCCTAAAGGTGGTTACCAGAGTCAAGACCCTTGCAAATGAAAACCCTGCGTCCTAAGGTTGATTCCGCAGCCCCCCGTTCTTGCTGCTTGGCTCTTCTCCCTCTTCTCTTTGCCTGAGTGGGCTTCCCTCCGTCTCTCGTGCCTGGCCCCTCTCCCTCCATCCAGGTGTAACTCAAATGCTGGAGGCGCCTTCCCTGCCCACCTGGGCTCACGCCAGCCCTCCATCACCCTCCTTGCTCACCACTGCCCATCTCAGCCCATCTTTTGTGTTCCGTGTAGGTCCTGTCACTGTTTGAGGTGAAGAGCTTGTCACCTGTCCTCCTCCAGAGGGTGAGATGTGTGAGGGCGGTGGCCCCATCCGTCTTGTCCAGGCCTGTTAGCCCAGCACTGGGAACAGAGCCTGGCCCAACCTGCTAATATTTCCTGGTGGAATGAATGGATCTCGTGCTGGGCTGCTGTTGGGCGATCAGTGTACTCAAAGTTCTCACAAAGCGTTGCTCTGCACTTAGTCTGCGATGCTTGGTTCACTGTAGGCCCCGGAGCTGCCTGGTGCTGCGGGGGCAGGATTCAGAAGCCGAGCAGCAAGCCCTCCTCCCATCTGAGGGCTGAGCTCTCCGGGGAGCTGGTGTGTGTTACCTGCCGGGAAGCTGGGGCTGCCAGCTGAGCATGGGCCAGGTGTTGGCAAGGTGCAGCCCAGGGCCCAGTGTAGCCCACCCCTGCTTTGTGACTGAAGTTATTGGGACACAGCTGGGTGTGGTTGTTACTGGTCATCTACGCTGCTTTAGTTGAGTAGTTGCAATAGAGAGTGTGTTCTCGGCCAGAACTTCATCTGTGGCATCTTGAAATAAATAGTTCGGAGAGTGAGCCTGCAAATGGGGCTACGGATTTGGGGTTATTGGGCTTTGGGGATGTTCTCGTCTCTCGGGACAGCCTTTCCACAAACACCCTCACCCCCTTTGGCTGGCAGTGGTGTCCTGGAGGCCCAACTCCTGGTGCTGGGGTGTCCCCCCAGGAGACCAGGCCACATGGTGGGGAAGGGGCAGCTGTGGGGTGGGAGCGGAGCTGGCGAAAGCCTTACAGGAATGAGGAGCCCGGGGTTGGGTCCTGCACAGAGCAGGCAGCAGGCGTTCGGGAGGGGGTCCCGATGCAGGTGTGCAGTCTTCTCCCCAGTGGGGGCTTCCACGGGCCGCGCCTGCCACTGCCTAGAGCGGCAGCCCACAGGCCCCAGCACGGCAAATATGCCCAGAGCGGCCGACGTCCCTCTGCGGCCGCCCCGGGGTCTTCCCTTCCCGCACTCTCTGCATTTCCTGCTTCTCTGGGGAGGCTGTGTGTGTGCGCGTGTGATGCACATTGCATTTCCTTGACCATCAGTGTCCCCCATTGGGCTGATCCTTCCCGGGGAGTTGCTGTGTTTACCGCTGCCCGGAACCTGCCCGGGTCGGGAGGTGAGTGGGGCTGTGTGTTCGTGTGTTAGCCCGGCCCTTGGTTCCCTGTGAAGTTGGCCCCCACCCAGTGGTCAGAGCTAATGAGTCAGGTTTTCAGTGGGACCAAAGTTAGTAGTTTAGTGTTATTTTTCAATCAGTTGTTATAGCTGTCTTTCAAGCCCCAAACTGCTGAAAGGTGGGCTTCAGCTTCTGCTCTTGGAGTGTGTGTCCCAGGCATCTATTATTTTTTATCTTTCTGTTTCCTTCTGCTCTCCGTCCCTTCTTTTCTTTGCTCTCCTTTTCTCCCTCCCTTCCTTTTCTTTCTTATTTTTCTCCCCCCTTTTCAGCACAATTTTCTTTTTCCCCTCCACAGCGTCCCTTCTCTCCCTTTCACTTCTTTTGTGTTTTCTCTCCAATTACTGAGTTTTGAGCTTAGAAATTCATTTCTGTGGGTGGCTTGTAGTGTTATGGCTTCAGCCCTCCATTCAACTACAGTTCTAAAAACCAAAAAAGCCCAGCTCTGCACATGCAGATAAAACAACACGTTATCTTTCACAAAGGTTGGCAGAAAAAAAAACACACACTTGGTGGGTTTCTAGGCAGCTGGGACCGTGGGCTCAGCACAGGCTAGAGCTAGAAGGTAATTCTACTCCTTTTTGGCCTACTGGCCTGAAACCTTACAAGAAGACCTGGGCACAAATGTTTCTTTATTTCAACCAGTATTTGTGTGTCTGCCATAGCATCAAAAGAGTGGTAAGCACAAAGGCTATTTTGAGATGCCTGAAACACATGTAACGTGATACGAAAATATCTGTCATTTCTGTTGGTGACAAGAGCCTGGTACTGCTAATTCCACTGTGGGTTGTTGCCCACATTTGTCATTGACATAAATGCCTGAGTTCAGTAGAGGTAACTGGAAATAAAGATGTGTGTTTGTGTACGCATATGCATACATGTTTGTGCATTGTGTGTGTGCATTTGTGTGTGTGTGCATGTGTTTGCATTGTATGTGTTGGTGTATCTATGTGTACATTTGTTTTTTTCCGCATCAGTATCGTGGACTCACTAAATTTCAACAGTGGGCCCTAGGTTAGGAGCCCCACAGGATTGAAGAGATGGGGCCAGGACAGGCGCATGGAGCTCCCAAGCCCACCCTCTTCTCTCCATCCCACTGGCAGCCTCCTGCCCAAAGCCTGTGTCATCTCTCTTTGATAACTGTCTCATCACAGCCTTTTTAGTGTCCCCACGGGCATCCTCCATACCCCGCAATCTACCATCTGTGTCCCGCCAAGAGTGCTCTATTTAAACAGAAACCTGACTACACGGGCTCCTGCTGGAAGCCTCCACTGGCCGCTCAGGTCACCTGTGTGAGACTCTCCTTCCTCAGCACAGTCCATGGGGGGCTGTACCCGCCGGCCCCTGCCCCTCTCAGATCTTACTGCTCTCTCTTTCCTGTTCTCTGTAGCCAGATTCTTTCCTGCCCCAGGACCTTTGCTCCACCTGGACTTCTACTTGCCCTTCCTTCCCCTTTCTTTAGGCTGCTGCCAGCTCCTCATTCAAATCCCAGCTCAGACAGCGGGACATGCACCCTGCGGACATGAGATGGAGGCTTTTCTTTTCTTTTCTTTTCTTTGTCTTTGGTAAATAATCGTCTCCTCAGTCATTCTACACGTTTGGGAATGGAGTGGGGAGGGAGGGGTCCTTTTGCAGGTAGGAAGAGGGGGACCGAGGGCGATAGGTCCCCCCCCCCCATGAGCATAGACAGTCTCCAGAGCAGGGAGGGAGCAGCCACCGTTGTCACTGGATTTGCCGGCACCTGACTAGCGAAATGTTAACTCACTTTAAGCCTCCAGGCTGCTGGGTTGGCAGCCGCGATTCCCTCCACGGGCCACAGTGAGACTCCTGGGGTACATGGAGGCCCCTTCTTTTTGGGGATCATTCTGCCTGTGACCCCAAAAGGCAGATTGAGGACTTAAATCCATGATGCTCCTGCTTCCTGTCGCTGAGTGTCTTTCCTGTGTGCTTGGCTTTTCGGTTGGACTCGAAGAGAGGCAGCCTTTGTCCGCAGCGCCTCCTGTCCCTGAGCCAGCTCTCGGGGGCCCTTTCACCACAAGGGGGCTGCTGAGGAGGACCTTGGGGACCTGACATAGCTCTGGGAACTCTGGGTTTGTAGGAGGGCATTTAGGAAAGTTGTAAAGACCTGTGAACGAGTGTTTCTTGTCCTTTGTCTTTTATTTGTTTTGTTTAAAACTTTTAAAAATAAAATTTAAATGGTGCTCAGTTACGTTCTCTGAAACATTCCTTGTAAGGCATGAGGGTCCGTGGACTAACTCCCACTTCCAATCCCCTGCCCCCAGTTCACTATTGCTTGTTATTTTGTTTTTTCTTCCTAAACTTTATCTTCTTCTCTATCTATCTTCATAATGCATATGTAGCTACCGAAAATTCATGGCATTGCTTTGTGTGTGGGCGTGTTTTTAAAAGGGCACAATGTTAAGCATAGCTGTTTACAGTCAGCAATGTCTTGGAGACTTTTTTGTGCCCGTAACAATAAATCTGCCTTATCCAAGTTTTACCATAATCTGCAGTAGGATATACCTGTATTTATTTGGCCGTGGTGCTGATGAACATAGCAATTAGGATATTTCAGTGAGCTTTGTCTTTCCCCTACCATGATGCATCCTGGAAAGCTCCATCCGACTGGGGGTGGAAATGGGTTCCGTATCGTGTGCTCAAAGGCAGCAGCGGGAGCACGTGACAGTGAACAGCGTGTGCTTCTGGTGTGGGAAGGGGTGGTTTGCACACACCGTGGACCTGCCCTCCAGATGCAGACTGTTCTGGGAGTGCCAATGGGAATCCAAGTGTGGGACGATGACTCCAGAGTCATCAGCCCCACCACAAGATGTTCATTTCGGTGGCATTGACCCCGTTTTCCAGGGCAGGGGAGAGGTTCCAGTGTTTCTAGAAGTTGTTTTTGTTGACCCCTCAGTCCAGGAGCCCACCTGGAGTTTCCCTTTTCCAGACCACACCCAACAGACGGTCTGTCTGCCGTTTGCCCGAGTGAACGTGATAGGGTGGTTTGATCTTCTGCGTTCTCTTATGTATGCTGGAAAGAGCGAGGTGTCTGCAAACAGCCGTTACCCGGGTTATGTCCTCACAGCCCCCTGGTTGATCCCTCCCACTCAGCCGCAGGAGCCACTTTAAACCATCAAGTCCTTTACAAACGACCAGAAATCCCTGCTGTGGAGACGCAGGCCCTGCACTATGGGAGTGCTGCCGTGGCCGTGGCTGTGGGGGGCAGTCCGCAGCCCCCAGCTGGTGGGAGAGCCGCCCATGGGCACCAGCAGACCCATCCCCCCTGGGCCCCAGAACTGGGTTTAGACATGAGGGCATTTCCCAGGCACATATGAAAATATAAAAATATAGAAGCATTGCTGCTGGAGAGCAAACTGGAGTCAGCTAAGTGGAAAAGAAGGAAAAAACAAAACCCATTAAGACATTTGGTTCAGCTGACCTGCTTCTATTTGGGAAAACCTTTGCTGACATATAATTTCTGGAGGTCAAAGGGGAAAACAGACCCAGCCAAACAAGTTTGGGAAAGAAACGGTGTTGTCAGTGGAAGAACAAAGTGCTAGAATTCTGGGTGCTTCTGTGGTGGGAGTGTGGCGTAACACCCACCCCATGCCCCCCACCCCATCCCGCCTGCTTCCTAAACTGCTCTGCTCTGCTGTGTGATGAGCCTGGAGGGCGATTACGGGGAAGGCCTTTCTGCTTCCACTTTACACCTCCTTAAAGGTGGTAAAACCATCAGGATGTTTTATTCAGAGATAATTTTCTTATTGGAAAAAAAAAAAAAAAAAAGACCAGCTTTACTGTTGATGGGTCAACTAGGTTATCTGTTGCAACTCAATGTCCTGAAATGGGTTGCCTTGAGCGTCGAGGCTGAGCATTGCCCCCCAAGCCTGAGCCTCCCTTTTTGAAAAGCCAAAGCCCAGTTCTCGCCTACAGAATGGCTTTAGCGGCCACTGCACTGGGCAGTAAACGGGGAGCCCTCTCCACGCCCGGGGGGATGCGGGGAAGTGTGCTGAAGAAAAGTCAAGCTGCCGCCCTTCAAATCCTGCCTTGCCCTTTACTTAAGTGGTGTGGCCTTTTGAAACCTCAGTTATGTGTTTCAAAGGTTCATAATTCCAGCTGGAATAACTTTATCGGGTTCTTCATGAGGATTAAATGCAGTGTTTGTTACATAAGTATATGCCACATGTTAAAGCATGCTTGAAAAGGGAGATAGGTGAGATGCTGAGCTCCTTCTGTATAACCTGGTGGGTCTCTGGAACTTTGCATATCTGTGTGACACCTGAGACTTGGAGCTAGAGCTCGGCAGTTGTGAATGTCAGTGTTACCTCAAACAGCAACTGTTAATAAAGCTGAAAAAGAGATCAGACTTCAATTAGAGACATGAATGAAGCAGATCTGGTTAGGACTAGGCAAATCAGACCAAAGGGTAAAGGATGATACTTACTGTGTTTTAAAATTTCAACTTCTATGTGAGACCAAGAGAAGAGATGTTTATTTGTTGCAGGATCTATATTTTCTGTAGCACACTAAATAATTTAACTCGTACAGTCAGTTTATTCAAACACCATAATTACATGAAACTTTGAATAGGAAGTGAGATCTGGTAGGTTTGTACAGGTTAGTGTCAAACAGTGATACATCCCAAAGTAATTTGGGCAGAGAATAAAAATGTATTTGCAGGGCCCCCCTGAGGAACTGGGGGAAAATGCAGAAATATTGGACTTCCCCACCTGGGTTATTACTGATATTCTCACAAACATTGAGAACTAACAATTTAGTTGGCTGAGCCCTCGATCTTGGGGAGTGCCCTTATGAAGCTTGTTGCTGCAAAGGAGAGGCTGAGCCTACTTATAATTCTGTCTCAGAGTCTCCCCCAGAGAACCTCTTTTGTTGCTCAGATGTGGCCTCTCTCTAAGCCCACTTGGCAGGTAAACTCACTGCCCTCCCCTCTACTTGGGACCCGACTCCCAGGGGTGTAAATCTCCCTGGCAACGGAGGACATGACTCCCGGGGATGAGCCTGAACCAGGCATTGTGGGATTGAGAAAATCTTGACCAAAAGGGGGAAGTGAAACAAAATAGTGGCTGAGAGATTTCAAATGAGTTAAGAGGTCATTCTGGAGGTTATTCTTATGTGCTATATAGATATCCCTTTTTAGGTTTTAGTGTATTGAAATAGTTAGAAGGAAATACCTCAAACTGTCTAAGTGCAACCTGGTAACTTTGATTCTTGAAGACAGTTGTAGAACTATAGAGCCTAAACAGTGTGACTGTGTGATTCTGAAAATTTTGTGACTCACACTCCCTTTATACAGTGTGTGGACAGATGAGTAGAAAAATGGGGACAAAAATTAAATGAAAAATAGGGTGAGATGGGGGGATGGGATGTATTAGGTGTTCTTTTTCACTTTCACTTTTTTTTAAAATTTTTTGGAGTAAGGAAAATGTTCAAAAATTGATTTGGTGATGAATGCGTAACTATATGATGGTAGTGTGAACAATTGATTGTACAGTGTGGATGTGAATATATCTCAATGAAACTGAATTTAAAAAAATGACTGAAAACAAAAGGCTGAGCAAATACATTTTAAGGTAAATGTACATATCGAGTAAGCAGAGGTTACAAAATTAATGTCCATCAAATAAACTTAAAGGCAAAACATTTACAAGACAGAAGTCATTTTGTACCAGTAATGAGTATAATTTACAATACTATAAATCTCATGAATCAAATAAAATTAACTCAAAAAGTAAATTAAAAAAAAGGAGATGCCTAAGAATAGTGCTGAAATTCAAAATATTTAATTAACAGGTGCAGGAGCGCTGACCAGTGGAAACTGGTGCAGTTTATAAATAACAACGCAGCCCCTCCCCGGGCGTACCTGCCCAGCCAGAGAGAAAGGCAAGATGCTCCTGTGCACTTTCTTGCAGAGCTCATTCCAGAACCCAGCAAAGCTTTTTCTGAATGGTTTTAATTTTGTGAACTGTCAGAGGGCGTTTTCCGCGGGCGTTGGCGTCGCTCCTCGAGGGAAGGGGCCTCCGGGGGGGCAGTTCCCCGCGCGCCCGCCAGATGGCGCCGGCAGACCAGCCTGTGGCCAGACGTGCCCGTCCCTCCCCAGCCCCGACCCCCACCCTGCCCCCACCAGTCCTCCCGGCAATGAGCCAGGGGCGCGTTCCCTCCAAGGACCCCATTGCTTTTACCTAAAATGAAAACTACTCGTTATAGAAAATTAAACAATGTTGAAAAATCACCCCAAATCCCAGCATCAGAAAATGCTGGTCGGTGCTATTAGAGAGCCCTTGTTGCAGAGACTGATTCTAAGCCCACATGTGGCAGGGACAGCTAGATGGACAAGGAGATGTGGTATTTGGAAAAGTGAAATCATACTCTGCCTGCTGTTAATAAGTGCTCAACTCTCCCTTTTTGGATATATTGAAGACAGAGAATCCAGTGTGAAACTTGTGAACTTCATAAAACATTAATTGATTATAAGAAGTTTTGGTTTTTTAAATGTTGCCGTGGTCAAGAGAAAAAAATAGTTATGGTGAAAACAAGGCGAATGGGACATTACATTATTATTAATTACTGCCACCACCTCCACTGCTACCTGTGCTCTTTCAGGTGCCACAATTTAATTGTAGTGTAGAAGCTGTGCTGTTCAATGGGATATGCACTGGCCACATGTGGCTATTTAAATTTACATTAATTAATATTCAGTAAAATAAAAACTCAGTTCCTCAGTTGCACCAGCCACATTTCAGGTGCTCAGGAGCCACCTGTGGCCAGTGACCACCACAATGGGCAGCTCAGGCATAGGACATTCCGTCCGTGAAGAAAGTTGTGTGGACACTGCTGGCTTCGACTGACTCCCTTCTTGGAAAGGAAAGGCTTCTCATCACTCCCCCTTCTAGATGCTGAATAGTTTTATAAATTCTTGTACATTGTAAAAAAAAATTCATTATGTTGATATTTGGTTGTAGAATCTAATTCCTCGACTTGTTTATTAATCGTTTACTCAAGTTATACGCTAAATGTGCCCCCTCCCGCCTTGCTTTATCGGCTGTTGCCATGATTCCAGGAAACACTAGTGTCTTTTCTCACTGCTGGTGCCTTTTCGATGAGGGCTCACCACTCCAGTCCTTGACTCCCACTGTGACTCTCCAGCAGAGCTCTCGGGTGACTAGGGGCGTTGCCAGTGAGCAGTCACAGTTCAAAAGGAATCTTCTCTTCTGACCAGTAGGTCTCAACAGTGGACTGCAAGTCTTCAGCAAACCGTGTTGTAAACAGATGTGCTGGCATCCAGGCTTTTTTCGTTTCATGTACAGAACATAGGCAGAGTAGATTTAGCATAGTTCTTAAGGGCCCTGGGGTTCTCGGAATGGTAAATGAGCATTGGCTTCAACTTCAAATCATCAGCTGCATTGGCCCCTAACAAGAGAGTCAGCCTGTCCTTTGAAGCTTTGAAGCTGGGCATTGACTTCTCCTGTCTGGCCAGGGAAGTCTTAGATGGCATCTTCTTCCAATAGAAGGCTCTTCTGTGTACATTGAACATCTGTTGTTCAGTTATCTTAGCTAGATCTTCTGGATAACTTTCTGTAGCTTCTGCATCAGCACTTGCTGATTTACTTTACAGTTTTATATTATGGAGATGCTTAAACCTCCTGAACCAACCTCTGCTAGCTTCAGACTTTTCTTCTGCAGTTTCCTACCTCTCTCAGCCCTCATAGAATTCACGGGAGTTAGGGCCTTGCTCTGGGTTAGGCTTTGGCTTAAGGGACTGTGGGGCTGGCTTGATCTTCTATTCAGACCAGTAAAGCTTCTCCAGGTCAGCAATGAGGCTGTTTCAGGTGTTCACTGGAGTAGCACATTTAATTTCCTTCAAGAACTTTTCCTTTGCATTCACAGCTTGGCTAACTGTTTGGCACAAGAGGCCTAGCTTTCGGCACGTCTTGGCTTTTGACATACCCTCCTCAGTGAGTTTTATCATTTCTAGCTGTTGATTTCAAGTGAGAGACATGCGACTCTTCCTTTCACTTGAATACTTAGAGGCCATTGTGAGGTTATTAATTGGCTTCAGTTCAATACTGTGTCTCAGAGAACTGAAATAACAAAGATTTGTTTCTTGCATTTGCTATATATTACTTGTAGGTTGTCTAGGACAGAGGTTGACAAACTATGGCCCATGAGCCCAGGTGGTCTTTGTACAGCCCACAAGCAAAGAATGGTTTTGACATTTTTAAAGGGCCAAGAAAAACCCAAAACGAAACCCAAGTATAATATGTGACAGAAAACTTACGTGGCCTGCAAAACTTTTACCAAAAAACAAAAGTTTGCTGACTCCAGCTCTGGTGGGTCTGCTTGGCACATTTGGGGCCCAGGATGATGGACCCAGCCAGCCCAGAATGTGTCCAGTCCCTGCAGCAGAGGGAAAAGAGCTCTGGGAGGACAGGTCACCTCCTCTTACAACACTGGGCATAACTACCACAGGCCCAACCCAGCCACCATGTTCCCCGGGAAGGTGCCAGGACCACCTGCCCCATGCGGTGGAGCTCTGGACATGGCTGGCGGCTAACAACAAACACCAACGGCTCTAGCGACTGCCAGACTCTGCTGTGGCTCCACTGAGCTGATTGCCTGATCCGCTACTATACTCACAGTTTGTGAAACGTGCTCCGTAAGAAAGTGATCTGAAGCTAAGAAGCAAAGGGTGAGGAGATGGTTTCTGGGCTAGTGGTGCTGGGAGCCTGGGTCAGAACCCAGCCATGAGAAGGACGCAGGGTGTTCCAGTAGCTGACAGAAGTGCTGTGGGGTGGAGTATGGGGTGCCCACAGCTAGGTGGTACAGGATGAGCCAGAGAGGCTGGGAGCCTCGAAGGACCATGGCAAGAGCAAGGCAGAGGCCTGGAGGTCGGGCTGCCAGGGGGCAAGTAGACTGGGGGGTCGAGGGATTGTAGGTTGTTGCAAAGGTCCAGGCCAGGTGGGATGGTGGGCTGGACTAGGAAGGAGGCATTGGATTTATTAAGACGTGCAAGTGCCAATGTCCCTTTTGATGGGTGCTCACTGAGCTAGTTTCTTTTGTTGCCCTGTGATAAATAATGTGGGTATTCTGGACTGCATCATGAATTAGAAATAATGCCTCAATGGTCAGTTATATTTAGTGTTATCAGAGATCCCTTTAGAGTTGCCTCCAGGCAACAGGAAATGGTTAGCTCCAGGAAAGTTTCCAAGAATAAATCATTTGACATCGGCCGCTTTTGAAAATGCCACTTCCTAAGACAGACTTTGGCAGCTGCCATGATCTATGTTTATCGTGTGGGAGATAAATTCTGGTCCTTGCATAGCAGGTAGTGTGTGGGGACGGTGCCAAGCCCTTACCAGGCTAATCTCCGTTATTATTGAAGGCGAGGCTGGCTCCCTGCGCCCATCCGCGGAGCCGCCCACTCTGGGGCTCAGGAACCCGCCCCCTTTCAGGTCCTGCAGTGGGGGACAGGCTCTCTGCAAGGTGGTTTGTTCACCGCAGGGTAGGTGGGAGGCGATTGTGCTTTGTGCTGGTTCCTCCTCAGTGGAGGAGCCCAGGTGGGAAAGCATGCTAGCGGTCCTTCTACTTGCAGAGTGGCTTCCGTGCCTCCTGCTCCGGGGAGTGCAGCGCAGAGCCTTCCGGCATCCTTCACACACACTCGATGCCTCTGTTATCTTGGTGTGAAGGATCGTGGGAAACAGGGTGGAAGGTCTTAGGCACTGGTCTGGGGACAGATTTTACTTTTTAGTTCATCTGCAGTGTGCTGGGTGTCGTTAAGTACGTTACTTGGCCTCTCTGTTTTCATTTACAGCCTTGGAAAGTCAGATTCTGCTAAGAGCAACTCTTGTAACCTTCCAGCAAACCTTTCCCAATAGGTCATGCGTTGATCAGAGATTTAGAACACAAGGGAGGGTTAGAAACTTGACAGCATCAACAGCATTGTGGAGTGAAGGGGAAAGCCACGTATGGGTTTCTCGGCCCTTCCAGAACACTTGCGGAGCGCTGTGTGGGTCGTCGGTTTCCTGTCCGCTGGCCCACCCTGGGTCCCTACCCTGCGCTGCCATCTTGGGGCTGCGCCCCAGGGAGGCGCCTCTGAGGCCGGCAGGGGCAGTGCTGGTCTCCTCTAGCAGAGGGTGCTGCAGGGATGAGGGGTCCATCCAAGGAGGGGACTCTCCCTGTTTTCGGGGTTCTCAGCTCCTTCGGGGGCCCGGCTGCCAGTGGCTGCAGGAGACCCGGGGAGCCCACCGTCCAGGGGTGTCACTGGCCCCTCGAGGGGCTCGCTGCTCACCAGCTGCAGGTGGGCCCTGGCCCAGGCAGCCCCCATGCTCCCTGCCCCACGATGGGCTGCAGCCCCCTCGGCAGTGAGGCCTACACTCCAGCCCTGGGTGGGGGGGTGCCCCCCGGGGCCGTTCCTGGGGATGCGCTCCCCAGCCCGAGGGGGCGGGGCTCCATCTACCTCTGCTGTGTCACCTTTTATCGGTGGCTCTTTATCCTACCTTTTTCCTGATCATGCATTAATACATGGATGACAATAACATTTCCCATTGCCAGTTCTCCATTGTGTTCAAACAGGTTTCCCAAGGCCGCTTTCAGGCTCTCTTTTTAGTGAATGAGGAAATAATTTTCTCCAGACTGATTGGAGGCATTGAAAGTGCTGGAAGTAGTGAGGCACACTTCTTTGTAAAGCTTTTGGATAATTGGGGCTGGTGGTTCTGACTCCTGAGTGGGCTCCAGAATCACGTGGAAAGTGAGTTGATGACGTGGAGTCTGGGGCCTCGCCCCCGATGAGAGCCACATGGATTTAGATTTCTCGGTTAAAGGCCTTTATGTATGTTTCCCCCACTTAACCCTTAACTCCATTGACTGCTTTGTGGCTCAGGGAAGTCTCTCAAAGGCAGGTTGGGGCTGGGGTGCGGACTGGAACAAAGCCCGGAGCTTTCCATCCCAGATCCCATCCCCTTTCCACTATACACCACTGGTTTTCTGGCATATTGTGAAAGCTCTTTTCCATTTCTTCCGTACAGGGGCTGAGGTAATTGAGTCAGACAAGTCATTACACTTTTGGAAATATTTTTTTCTAATTGTAGAAAATTTGTAACACATAGAAAATTATAAAAGAGGAAATTAAAATAATCTTTCCTTCCACTGCCTAGAAAGAAGTTTTGACATGTTTACTTCCAGTTTCTCCTCTCTGCCTCTCTTGCTTTTAGCAAGACGGTGATCATGTTTGACTTTCTAACCTATTGCTTTTTTCATTTTTATTTTTACACGGGTTTGCTACTGTCGCATGATAAAGCACCCTGGAATTCAGTGGTTTAAAATGACCATCGTTGGTGAGTCTGCTGGTCGGCTGGGGACAGCTGATGCAGCTGTCCCATCTGGGGTCCTTGGCTGGGTGCCTCCGTGCCATGGTCCCCTTTCCTTCTCCTGGGATGGGGGGTCTAACCTTTCGTGGCCATGGTGGAAACCCCTCTAGAGGGCAAGGAGAAACACCTGCCACCTCTCAGCCTCGGCTGAGAACAGGGGCACCGTCTCCTCTGCCCACCTGCCCCAAGGGGACTCAGGGTTTCTTTTTGTGCCTTTCACCCAGCCTCCTCCATGCCAAGCAGAAACAACCTTTCTGCTTCTCCTGAATTTCTCTCAGTCGTGGCTCCTGTCACTTTGCACCGGATGTGAAGACTCGAGCTCATTTAAAACACCATCTGATAAAACAACTTTATCATTTTCTTCACTGATAACTATCAGGAAAAATAATGATGACAATATTAGACCACAGCACTGAGTCGCAGCTGGCTCGAAGCTCCTGATGAAAATGCTGAATAGCTTTAGCTTCCCACAGAAATGCAATGGGGAACAGCACCCAGCTGGTGTTTCTCCCCAGGTGACACAGGTTACCAGTCCCTGGGGCTCACTGCCACCCGCAGGATTTTCTCTCAGCAGAAATGGAGGGAGGGTGCCACATGGTCCCCTGAGGTTTTCATGGGACTCTCAGAGGGAGTTTTTTTTTTTTTTTGGTACAAATAAACAGGCTGATTCTGCAGTTTCTATGGAAATGAAAAGATGTAGGCAAGACAAAACAATTTTGAAAAAGAACCAAGTTGGAGTGTTTATAGTGTCCGATCTAAGGACTTAACCATATGCTCCAATGTTCAAGGCTGGGAGGCTCTAAAGTAAGTGTGACATGGGCCAGTGGCACAACATCCCCACTCAAGGGACAGACCCACACTTACACGGCCATATAAATGAGCTGACAAACAGAAGGAACTCGGTGCAGCTGTGAGTGACATTTTGAAGAGGAGCTACAGCCAAGAGGGACACTTTGAAGAACGTGGGTTGCTCTGAAAGCATTGGGGAAAGGATGTTTTCTCCAACAAATTGTGCCAGGAAAATGACATTCGTGTGAGAAACAAAGGACCCTGATACAAAAAATCACTCAAAATGCATTATAAACCTAAATATGAAAGTTAATATTGTGAAACTTCTAGAAGAAAACATAGAAAATCTTTGTGACCTTGGGGTAGTCAAAGGTTTTTTGTTTTTTTTTTTTAAATGTATAGGACACCAAAATATTAAATTTAAAGAAAAAAATGAGAACATTAAGTAATGTAAAAATTTGATCAACATCAAGAACTTTTACTCTTCAAAATATACCATTAATAAAATGAAACTTGAAGCCACAGACCAGGGGAAAATATTAGCAATACATAATTTTACAAAGGACTTGTGTCTAGGTTATATGTGATTGACAAGACGATAAACAGCCCAAGAGGGGTAAAGGAGTTGAGAAGAACCTTCACAAAAATAAGATATGAAAGAAATCCATAAACACATGGTCAGATGCTCAATATCACTGTTCATCGGGACAGTGCAGATTAAAATTATCATGTAATACCACTGCACGTCCCTAAAATGAACTAGACTGACAGTAGCAGGTTCTGCTGGCTGGGTGATAGAATGGTACAACCAGAGTAGAAGACAGGCAGTTTCTTAAGATGTGTCCCACCAGTCTCACACAGATGTTTGCGGCAGTTGTATTTGAAATAGCCAAGGGCTTGAAACAGTCCAAGTATCTATCACCTGGTGAAGGGATGAACCATTTGAGATAAATCCAGACAGTGGCATGGACCACTGATGCCACTGAAAACCAGGATGAATCTCAGATACATTGTGCTGGTTTGAATGTATTAGTCCCCCAAAACGCCGTTATCTTTGATGTAATCTTGTGTGGGCAGAATTATCAGTGTTGATTAGATTGTAATTCTTTGAGTGTTTCCGTGGAGATGAGCCCCACCCAACTATGGGTGATGACTCTGATTGGATAATTTCCATAGAGGTGTTACCCCACCCATTCAGGGTGGGTCTAAACTAAATCACTGGAGCCATATAAATGAGCTGGCAAACAGAAGGAACTCAGTGCAGCTGCGAGTGACATTTTGAAGAGGAGCCACAGCCAAGAGGGACACTTTGAAGAATGCACAAAGCTGAGACAGGAGCTGCAGATGAGAGACAGTTTGAAGATGGCCGTTGAAAGCAGACTCTTACTCCAGAGAAGCTAAGAGATGGCAAACACCCCAAGAGCAACTAAGAGTGACATTTTTGAGGGACTGCAGCCTAGAGAGGAACGTCCTGGGAGAAAGCCATTTTGAAACCAGAACTTTGGAGTGGACGCCAGTCAGGTGCCTTCCCAGCTAACAGAGATTTTTCCAGAAACCATTGGCCGTCCTCCAGTGAAGGTACCCTTTGTTGATGAACCTTCATGGCCTTAAGACTGTAACTTTGTAACTAAATAAACTTCATTTTCTAAAAGCCAATCCATCTCTGGTGTTTTGCATTCTGGCAGCATTAGCAAGCTACAACATACTTCTTGGAGAGGAACAAGCCAGACGTGAAAGAGGAGGTACCATATGATTCCCTGTGTATGAAATTCTAGAACAGACAAAGCTAATCCCTAATGGCAGAAAGCAAGTCACATCTGCCTGGAGCTGCAGACAAGGGCTGATTGGCTAATAAGGGGCATAGAGAGAACCCTTTGGCGTGATGGAAATACTCCATATCTTAATTGTCATGGTGGTTACCCCTGGTATATATTTGTCAAAATGCATCAAACCACGAACTAAATATAATTGGTACATTTTACCATATGTAAATTATACCTTGATAAGGTTGGTTTAAAAGTAAACGATGTGGCATTTTTGGTAAAGGCAAGAAGCCATTAAAATGGTGAAAGCTACTACATTAATAAGATTCTTGAGAGTCACGCTGAAGAAAAGAGTTGACGTGTTGTTGAACAGTGTCCTTTCAATTTTAGAGAAAGGGCGAGGAAAACAAAAACACGTAATAAGTACTGCACTTTGGGGGTATTGCATGTAGGAATAAGGCCCGCAGAGAAAAAGGGCACAGGCTCTGACTTAAGCTGAGACATGCATTGAGTTTGTGTAGAGTGATAATTTAGAAAACAGAAGGTAAGACGAGTCTCCTTTGATGTTTCTTTAAAATAAGGAAAGCTATTGAGAAGCTGTGGGGAGGGGGTTAAATTGAGGGGGTCCCAGGCATAAGGTGAGCTGCATGCAACTTTGAAACTCAGAGAGACCTATCACCGATCAAGACTGCAACAGCCTGCTGTTTTGGATTTCTGCTGCCAAATGTGCATCTGTATCTTTGGAGAAAAGGTCTAACACACGTTTCAAGTTCTTGAAAGAAATTCTCTTTTGACTCCCCGTTTAGGAATTTTACTTAAGCTGACAAAAGCAGTGTGTGTATCCCATTAGCCGTCTCTGGTGCCTTACAGTGTTTTCCTGTGTCCTCTTTAAGACACTTCTCTTGTCAGTTGACATTTAATTTCTTGTTCCTTATCTTTTCTACCATTGCACAGAGTGCTCATGTCCCACTGGTTTCAGGTTCTTTTGATTTTCCTGGCCTGGGCTTCACTGAGCCTGTGACTAACATGTACCATTGATAAGTGCTTTTGGTTCCAAGTAAAGGAATATCTAACTAAGAGTAGCTCAGACAAATGGAAGTTTATATTCCTGTAAGACAAGACGTCTGGGGGTAGAGCAGCTGCCAGTTTTGTTTCAGCAGCTCTATGACGTCAGGGCCAATTTCTCTGAGATTGTTTTGTCTTTTGCTTCTTATGTGTTGCGTCATGATCACAGAATGGCTGCTATGACTCTACATACCGCATCTCTGTTCCTGGCTTGAAGGAGGGCAAAGGGTCAAGGACCTTCTCTAATAAGATTTTACTTAAATGCAACATACACAGCTCAGGTTCTTAGACCAGAACCTGGCACATGGTAGTTTATGCTATTCAAGCACATACACTAACTGCCGTATGTTACAGATGTGCATTGGTACCCACACACATGCACCTAATGTACTGCTATCCTCATATAGTTATTTACCTTCCCCACCCTTAGAAGACCTTCCAGGTAGCCTTCCTTGCATGGTGCCTGCCTAGGAAACTGAGGCTCTGTGATTGATTCAGATCAATCTGATTCATGCCTTGGGGTTGGTAGAGGGCCCTGCCTTCCCTTAGGTCGGGGGCTTTCTCTGAACAATTGTGTCCTTTAGTCTGCAAAGGAGGTTGGATGTTTGGCAAGGACGGATCTGTGACTTATCATCCAGGTATCTGTCTGTCTGTCCATCTGTCTATCTATCTATCCATCCATCAGGATGCCAGTCCAAATGTCCTTTTGTTAGTAGGATGCGTTTAGGGTAGGACTGGAAACTCTGCTTCAGATTTGATTGAAATCATTCATTTATTCAGAGAATATTGACTGAGTACCTACTAGGTTCTAGGAAGTAGTGACCCTGCTGAGATAACAAACAAGTAGCAGATAAACATGTAGAGGTCATTGCAAAGGCTGGAGTGTGCTGTGAAGGGGAGAAAACAGTGTCTGGGTGGGGGATCCTGGAGATCATTGGCCCTTGTCTATTGGGATGAAGCTGGAGCAGATCCTGAGAAGGGTCTGGCTGAGGGGAGGGGTGGGCCAGGGTCATTGATGAAGACCCTCCCAAGTTGCCTGCAGGACAGGTGTGTGCTGTGGCCTCTGGTTTCTGAGATGGCTGGGTCTGTCCCTGGACAGGTCAGTTTGCAGACAGTGGCTTCCACCTAGGATCAGGGTCCAGTCATTCCCTGTTCCCTCCTTCAGAGGGGACACATTCAATTTGTCAACTCCAACACCTCTTTGGAGTTGGAGTGGAGGCTGTTGCGGAAGGCACAGATCACCATGTAGGGGGTTGGGGGAGTCCTCTTTGACCCCCGTCTTGCTGTGCTCTGCCTTCTCTGTCTCAGCGGGCAGTGCTATTCCCCTAGAGGGGATAGAAAATTCCAGATTGGAAAATTCAGAGGCTTCTTATCTACAGTCTGTAAAGCTGGGAGGCAGAATCGACATAGACATTGTCAGCATGAGTTGAGATTCATCAGAAGGAATGACCAAGTGGAGTCTGGTTTGGGGTATCCAGGGGTGGGGGGCAGTGACTTTGGGGTCTTTTCTGTGATCTAGCTGCTCATCTGAATTCTCTGTTATAGGTGAGTTCCTTAATTTCAGACTTTGTGAGGGGAACATGGGACACACATGCCAAGTAACATCTGAAGGCTGGTATATTAACTGGTGCATCTGCTGATCCACCTGCTTGTCCATCTGTCCTTTCTCAGCACCCACTCCGTTCCCACCTCTGCTCCGAGGGAAGGGAGCTGGCAAACGACACAGAAGGTTCCTGTCCCCCCATAGCCTATAGGAACCAGACCCAAGTGGGACAACACACATATAAGTGGGTTAATTTTCCATGGCGATAAAGTGTGCAAGAGAACAAAATGGGTGTTGTGATGGAAAACTAGGATGGGCTTTGGAGGAGGCAACCTTCGAGCTGAGATGTAATCAAGGAAAGCCTCTCAGGCCAGAACCGTGGCAGGAGGCTTCCCGTGGTGGGACCAGCCAGCGCAGGGCCCATGGGCAGAGACAAGCTCCTGGGTGTGAGGACAGAAGCACAGCGCCCCTGAGGCAGAGTGGGGGGCCGTGAGTAGCCCATGAGGAGGTCAAAGGCAGGCAGGGACCCGACAGGGGCCTTAGAGAGATGGTGGGAGAGGGAGAAGGGGAGAGAGAGAATGGAATAGGTGTCGCTTGTCTGGAATTAAGTTTGCATGAGTAGAAGCAGGAATAATATTGGGGGGGGGGGGGGGTTCTGCTTAACCACCCAGAATATAATTTCTGTCCATCCCATGAACATCATCCCAGGCACTTCCCAATGCTGACACTGCCATCCTGGCTGGGATCACGGAGCCCAGGCTGTTCGCTCTTGTGGTTTGTCAGGCTCAAAATGGCTTGGAGCCTGGCTCTTCTTCTTTTTTTTGCAAAGAAGCCAGCTGTGGTCCTGGCTTTGAAATTCACTTCCCTGAGCACGGGAGCAGGGGGGTGGCAGGGTCCGTGCAGGAGGCCTCAGGCCAGCCTGTCAGAGGCTGAACATCAAAGCCCTGCCCAGGCCCTGCCCACACAGACAGGGGGCCGTGGACCTGCATGGAGCCATCAGCGAGCAGAGGGGGCTGTCTGCCCAGTGGTTTGTAAAGGCAGTGGCCAGCTGCAAGGCCAAGGGGCTCTGGGGATCTCTGGGTCCTGAGGATGCAGGCAGGGCAGCCTCTCTCACACTAATGGTATCTCTCCAGGAAGGGGCCCTTGGGTGCCCCAGGGCACGTGTGGGGATGGAGCTCAGTCGAGAGAGCCCTGCTCACATCTCAGTACAGGCTGGAGCCTTCGGCTGCAGGGGCATCCTGGGTAAGTAGGGCACAGTGCACTTCAGTGGGCCCCTGGACATTTCACCAGGCCTAAGCCCTGAGAGGAGGAGATAAGAAATAGTATGATCATCAACAGCCACCATGGCTGTTTCTGGAGCAAGCACTGCTTAGGCGGGCACCGTGAGAAGCAGCTCATTCCCTTACCGAATTCTCACTGCTTAGCTCTTGGCTGAGCATCACTATGTGCAGGACACAACGTCAGCCCTGGGGGCCCGTGGTGACCCCGACGCTGCAGGGGAAGAGCCAGACAAGCAGGCAGACCAATCAGTGCAGTGAGGCCAGGTGGTGATGTCAGGGAGGAAAGCCCCTAGGTCAAGAGTGGAGAGAGGGCCTGGTGGGCTGGGATGATGTTTTAGAGGGGGTCAGGGAGAGTGGTCCATGGAAGTGGGATGTGAGGCGAGTCCTGCCCAGTGAAGAGCCAGGCTTGGCCAGATCTGCAGGAAAAGTGTTGAGGCAGAGGGAACAGTAGATACAGAGGCTCAGAGGGGGCCAAGATGGTGTGTTTGAGCAATTGATAGATGTCCACATTTAATCCTCACAGTAACATAAGATAGAACTAGAATGAGCCCCATTCTCAGATGATCAAATCTGAAAACTCTACCCAAGGCTGTTCTGCAGAAGGCCCAAGAATTCTAGGTCGGGAGTGATCCCTGAAGTCGTCCCCTTTACAGGTGCAAGTGTCTGTAAACAAAGCACATGGAACCCCCTGTTGAAAGAAATGCCAGCGGCCCGGGGGTCCTTGCCCTGGCCCAGTGTGCATCTCCCGCTCGGGGTGGTGGGGCCGCATCCCTTCCCCACATCTCCCTCACATGGAGTCCCGGTTGCTTCCGGTGCAGGCAGGAGAGGCCGGGTGTGGTCAGGAGAGAAAACGGGAGGGGGCCGGTTGTGCAGCAGGCGCGGGGCCGAGCTCAGCTCTGTGCAGGGGCGGCGAGCCTTCGATGTGTGCTAACTGGGAGTCTCCGTACTAAGTGGGAGCCCCGGTACTTCCAGGGTCCTGCCCTGCGTCTACCTGCAGGTCGGGAAGGGGATTGCGCGTTTGCTGGCTCCAGGTGCGGAGCCATTCACGGCAGCAGCTGCTTTCCAGCCCTTCCAGCGTCTCTGGCCTTCAGCTCCTTAAAGCTGAAGTGAGACGTGGGACCCAAGTTAGAGCCACATGGAGAGCATCAGAGGAGGGGTCTGCGAAGGACTGTTTCCTCACAGGGAAGGGGACAGAAGCGCCACTCTGATTGGACCAGCCCTAAGGAGGAACCAGGTGCTGATTGGCTGCACTTCCTGGGCCGGGGGCGGGTCAGTTCCAGCAGAAGCACGTGGTCTGGGAGGGGTCCCGGGGCGCCCAGCCCAGATGGGGGTTACTGCTTGTCTGACCTTGGAAGTCTGGGTGTGCTCACTCGCCTTCTTCCTGAAAGAAGAAGTCCCGCAGTCTTCTCTTTCTTTAGGGTTTTTATGACCTTGCAAAAATCATTTCCCAAATCCATCATGACATAAATTTAGAAATTAGACTAACTCTGGGCATCAGTGAGTATTACACAGTCTAAATTACTAATGGGTTCAGGAATTCCGTCTCTGTCTGTCAGTCAGGCTTCACCTGCCTTCCTGATATAAAAAACAGCTCCTTGAGTTGAAGTATCAAGTTAGAGGCCCCTGCCCCCCGTCTAGTAACAGGGTTGGTTCAAATGAAATATAAAAACTGCTTGTGTATGGCTGGGAGCAGCAAACCTACAGGAAATCGCTGAGCTGCTTTTTGAGCTGCTTTTGGCTTCCTGCTCCCGGGTAACTATCAGTGTTCTCCTTCTCTGGCTCCCAAGGAGTCCCCAGAGCCACCTGCCGCCCCATCGCCAGCACTGCTTGTTTGTCTCCCACCTGCGTGGTCCGGGCACGGTTGGAAACAGCTGCCCCTTTAGACCCTGCATCCCAGCCAAAGGCACGTTCTGGAGGAGGGTGTGCCATTGACAGCATTTGAGAGCAGACAGTTACTCCCCGGGAAGAGCTACATCAACACACTTTCTCTGTCTTGGTTTTTAAAAGGAAAATGAAACCTTACAATCCTCAGGGTTTCTAGATGCTGAATATTATGATTCCTGTTTATAGGGAAGGAGGAAGAGGCAACAGGCAATTGCACATTTTGCCATTTGAGTTTATTATGAAAATGGAAGAAAAAAATCACTGGTTTCCCTAAAGTAGTGAGGAAGTTATTTTTTAGAGAATGAGAAAAATTGAGCCTTTCTCCCAATACCAGCGAGGGCCAGAAGTTTGTTTTCCTAGTAGCATAAACGTCAGTCGTCAGTCTCTTTATGCCTTACTTTCTACAAGACATAAGCCCACCCATTTGCTTAAAGACTCAGGCAAAGAAGGGATGCGGTTGGACTTGACATAATACAGCTCTGGAGCCAAAAATAGATTTGCAGCCAGCAGTTGTATTCAATTGAGTACTGAAATAGTCCTCTCAAATGCTGGGGCAGCACAGCAGAGCTACTCTGAGTTATAATAATAGAGCAAATTGTTTACTTTAGGTATTAATTTAAAATTTATGTATTTTAAGGAAAAAATGATGAGTAATCCTTCAAACAGTTCAGAAAAATGGATCCTCTCCTAACATTACATATTTCCTTTTGGCAAGTTCAATTTGGAATAGAGATGAGGATGTAATTGTCATAGAGTTCTGCTTTTTGCTGCCCTCATTCAGCCTTTTCTCAAGAGGAAAAGTCTCAAATGCTTTCAGGGAAAAAAGTGTGGTTCTCTATGAGGTTTGCCCGTAAGGACATGCAGCCTTCTTTTCTTTACAGACAGATTTTTCAGGAAAGTGTCTTAGGCAAGCTCCTTTAAGAAGAGCTTTAGTTCTTGAGGGGAATATGGCAGGCCCAGGGGGACCGTTTGGATTTTGTCTTTCCAAGGATGTGACTTTGCCCCCTGTGGCCCCCCCATTCGTCTGCACTTAGTGCTACCCAGTGTAGTCTCTGTGACTTCTCTGTTTGTTATATATTCACTAATGCAAATACCCTTAGTGTTTTCAGGCCCATTCTAGACTAACATTTGCACACAAAATCGCAACCAAGAGGCAGTCGTGAACACGATGACACCATGTGCTAAGAGGGGGCATTTGTGAAGTGGTGGGGGCACCTACTCGCAGAAGCAGGTCATTGTGACTGGGGAGCATGTCATCCAGGGAGGCTTCACGTAGGAGGCAGCATTTTAGTAGTCCTGAAGGAAGAAGGGAAGAAGGGGAGTAGTGAGCCCAATAAATAACCTTTATTGAGCACCTGCAGTTTTCCAATTGTTTTAAATTCCTTTCCTTCATTCAAGTACAAGTACAGTTGTTGAGCACGTTTTACAGATGAGGAAACTGAGTCAGAGTGAGATAAATGACTTGCCTAGGACATCACAGCTGAAGAGTGGTAAAGGCAAGATTTGGAAAAGGGCGTGTCCCCCTTCCCCCCACCCAGCGCAGCCCTGAGCCATCATCTTGCTGCTGGCTGTGCCAGGCACAGAGAGCTAGGGGGACAAGGGGGAGGAGTTTGAAACCCTCTACTGGTTAGGGGAAAAGCTTGTGTGCAACACTTACCAACTGCTGCACCTTGAGGAAATGAAGAATGTGCCTGAACCTCTGTTCCCTCACAAAATAGGATAGGAAACTGGCTGGGCATTGGCGAGTGGACCCATGTGCGTCCCACTCCCTCCCTCCCTGCTCTGCCCCTTGCCACCGTCCCGTTGCCTTCTGAACACATCTATTGAATAGTAGGTATGGGCTGACAGTAACCCGTGATCGGAAAAGGAAGCCTAATTGTTTATTAGTTTCACCGACATGTAACTTCAAGTCTACCGCTCAGGCTGGGAGGGGTGCAGGCAGCCCCTGGGGGCCGCAGTTCCCCACTGCTCACAGCAGAAAGCTGTGTGGCTCGCAAGGTGGAGTCTTTCTGTTGTTCTCCCTTCTCCCTGCCTCGGACAGCGTTTGCCTGCTTCTCGCCGCCTCCCCAGCTCTCTCCCTCCATGTGTCCCTCTGCCCTTTGCTTGGTTTGTCTTACCCACTCTGTCTCCCTGCACGTCTTTCTCTCTGACCCCCCCCCCCCCACCGCTGACTTTCTCTCCCTCTCCCCCTCTGCTTCCCCCCATCCATCCATAGACAGTCCTGCCCAGGAAGGTTTGCCGATTCTAAAATGAAGTCATTCTTGGGCTTCAGGGTCCCTAGTTAGGTTTCTCCTCTGGAGCACTTCTCCTGGAAGTGCCATGTCATCAGCCTTCGCTTTCCATGAGCAGTTGTCATTTGCTTGCTGGTCCTGTGGCAGCTAGAAGTTCTGTCAAATGTTAATTTAGCTCAAGCTGGGTGAGAAGCTTTTTTTTTTTTCCAGATAACAAAGAAATGCTATTAACAGGTTACAGTGGTAATTAAGCCAGCACTGATAGCCAGGCGCAGGAAGGCCTTGGAGGAAACATGGGTGTGCGAGCCAAGGGGCCCCACCTGAATGGGTGGTGGGGACACCGGGGGCAGGAACACGGAGGAGCCGGGGCAAAACTTAGACCCTGAGCCTTCCATGGCCCTCTCTTCCGCTCCTCCTGTCTTTATGGTTGTGTCTGGGTCCCCAGGCCTCAGTGTTCTCCATCTTTCCCCCTGCCTCTTTCTCCCCTGTCTAGAGTTGTTGAAACGTGTGTTTTCTTTGCCTTCCATCTCTCTCTTTCCACCTGTTTCTCTGGGTGTGGTCTTTCTTTCTCTCTCGCCCTCTGTGTCTGTCTCCCTTTCCGTCTCCCTCTCACCACTCACAGACGGGGCCTGTACCAAAAGCCCGTCACGCACCCACCTCCCGGCACAGCCCCGAACCCCCTCTGCGGGTGGAGCCAGGCCCCAAGTGAGGACAGACCGTCCAGGGTCGCTGTGCCTGGGCCTTCTCTCTCCCATGCGCAGATGGGGCCATGGGTGGGGTCTGCCCCACCACGCATACTGTTCCCCATGACGTGGTGCGATTCTCCTCGGGCACCCCCACAGCAGAGGCTGCCACACGCTGCCCCAGGCTCAGCTGCGTCTGCAGTGGGGTCCCCACCGAGGGGCCGGGCTCTGGGGCAGAGCGTGTGCTTGGGAGTCGGGCAAATCCCAGCTCAGTGGTCGCCCAGGTGTGTGACCTCAGGCAGGCCGCCTAACGTCTCCGAGCCTCAGTTTCCCGTTTTGTGAAACGGGTGTAATAATAATGGTACCTTCCTCCCTGGGCTGCTCTTTAGCTCCATTGTCCCCCTGAGCTCCCCCGCTCCTGTCCACTCCCTGCGTGACCTTCAGGGGCACTTGTGTTGGCGACCCCTGCCCTAGTGGGTTGCCTTTACCCACCCCTCCCCTCATAGCCACTCAGCAGTGTTGCGGTTGTTGTTTTCTTTAACATTTCATCCTTTTCAAAGCATCTTCCTATCCCTGGAAGTTGATCAGTTGGATATTATTATCCCATTTTACAGACAAGGTTGTGCTGGCTTGGGTCACCTAGGGCTGTTGACAGCTCTCTCAGGAGACCCTTTCTGTTGGCCTGTCATGCCCCCCTCCCCCCCACCCGCAGCACTCAGGCCAAGGCCCTAGGCGTACGGGTGTAAGATCTGGTGTCTGCTTTAGCTGATAAAGTGAAACATTCGTGCTGCGAGGAGGCCCTTGCTACTCTGGAGTTACCACAAAAAATGTTGAGCCTTTGGTGGAGCCTGTTCTGGTGGCCGGTAAGAGACACCCCTTGGGGCAAGTGCAAGCACAAAGGGGAATTCATGACAACAGGCAATGTTGCCTAGAACCCGAGGCAGGGAAGTGGCAGGAGACAAGGAAACTACTGGAGCCAGACTGGAGCGCCAAGGAAGTCAGCCTCTCTCTCTCCTCTCTCCAAAACCTGCTTCATTTCTCTTCTACAGACGAGCTTCCCTGCTTGCCAGATGCTGGCAGACAATGGCCACCAGTGGCTGCTTGGTCTCTGTCCCTTCCATTTCTAGAGAGGGGTCAGAAGGAGGTTGCAGTCCCTTATTCCCTATTCCCAACCCTTCAAAGGAAGGGCTTGTTGGCACAGCTTGGTCCTGGCTCATATCTGCCCTGATGGGAGGTGGGGTCGTTGGTGCTGGGGAACCTTGTCGCTGTATTGTGATGATGGGAAGAGGGGATGGGAGCTCCCATTGGGTGTTTCCACAGCCCCGTTGGATGGCTTTACCTCTACTCAGCAATATTCGAGACCTTACCATACCCCAGGCACTGGGGTGCCCCTGAAAAAGAGAAGTGTGGTGCTTGCCAACTTGTGGCTTTTTCTTGGTTGGGTTTCTCCTCCTCCAGGGGAAGCTCCACCCACAGAGAGATGAGGACTCACTTCCTTGTCTCCTGTGCTGCTGGCAGTGGAGGTAAACCTGCCCCTAAGGCCCCCGTGACAGCCGTCTTCCCTGCGGTGACCTAATTGCACAGGTAGGTGGCATTTGCCTCTTGCTGTTGTTGGTTCCTCGGATTTCTCAGCTTGCCCTGTGCACCCCTTCCAAACAGCTCTCACCTCTTCCCTCTGCAGCCACCGGCCAAGAGATGTCGGAACAGAGCTCTGACCAGACTGCATGTTTACTGGCTCGCTCTCCGAGTGCCACCCTATTTGAAATGACTTCCCTTGTGTGATTCAGGGACTCATAAAGGGTTGAATTTTGAAATCACATTTTTTCTGCCTTTGGATATTAAATACCATGAGTCCAGAAGCAGCCACCAAGCAGGGGATTGGGCTGATTTCAAAGTTATAAAATGACGACAGTGGAACTGAAAATCATTTATTTCAATTGTAGCCACACCCTAGCTTTTCTGGGTTAAAATGTGTGAAGTTTGCATCTGCCTTGGAGCTTTAGACATAAGAAGTCAAGGTGTTGAGAGTAGAATGTGTTCAGAATTCAGTTTTGACTCTGAGGCTGATGTTCCTGGGCCAGAACCTCGCGGGCTGGGGAGAGCCCAGGAGGGACACCCCAGAAGGCACGCACAGTCAGGAGGTGGGGCTTTGGGGCTGCTTGGCTGTTTCCACCAAAAATTAAGCTTCATGTTCATAGAACAGATTTTAAAATCAGATCCTCTATAAGTGTAACTTTTATCCTTAAAGCTTTCTTTAGAGCTAGGCAAAGAAGTGGGACTGTTAGATCCATTTTACAGGTGTGGAGCTGAGAGGAGAAAGAGCCGGTGGCCGGGACAGTGGGCTTTGGCATCTAAGTGTGTGTGGCATCCTGGCTCTGTTGCTTAGCAACAGTGTGACTCTGGTCAAATTAGGGAACCCTTTTGGTGTCAAGTCCCTCGTTTGTAGAATGACGATGGAAGTAGTAATCCTTCAGTTAGGATGTGTGAGGACTGAATGAGACATTGATTAGACGAGTTAGTCTTTATCATGGACTTACAATATACCAGGCACTGTTCTTTAGTGTTTTGGAAATAATCAAATGTTAATGTGCACTGCACTGAATATTATTGTAGAGATGAACTGACGTTAAGACAGAATGTGGTTCAACTGGGTAGCCCAGCGCCCGCTCCTTATCTAAGTGTTTAGGTAAAGTTAGTTGTCGTCGATCACTAGAGCACTTGCCATGACCTGTGTCTTTATGCATTTACTCATCCAGATTCTTCATCTGTTTGTTCTTCTGGCCCTTCTGTCCCTGAGAGTGGAAGGCCCACGGGAACCACCGTAGTCCCCGGCAGTCAGGGAACACGCGCTCGTTGATGACAGACTGTGGCTCGGAGACGTGCCGTGTCTTGCTGCGGGCACAGGGATCGATGCCACGTCCCCTTGCAGCCCAGACCTGCCAGCACAGGGCCCCGTCAGGGGAGAGCCCCAGAGGCCAGGGGGGCGTGGACAGACCCTTCTCCCCAGCGGCTGAGTCTCAGAAGGATTTTACTAAGACTCGGTGTTTTTTGTTTGTTTGTTTAATCACTGCCTTTCTTTTATAATTTGGGAGAAGTGGTATATCGAACTGTTTAAGAGATTGGATTCAGGGCTCAGATTGGTCTAGTTCAGTCCTGACTGAACTGGGTAGCCTTGGTCAGCCTTTCCTTCCCTCCCTCCCTCTTTTTTTGTTTTCCTCATTGAGCTTCTTAATACTATGTGAACAGATGCCCATTTCATTATGAACGTTTTTATGGATAAGGCTGTTTGATCTCCTCTATTCCTGGTCCCGTCCTGCTCCCCAGAGTAAACATCCCCTAGTCAGTGCATCCTTCCGTGCCGTTAATGTATTTTTAAGTAGACATAGATGTCTTCATAAAGTACATCACATTTCATGCTTTATAAAAACCCAAATGGCATCAAACTTTAAAAGCATTTGGTAACTTACTATTTTTTTCAACTCAAGATTTTACTTTGGAGATGTATGCGTAGTAAAACTGACATTTATCTGGCGCTTATTATGTGCCAGTTGCCTTTCAAAACACTTGGTGTGTGTGTGTGTGTGTGTGTGTGTGTGTGTGTGTAACTGGATCAGCCAGGATAGGCTACACTATGCTGCAGTGATAAACAAGCCCTAAGTTTTTTATAAAACCTTTTTCTTTTTCAATAATGTCAACCTGATTGGAAATTTAAAAATACTACAGAGTTCCCGAACACCCATATCCAAATTTCTCAAATGTTAGCATTCTGTCTCTCTGCACAAACACACAGTATTATTATTGTTTATGAAATGTTGGAGGGTAAGTTGTTCACATGATTGCTCTTTATCCCTAAGAACTTCAGTGTGAATTTCCCCAAACCTTTTATATTTAAAAGTAGAGTTAAATTATCAAAATTAGGAAATTAACATTGATACAAGGAATTATCTCATCTGTAGACCTTATTGAAATCCGATCTGTTGTCCTGTTAATGGTGTTTTTTGTGTTTGTGGATCCAGTCCAGGATCGCCTGTCCCATTTTCATGTCCCTCGGGGCCCTTTAGTCTGGAGCGGTTCTCCAGTCTGTCTTTCAGACCATGACACATTTGAGGTACACAGGCCAGTTGTTTCAGGGAGTGCACCGTAATTTGGTATTGTCTGACATTTCCTCGTTATTAGTTTCAGTTTATGCATTTCTTGTTGGACGCTTCAGAAGTGAGTGTCCTTTTCAGGATGTAGAATGTCTGTTTATCCGTTACTAGTGACACTGTCTTTGATCACTTGCTAAGATGGTACCTGCCAGATGTCTGTACCATAAAGTTACTGTTTTTTCTCTTTGAAATTAATGAGTTTCATGCACGGAGCTACTTTGATGCTATGAAAATATCCTGCCTTTTATCATTCTTTCAGTCCTGTTAGCACCTGCTGATGATTCTTGCCTGAGATAGTTTTGGAACAGACGTTGGTTGTCAGGTGGCACTGTTCTAATTTCAACATTTTTACATTTATCAGTTGGAAGCCTCTGAGGATGACCCTTCCTTTCTCCTCTGTCTGTACATTTATATCAGTATGAATCAGAAACTTATTTTATCCTATGGGATATAATCGACTACTCTTACTGTTTAATTACTTATTTTGATACTAAAATTGTCCCAGATTGGCCAATGGGAGCTCCTTTAAGCCAGCTCCTGTGTCCTTTGACAGTTTTTGAGAGCTTTGTTACCTTCTGGTTCCAAAAGATAGTTTAGGTTCATTTTCATGTACTTTCTTTGCCTCAACCCTAGAATCAGCCATTTCTCTGTTTTCTTTTATTGGAGAATGGATTTAGAACTAACATCTGGGTGCTGGGTGTGCTTATTGATAGAGATGCGATTGTTTCTAAGTAAGCACTCCAAGCAAACAGGACTAGGGGAAAAAAAAAAAATATATATATATATATATATATATGTATGTATATACACACACACACACACATATACACATATTAACACGCATACTTTTTTCTCTCTCTCCATCCCTCCCTCCTTCCCTCACCCTTTCCCACTCCCCCCAACTAGCTCCTACTTGTATTTCCCATACAGTTCAGCACACAGAGTTCAGCCTAATCTCCCCCTTCCATTTTTAACTCACTTCTCTATCACTGAGAAAACTGACTGTCATTATCCAAAATAGATTATTTGCTCAATCTAGAATACACTAAAGTAGTTTTGGAATTGCTAGCCCACACTGCTGTGGAAAACAAACCTAACTAGAATTCAGTATGTCTTCACAGTTATTTTTGTCTTTTGCCTGAGAGCATATCGTCAAAACAATTTTTCTCAAAAGTTGCTTCCAACTCCTAAGTTGCAGTAGCTTGAGACAACAGAGGTTTCTTCTTGCTGACACTGCGTGTCCATCCCAGCTCATCTGGGGCTTTGCCTGCCTTGCCCTCACTCTGGGACCCGGGTTGACAGAGCAGCCATCGTCATGGCGGCAGAGGAGAGTGTGGTGCGCTGTGCTCCTAAAGCTCTGGTGGAAGTGAGCACAGACCTGCACTCACATCTCATTCGTCCAGTCAAGTCACGAGGCCACAGTGGGCAGCAGTGTCCAAGCAGTGTGCTCAGAAGGAGATCTGGTGGACTTGCCTTGTTTATCCAAAGTCATCCTTATAAAACCTTTGAAAAAATTTTCTTCTACAGGGAGGAAACTGAAGCACTCTGCCCTAATCTCAACCACCATAAGGAGACAATGCTTCATGTTACCTGCTGCATAATATTCTACATCACATGTATCCAGTCCATTGGCCCATTCCCTGACTGATGAATATGCAGTGTTTCTGCCTTTTCCTATTAAAATCTGTGTTCCAAAGAGTACCTTGAACAAGACCCCCTTGTGGGAGCTCCTCGCTCAGTGAGGGGACCTAGATATCGAGAGGTGGAGGTGCTGGCTAGTCCCTTTTCCTTCCCATTAGAGACTCCTCATTTCCCAGGCTCTTCTCTACAAAACAAAGAGAACAATAGAACCAGCTCATTGATTTGTGATGGGAATTGTATCAGATAACGTATGACGCCTCTGCCACAACACACAGCCCGCAGCAGGTGCTCAATATATAAGAGCTTTATTACTCTTTCCTCTTGCGTGTTCATTCTGCCACTACCCAGCTCCATTGCACTGAAGTCCAGGGTTCTAGTTTTCTCTTCCCTTCTGGTGTTTTCTGTGTGTGGTTCGCCTATTTCCTTGGAGCTTCAGTTTCCCACCGTGGAAGAGGGAGTCGCTGCTACCTCCTGATGGAAGGAGACAGGTGTGGCAGGTGTGCTCCCTGCCCCCTGCCTTCTTTCCATATTGACAGGATTAGATGGCTGGCGTTGTGGGTGCCATCTTGTTCCTCTGAACAGTGGCGGAGAGAAGGGTGTAGATGTCACCCTGACCTCATTGACTCACTTGACCTAAGCCAGCAGCCACTTTCCTCCAGACTCCTGGTTCTCTGGGAAGTGTATACATCCATGTTGGCTAATTTCTCTCTACGTCAGGTTTTCTGTGACTTTGGTTAGATGCAGCCTTTGCTGAAACAGAGGCTGAGCCGGTTTCAGACCCAGGCCGTCCAGCTGCAGAGCCCATGCACGTGATGTCTCCCTGCACGCCTTCTCACCCCCAACACAACCCGAGGGTTCCACGAATGCAGTGGGGTCAGAACAAAGACGACTCCTATCAACTGGAGCGTGGAACCCAATATTTTATGATGCTAAGTATCATAAACACAGAAATTATTATAGAATTATAAATGTTGGTAATTACCACGTAGGGGAGGACTGCGAGACCCAGTAATGGGGTGGGTGACTGTGGGCAGGCAGGAAAGGCCACTTTCTCTGGAGACCTTCATGTTGAGAGCAGAAGGAGGAAAGGAACAGGTGAGGTGTGTTCTGGAATGCAGGCTCTGCACACGGAAAGGACCAAGGGCTCCGAAGAGCTTGCACTGTTGGGAGAACCAAAAAGACTGTGAGGCCTGATGGTGCTGAGGGGAAGGGACGGGGAGCAGGGCCAGCCAGAGAGCAGGCAAGGCTCCGGACGCTTGATGGCGGCGAGCTTGGATTTGCTCTCCCGAACAGTGGGATGCTCTCAGAGAGACTGAAGCATGGAGAAAAATGATCTGAATTAAATTGGGGTGAAAACAATGGTTGTGGGGAGGGCTCAGGGTTGGGCCAGGGTGGCCACTGGGGAAGGGGCTGTGGTCCTGGTCCACGTGAGAGACGATGGCTGGAGTGGGGGAGGTGGCCGTGGCGATGGTGAGAATTGGACAGATTTGAGATGAGTTATGAAGACAGAGCCTACAGAACTCTGAGAGATCATTGGAAGAAGAGATAAATGAATGCATATCTGCCTTTAACCATACCCTGGGTTGACAGAGAAGCTCTGGGTGTACCTGGTGATGGGATGCGGGTGGTGGGGGCATTGCTGGTGGTCAGTTCAGGGGTGCAGAGGTTTGTAATCTGCTGCTAGTCCTGTTGGTCTTTGTGCTGCTCTTTCCTAATTTGAAACAAAAATAAAGGCTGTATTCAGTGTGTTGATAAACCCATAAAATTAGGCAGTCACTTTCCAAATGAAGATTTGGACAATATTGCAAAGAACACTTGTTCTGTATATGTGTGTGTGTGTGTGTGCGATGCACCTGCTGAGGGTGGGGATGGGGATGGGGGTGGGGGAGAGGGGGTGGGGGGCAGGATGCCGCCTCTGAGGCTGGTCCAGCCTTCAGGCTTCTTGTCTCAGCCTGGGCAGGACCGTCACTGGTGAGCAGAACTTCCCACTTCGGGTGAGGTCATGACCCCCACCACCAGGTAATGAAGGCCGTGCACACCTTGTAACCCCTCCCCTGCCACCAGCTTGTCATCCTTGTTTGCTGACATGCACCCTCCTCTCTCTTCAGGACACAGAAGTCTTGAACACGGCCATTCTCACAGGGAAGGCTGTTTCAGTCCCCGTCAAAGTCGTGGCAGTTCAAGAGGACGGCTCTGTGGTCGACGTGTCGGACGCGGTGGAATGCAAGTCTGCTGATGAAGACGTCGTCAAGGTATCCACGGCTTTCTCTGCAGATCTCTTAACTGCCTGCTCTTTTGTGCTGTCCCTTCTTGGGTCCCCGGGGCCTGTCCTGGCTGAGCCCCCTGCTCTGCAGGGCTGGAGGCTGGGAGACTCTTAGCAGACAGAGAGTGGCTGCTCCAGGGACGCTTCTGGGGCCAGGAGAGGCTCAGCAGGCCGGGCTGCTTCCCTCTGCCTGGGGTGGGGAACCCACTGCTGCTCTTAGTCTCTAGCAGAAGTGATATTCACACAATTTGGTAAACCCGGCCATGAGACATCTCTGTGGGTTTCTTCATCCTAATTAACTGGATTTAAGACTCCAGATTCAGCCAGGAACCAGCCCTTGGCTTTTCCGTGTTCTCTCCAGAGGTCTGTTTGAACCATCGTATTTAGTGCTTCTGCCTATTTTTTCTTAGCGCCATTTGTTGACCTTTTCATTTTGCAGCAGAGACTTCAGGGGGAAAGGAGTTAAATCTTCAGAACCATCCTTCCTCCTCTCAGCTGCTTAGAGTGCCCCAGATCCGGTCCATCCATTCTAGAGAAACACCGTAATGCTGAGTTCTGTCCTTCCTGCCCTCCCACCAGCCCCATGTACAGGGTGAACGAGGCCTGGGCTCAATCTTAAGAGCTCTATGGCAGACTGAAAGGCCATTAGGACTTTCTCCTATGATGGAGGAGATCTGGGAGGGGTTGACTGAGATGGTTTTGATAAAGAGGAAATGATAATAATGCATACAGATGTGCCCAGCCTGCTTCCTGGACTCGGAGCTGTTAACTCTCCTAGAGACAGAAGGGGCTGGCTCAGAGCCGGTACACACCTCCCTGCCCAGGCTCCCGGCGATCCTTGTACTCCTGGGGTAGAGTTGGATTTAACACACCCAAGGCATTCAGTAATCCGAGTTTAGACAGATCTGATCCGAATCCCACGAGTTCATCTGCCCAGAAATGAAAACTACTCTTGAGGCATTGCCTTTGGTTGCCTCTGACAACTCACATGGTTTACCATCCCCACGTCGTGACCGAAAGGAGATACGGTGCTGGCTTTGGGAGATGGTGTCTGTGTGCTTGTACCACCATAGCCTCAAAGAAATTGCTTGTCTGTGCAGCTCTTTGAGCCAGGTGGAGTCCGCCTCTCCTCCCTGGAGAATTGCACCCCAACAGAGGACACCCCAGCTCATGGACTCCGTCGTTGCCTTAGGTTTGGTCGTCTCCCCCTCATGGAAATGAACTATCTCTTGCCCAACCCAAGAGATAAATTGCTTTGAAAAACAATAGCTTTTTGCGCCACTGTCCCTTTTGTAGCCACCTGAAGATGGGGCTTTCCTCCTGGCAAATCGTGGCCTGATATTAAGAGGAGCCAAGCAGAGCAGGCAGGTCAACGTGCTGCTTCGAGGCTTTCCCAGGTATTCTAGGCTCTGTTGCAAATCCTAGGGCCTTTGCTGACTGAGAGGATTAATTTTTCATTGACTGTGATGCATTTGTCATGGTTTAGTTTCAATATTTATAGTAAATTTTGCCACAACCCCAGGGTGAGCAGAGTCACTCACAGAGCTGTGCTCTGACCTTGGCATCATCCCAGGGCCCTTTGCACCCAAAAGGTGTGACACAGTCATTAGCACCCTCTGCAGGGAACCCCTCAGTCTGAGAGCTCTAACTGTCGCTCTGTGAAGGCACAGGAAACACCAGTGTGATCCCCAGGGAGAATCTTTCCGGGATCAGTAAAAATTTTTGTGTGTTGGAAATTCTGTACGCTTAGACCATGATTTAGATAAAGGAGACAGCGTGCATTTAGGAAGATGTAAATTGTGGTAATATTCAAATAATTTAGCTTCCTTAACCTGGGATTGTATGACTTTGGGGGGCAGAACCTGAGGACATAAATGATTTTGAAAGTCTGAAACCTTCGCCTAATCTGGCCAGATTAGGAGGGACAAATGTTGAGTCCTACTTTAAAGTTATGAAAAGCATAACCTAAACCCAAACCTTCACACAAGTAGAGGATGCAGCTTAAGAGCTGTGTGTGTGTCTGTGTGTGTAAGAAGTGAGGGCATTTTTTCAATGGTGAGATCCAGTGAATCAACTGTTTGAAGAGGTGCCACAGCTTTGACATGATTTTCATTGGCATCGATTGGTGCACAGCCCCAGAACTGCGGTCACTCACAGGCAGACTGCGGGTCTGATCAGGTTCGGAGATGTGTGTGTGAACATGCGTGTGTGTACGTGTACTTCTTAAAATTGCTATTATTAAATTTGTTGCCTTCATGTTATAATGGAAAGATTCACATAGAAATCTGGATTTCCAGGTCTTTTGTAAAATCACAAGGTCCTGCAGTCCTGGAACCCTCTTCCTTCTTGTGACCTTCATCTGGAGCCAAGGTGAAGATGCCCCTTTCCCTAAGGCCTGTGCGTCAGTTCTCCGCTGTCCCCCCCCACTTCCTGCTCGCATCCACACTGAGGCTGGGGGCTCTTTCATCTCTCCTCACACTTGCACTGCCCGTTTCTGACAGTAGAGCTTGGAGGATGGTGAGACGGCTCAGGTACCTAGTCTCTCTCCGAAATAAGCAGCAGATGAAGGACCTCTTTCTGTCCCTCTGCCAAAGATCCTGTCTTTCCCTTTCATTCTCTTTATGTTTTCTGATGGAAGTGTTGGCAGATGACAACCCAAAGTTATTCTGAGCACATATAATTGAATTGTCACTTGCTAAATCTGTGTAGGGTACAATCCCAATATGGAGGGTTTGGGATGATTAAATAAGACTATAGAGAGAGACAAAGAGTCTCATAGTGCTTGATCAGTCACATACATCAATAAATATTATGGCTATATCTGTACATCAACATCTACTTACCAACGTGCCTGTATCCATATCTACATTTTTAACCTCTATTTTGTTGCTGGTCCGCAGTGTCTATGACTATGTCTGTTTTACTAACCATTCTATCCCAGTCCTAAGTCCAATGCCTGGAACACAGTAGGTGCTCAATAAATACTTTTTAAGTATATGGAAGAAAGAATGAATGAATGAATTACTGAATGAATGTTAGAGCTGCCCAGCAATGGGACAAGCTGCTAGGCAGGAGTTGCCGCCTGTCGTTATTGGAACATCTCCAGTGAATTTTCTGTTACTGGAAATCCTGAAAGAGCAGTGACAGGTCCCCTATTTGAAGGGCTTGCATTGGCTGGGTGCCTGGACCTGATCCTGTGATCCAAGTCTTCTTTTTTTTTTCCCATGGGGATGTTTTTATTCCATAAATACTTGTTAAATATCTATTTCTGGAGGGCAATACATAAAGAGCTTTGGGAGTGATAAGGTACAATGCATATCAATTCTGCCCTTAGGAGTTTACGGTTCAGCTGATGAATAGTCATAGAAAACATTTCTTGAATTATTAAGAGCCAGGTACTGTTATAAGGATGGTAGAGGCATTGACCTATTGCATCTTCACAGCGAGCCTTTGAGGTGGGTAATCCCACTGTTGGAAGGTTCCAGGTGAGGACACGAGGGCATCGAAGGGTTAGGGAACTCACCGAAGCTGGTGGGTGTGGAGGCCACAGTTCCCACCTGGGCAGGCTGGCTGCAGAGCCCGGGGTCGCAGCCTCCCTGCAGCTATAACAATCATGACTTGTTCTCTCTAAGGTTGTGTAGGCACAAGGGCGGGTGTTCTTATGCGCTGGCAGTAAAATATCATTCCTGCACCTTTCCCATCAGGAAGCACGTTGATAATGGGCTTTTCCTAAATTTGCAAAACGCTTGTTTTCATCTACCTTGAAGGCATGCATATAAGTTTCATAAGTATCTTATTGCTGCTAGAAAATGAGCACAAATTTATGGCTTAAAGTATTTATTATCTTACCATTCTGGGGTCTGAAGTCTAAAATGGGTTGGCAGGGCTCTGGTTCTCTGGAGGCCCTAAGGGAGACGCATTTTCTTGCCTTTTCAAGCTTCTAGAGGCTTCACGTGTTCCTTGGCTCATGGCCCCTTTCTCCATCTTCAAAGCCAGCAGTGAGGCGTCTTCAGAGCTCTTCCTGGACTCTGCTTCCGTCCTCACGCCTGCTGACTCGGAGCCTGCTGTCTCCCTCTTCTAGGGACCCCGGATGACACCACGCCCACCTGGATAATCCAGGATTATTTCCCCGCTCTCAAGGTCTTTAACTTCGTGACACCTGCAGAGTCCTGTTTACTAGGCAGGGTTTGAGGATGAAGACAGGGTATCTTTTGCCTCGGTCTCTCCTTGCTAAGTTTGTTTAACGGTTTTCAGAGGAAGGAAGAAAAGTGCAATTTCCATATTGTAATTATATTTTACGCTTTGAGTGTCTATGTTTCTGATAAAATGACAGCCTCCTGTTTTTATGCATTTGTAATTGTATTTTTGTCGATGAATTGTGGCTTTCAGAACTCCAAAAGCCAGTTGTGCATCATCAGCAGGGGCTGCACTCTTTCACCCTTGGAGAGAAGTAAGCACGAACTCAATGCTGATCTTGAAGATGGAGCCCTCCAACATATATCTGTAATAATTAAGTTTTCCAGCTCTCGTATCAGCTGAGCTAGGCAATGATGAGATGCTAAAGGGCTAATAGAAGGGCATCAACATTTTAAAGCCTTGCCTGCCCCGGGAAGCATCTTGTTTCCAAACTTGGGCTGCAGGCGGTCAGGTAAGGCAGTGTGTCTTCTGATGGATGTGCTGTCAGGGTGAAATCTAAAGTTCCTTGCTGCTTGCTTAGCCATGTGTGGGAAACTGGTCATTAAATAGAGAAAACCACAGCTTTGAAAATGCAGCTTCATTTCCTGTGCTAATAGGCGGCACCTCACAAGGGCTCTGAGATGAGGTTTCTTTAAGTGCTTGGGTTTAAGGAGAGGAAAGATGGAAGGTGATGTGTGTCCTGAGCATAGTCCTCTAGATAGCCACACGTGAACTGCTGTACCTGAGCTAGAGACCTCACTGCTTGTGTGGAGGGATTGGACAGGTGTGGTAGGAGGTGGCGTTTGTCAGGCCTAAGGTGAATTCCTGCATTGGTTTGTGTTGAATTTTTTTTTTCGGGAGGGTGGGGGGTGGGTTTACACGTAACAAACCCCAATCCATCTGCCTTTAGCCCCAAAGCGGAATGCATTGGCTCATGTGACTAAAAAGGGTTATGATGACTTCAGGCAAAATTGGATCCAGAGGCTCATCGGAACTTGGTTTCTCTCTTATTTCTGCTTTCTTCTGTGTGTGTGTGTGTGTGTGTGTGTGTGTGTGTGTTTTGATAACTAAATATTTTTATTTGACGTTCAGATTTCAGTCTCACATGTATTTGCATAAGATAGTTTTTTTTTCTAATAAGTAACCATTCAGAATTGCATGTGAGTTCCATTGATCCCCTTTTCATTTTTTATTTATAATCAAAATCTCACATGGTCCTTTCATAATCAAAGTTGTTAGCACGAAGAAGCTAACAGCTTCTGGTGCCTTTTCTTTCAGCAACATAGGGATTGTGTACTGAAACCATGCTGGGCAGGTTCATGTTTAAATCATTGTTTGTATGACCACATTTGGTTTAGTGAAAAAATATATATATTATGAAGAGGGTCCCATTATAAAAGAAACTTGAATATATTCAATGGACCAGGTTGTTTAACCTGGTGCTCTCAGTAACCAGGAGCATTATCTGCTTTACAAGTGCAAAGTGCCAGAATTTACAATTTGAGTGTGGGAAGGAAGCTCAGATATGATCTGTTCCAGTCATTCCATTTTGCAGATGAGGAAAGGGGTTCAGGGAACTTGGGTGAATGGCCGGCCTCGGACCAGAACACAGGCTCTCAGCACGGGGCTTTTTACTGTCCCCATAGACTTCTAACTATTTTCTGGCATTTGAATAAAATTGTGCTCTATGACCCCAAAGGTTTTTCAGTCTAGGTTCTGATTAAGATAGGGACAATTTTGATCTGCCATTCCACTAAGGTTTGGGGCATTTACTTCAAAAGTTGAGTTTGGGGGTTAATATGTGAGTAGAATGCCTTCAAGAATTATTTATCTTTCATGCCATTTCTCTCTTCCCTATAACTTACATAATTATGTGTTCTCAAATTTAATACTTAGGTCAATGACTTTATTTATTTTTTAAAAGATAATACCAAATACAATAATAGGCCGGAGTGAAATAGTGTAGTTTTAACATCCCAACCTGCAAGGAATTTTTTTTCCAGTCAAAGGTGATATAAATTATAAGGAGAAATATAATATTAAAAGAATTCAGAAGCAGCCCTTGTTGTTAAAAGCATTTAAGGGTGGCCAGCAGGGGCGAGGGATGTGCTAGACTCCAAGGAGTTTTATCAGCTTCAAAATTAAAAACAATTTTCTAGGATAAAAAGGAATGATTAATAATACAATAAAGAATAATCGGTACTGACTTCTATGATGGAATTATTCATATTAGTTCCAACTGAAAAGAGTAGACTTACTAACTTTCCTAACAAATTATGATTTTTGCGTCTCACTGAAAAAATTCGGAGCTGTCACTTATAATGTTGTCTGGATTATCTGAACCAGTGGGCTTCCTGAAGAAGTGTAGACCCCAGTAAACCCAGGTGAACTGTTCTAATTGAGCAATAAATCCTTGGTGATGAGGTAATTACTACCCAGATCCATCGTAGGTATTAGAAGTACTGACCAGTATTCCAAAACCAAGCACATGATTTGCGGTTGGAGCAGGTAGGTGAGAGATTTCTCTTGATTTATTATAATTGGAAAAGGAGTGATGCCAGTCGCCTGGAACAGTGTGCTCACAGATGCCATAATCGGGTCAAAACGTCCACCAAGTCCTCCCCGTGTCGCAGTCAGATCAACCTGCAGGTCTTTTTCTTCTCTCTTCTTTAGGAGTACTTGGAGGCACTTGGTAAAGTCAGGGTGGTCTTGATCAGTAGTTGATATCAGTTCACAACTCTTAATACTGTAGTATTCTGACTTCAGGCACAATAGAATCAAAATCTCCATTGAAAAATTCAGGCAAAAAGCTTTCCTGCTCTGCTTCAGTGATATCCTGTAGGCAGTTGGCACCTCCATCAGCACAGGCTTTTAAAAGAGCTTTGCTCCAGAGATTTGCTCCAATCAGATTTTCCCAGACAAGATGGGCCCATGTCTCAGGAGGAGGGTGTAATCAGTATCAAGTTTCCCTAAGGATGAGACCCAGCAGGTTGTCAGACTTTCTGTGCTTTTCCTGTCCTGCCCAGCAGGTGGCACTTGTCAGCCCTCACCTCCCCACTGGCATAAAGAGGTGCAGTGCCTTTAATTCTCAGTGGACCCTGTCCTGGCCAGGGGCCAAGGGTGTCAGAAGCCAAGCTTAAGTTGTTTCTGTTTTTTTTTTTTTTCCCCTAGGCCTTAGGGTTTGAATTCTCCGAGGGAGGGCAGCCACTTGAGCTGGGCCTCACCCCCTCTTTTTTAGGGAAGATGCACCTTTTGGGAGTAATCTCATACACTTAAATTCCTTCTTTGTCCCTCTGACTCTCTTAACTCCACCCTTGCCTGGTCAGCCACTGACAATTGAAAATGCCTAAAACTTTCTCTTATTAGCTACTTGGAATGGGAGGAGAAAGAAAGCAAGCCCCTTTTCAGAGCCAGTCCCCATCCTCCCAGTTTCACTGGTTGACTGGTATTGGTACCCAGTTCTCTGTGCCCCTTTTCTTGGGACGCAACCATTTTCCAGTATGCTGAACTCATCCGTCTCCAAAAGCCTTTTATTTATTTATTTATTTATTTATTTATTTATTTATTTTATTTATTATTTTTCTTCTGTCAGCCTTGCCTCGTCTCTGCTGGCAGTAACCTCAGGGTTCCTTTCCTGCTTGCTCTGGAGTTATCTGTGCTTGTAGCTTGTATCCAGTAGTCCAGATTTGTTAATTAAAACCACAGTTGGTGCTTGGTTGAGTTACTGTCCCTCACTCCAGGTAGCCTGCTTTGTTTTTTCACAGGGAAATGTTTCAGCTCAGCCTGCCGTGCCAGTGGGGGAGAGGCGCCTGCGCCACAGTTTGGGGGGCTTTACTTACAGCTCCATGCTGCAATCTCAGCTGTTCCACCCACTCCAGACTGGTATACGATGCGTATCTAGTCATGGATGTCCCCCAGTAGTTGTTGCAGTCTATTTCCTAGTTGTTCCTGGCTATCTGCTACTTGCTCCAGAGGACTAACTAAATGCCGCACATCTCTATGACGCCGTCTTGCCCCCCTCCCCCTCTCCGGGTGGTTTTGCACATCACATCATGTTCCTGTGCACACGCCCTTCCCTCTGCCTGTCCCCTTCCCCTCTCCATGTCACCCCCAGACTCGGCTCAGCTGGCCCCTCCCCTGCAGCCTCCTCCTTCCTCTGCTCCGGGTTCTCCCTCTGTGTTTCCATCAGCTCTGCAGATACGTGTCGGGACCCGGCACACTGTGTGTTTCAGGCACGTTGACTGCCTTCCCCTTGAGGCTGGGTGCTGCGTCTTAGTTATGTTTTTTACCCCAGGGTCTCTTAGAGACACCACCACCACCACCACCCTCTAAAGCATACAGCACTTTGGGGTCAGACATGGCTCTGCTTGTTTTAAATACACTAGAGCTTTCAATCCGTAGGACATCTCCATTCAGAACACACAGCTCCGGAAACTGAGGCACGGGAAGGTTTGTATGTCTGGAACTCAGTGGGTTTTGAATAAATACTTCTCTGCTGCTTGTCTATATTTATAGACGCCAAAATGGACACACAACTCCGTCCATTTCCTCTCTCACTTAAAGACAAATATACAGACTGGGAATCTAAATGCTTAGTAAGATTTTTGATTTTTAAATGTTGGCAAGTCATTCAAGTGAATAATGAGCGCTAATGAGGTCTGTGGAGAAATTTTGCCCAGGGGACACTCATCGGTTTTACTGTCCGCTGGGCAGAGCAGCAGCAGGTGAAAGAACTGGAAGCTGGGGCCTGAGCCACGGGTGGGTGGGAAGGGGGTGCTGCTGGGGACCCCCCAAGGGGGAGGAGTTGAGGAAGTGGGTCCCCAGCAGGCCCTGCAGTGACTTATTCTGAAAGGGTCCTTGTCTGCGACGGGCTGCAACAGGCTTCCAAGAAACCTGCAGAACGGCGTTCATTGTATTGAGAAGACACAGAGAAATCCAAAAGAGGTTTAGGCTATTTTTGCTCCTTTAGCAATGCTTGGCAAAAATTCCAACAAAACACCATGATTCTATTTCTGGGCATGGATTTCCTTCCCTTCACCCATCCCCAGGAGCCAAATATCTGAGAATAAGTTGTCAAGCAGTCTGGATGTTATCACCTAATTTTGTCTTTTATGCTGGCAATTTGGACTTTTATTGTCCGGTTCTAATTGGAACTGTGTCATATGTTCCCTGCCAGCTGGAGGATAGATCCTGCTGCATTCTCAACCTTTTGTTCCTGTCCCTCTCCCTCTGATTTCAGTATTAATTAGATCATTGACCACTTCTGTCTTTGGCATCTCTAATTAAGAACTGACCTTCTGGTCTCCTTCCTGCGTAAAGCAGAGGAGTTCCCACACTGAGCAGGCTGCAGCTGCCCATCCCTCCTCTTCCAGGACGTAGGACCGCGTGCTCCCTTCTCTCCTCCCGGGCCCCATTCACCGGCTCCTCTCTGTCAGGCCCAGCTCAGATCCGAGGCACGGGGTGGGCTTGAGACCTGGGCCCGTGAAAGCGTCTTGGATGTCAGGCCCTGGTCAGATGCTGTCCCAGTGCCCATCTCCTGGGGACCTTTCTGGGTTCAGTAAAAGGGAAGGGGCCCCTTGTTGATGTTTGGCGCTTGGTTCACGGTGTGAACTCCTGCCACGTTCCTTCATGGGTGGACAGAGTAATTGTCTTCATATTTGGGTTCATGGGGTTTCCTGGAGAACCTCAAATCATTTAAACAAATTTGGGATTTAATTGGATTGCATAACAAAGATCTGAAGGTAGGTGTAACTGGATCTAGCTGTAGTGTCTTAAGGCTGATGTCCCCTCCACCTTTTTTCCTTTCTAAAAGCTTTATAGAGGTATAGTTGACATACAGCAAACTGTACATATTTAAAGCATACGAGTGTACAGACTCAAGATAGTGAACTTATCTAGAACCCCTGCAGCTTCTTTGTGCTCCTTGGGAATCCTTCCCTCCTGCCCCTCTTGACCTGTCCCCAGGCGACCACTCATCTGCTGTCACTAAGATTAATTTTCATTTTCTAGAGTTTTATATAAATGGAATCATACCATATGCTCTCTTTTTTTTTTTTTTTTTGGCCTGGTTTCTTTCACTGAGGATAATCAACTTGAGATTCATTCATGTTGTGTTTTATATATATATATAAAACAATAGTTCACTTCTTTTTATTGCTGATTATTATTCCATTGTATGAATATGCCATAGTTTGTTTATCCATCTGTTGATGGACATTTGGGTTGTTTCCAGTTTTTGACTATTAAAACTAAAGCTGCTATGAACATTTGTACAAGTGTCTCTCTGAACATAAGCTTTCATTTCTCTTGGTTAAATACGTAAAAGTAGCTGTATCATATGGTAGGTCTATGTCTGACTTTTTAAGATGCCGCCAAACTGTTATCCAAAGTGGTTGTACCATTTTACATTTCCACCAGCAGGGTCTGAGAGTTCCGGTGCCTCCACGTCCTTGCCAACACTTGGTATGGTCAACCCTTTTAACTTCAAGCATTCTATACCTCTATAGAGGTATGCCATATTGGTTTTAGTTTACACGTCCCTAATGACTAATGATTTTGGGAATCTTTCATTGTGCTATTTGTCATCTACATGTCTTTTGGTAATGAAGTGTGTGTTCAAATCTTTTGCCCATTTTTAAATTGGATTGTTTTCTTATGATTGAGTTTTGAGAGTTCTTTATATATTCCAGATATGAGTCCTTTTTCAGATATGTAATTTTAAAATGTTTTCTTCAAGTCGGAGGTTTGTCTTTTCAAACCCTAGCAGGGTATTTTGAAGACCAGAAGTTTTAAATTTTGATGAAGTCCACTTTATCAATTTTTTTTTGTTTTATAGATTATACTTTTGGTGTTATATCTAAGCAATAAGTGCTTATCCCAATGTCACTAAAATTTCTCCTATACTTTCTTCGAAAAGTTTTATAGTTTTAGCTCTTACATTTGGACCAATGTTCCAATTAGAGTTAATTTTGTATATGGTGTGAGGTAAGGCTCTAAATTCATATTTTTGGATGCAGATATCCAGTACTATTTATGAAAAAGACTATTTTTGTCCACTGAATTGTCTTGATACCTTTGTCAAAAAATGAACTGTTCATAAATATGAGGGTTTGTTCTATTCCATTTAGCTGTTTGTCTCTCCTCATGCCAGCACCATCTTACCTCAAGTAAGTTTTGTAATTGAGACGCGTGAGTCCTCCAAATTTGTTATTTCTTTCCTTTTTTCATTTTTCTTTTCTAGGTCTCTTGAATTTCCATGTGAATTTTAGGAGCAACTTGCCAATTCTACCAAAAAGACATCTGTGATTTTGATGGTCTTCATGTTGAATCTGTAGATCAATTTGGGGAAAATTATTGCCTTAACAATATTAAACCTTGTGATTCATGAACACGGGTTGTCTTTCTATCTATTTAGGTCTTCTTTAACTGCTTTAGATAATGTTTTGTAGTTTTCAGAGCATAAGTTTTGTACTTCTCTTATTAAATTTGTTGCTAAGTATTTCTTTCCGTTTGACACTACTGTAAGTGGAATTGTTTTCTTAATTTCATTTTCAAATTGGTTATTGCTAATGTACAGACATACAATGATATTTGTGTGTTCATCTTTTACCCTGGAATTTTGCTGAACTTGTTTACTAGTTCTAATAGGGTTTTTTAAAGGATTACTTAGGGTTTTCTATAAATAAGATCATGTCATCTGCAAAGAAAGATAGTTACATTTCTTCCTTTCTAATCTGTATGCCTTTTTAAAAGTTTCATTTTCTTGCCAGTTCCACTGGCCAGACTCTCCAACAAAATGTTGAATAAAAATGAATGAGAATGGGCACCTTGCCTTGTCCCTGATCTTAGGGAAAAGCCATTCACTCTTTGTCCATTGAGTACGATGATCACTCTGTGTTTTTCATAGATGCCCTTCATCAGGTTGAGGAAGTTTCCTTCTATTCTTAGTTTGTAGAGTGTTTTCATCATAAAAGGATGTCAGATTTTGTCGAATGCATGTTTGTGTCTGTTGTGATGATCATATAGATTTGTCCTTTATTCTATTGATATAAGGATATTTGTATAGGAAAATAGGTTTTGACATATTTTGAAACTCTGTGTTTGATGGTTTGGGAGATAACAGAATTCTGGGGCCACCCCATTTGGTTTCTGTTTTTATTTTTAAATGTGGCATGTAAATTCATGCTGCCTGCTTAATCCTCATCTCCCAAGGTGGGTGGGAAAATTGCAACAGAAGAACTTTGTCTTGGACTACAAGCTTGGCAGGCGTGTTTTGAGGGGTCACTTCAGCTTTGGGAGCCCCCATGTCATAGGAATTTAGAGGCAGTTTTGAGCAGAATGGGTGAGTGGTGGGAGGAGGCTTCTGGTCTGGAAGTTTGTATTTTATGATCAGAAGTTATTAACCATGAGCCAGAGTAGGAGATGGACTTTCTGGGGCAGAAATGGTAACCGGGGCACGAAGGCGCCCCTGGCGAGTTGAAGCGTTTACTTATGTGGGAGCACCTAGGTTGATGTGTGTCTCTTGAACAGTGTGGTGAGCCCCAAGTATACAGGTATTTTTAAAAATACAGCAGTCAATCAGGCTTCTTAGATCTGGCACAGCCCTCCCTTGCATGGTCGAGGGAGCCGGGTTACGTTGCACCTGCTGCTTCCCTGGGGAGCATCTCACGGCCGCTAAATTTCTGCACTTGACTGAGTCTTCTCTCGCGGTGGGCATGTCCTTCCACCTGTCTTGTTCTCCTGGCAACACTAAGCAGGTGGATAGGTCCAAAGAGGTGAAAATCAGAGGTGAGTGCTGAAGCTTGGCCGGGGCCTGTATGACCTCCTGGGGCTTAACCAGCAGACAAACCTCTTGAACCTTCTAGAACAACTCCAGCTGGCAGGGGTTTCCCTCTTTCTTGCCCTCCGCTCATTCACCCTCACTTGGAACAGCGCTTGGCACATGGCAGGGAGTTCAAAAAACCTTTAAAAATAATATCCAAAAGTAGGAATGCTCAACCTGTGGTCACTTCCTTGAACCCCCCATTTGGACGGTAGAGAGGACACTGCCTGAATCGCACCAGTGCATGTGGTGGGCATGCCCTGGTCAGAGCTAGCACGGCCCTTTCGAGGATGAGGCTGTCTCTTCAGGGTTTTATGTGCTAGCTTGAGTGCAGGTTTACGCTGGCCAACACTGTAGGGATAGCTTTTATTCTTGAAATACTTGGGGGGGAATGGGATAGCAAGCAAACTTGCATTTCAGTTCTATGGCTTCTCATTTGCACCCTTAGTGAGGGTATAAGTTTGCATGTTTCAATTGCAGCTAAACTTGAAACATCTTCAGTTATTTAACAGCAACCATATCACAAGCAAAGCCTTCTGTCTGAGGGTTATTTGGAGCGACCAGTGAGCTCCTGAGGGCAGCAGCCACATCTGATTGATCACTCCCAGCTTTAGTGCCTCCAACGGTGGAGAGAGTTCAGGAAACGCCAGTCGGAGAATGAATGGGAACCATTGTGATCTTCCCCAGAATCCACGTCTTTCTACTTGGTTGCCTCCTGTGTGCATCTGTTGAGCCAGTGCTGCTGGTGGCCGTTTTCCTTGTCATGGAAGACATGCTTTGCCATCTCTGTTTATTGGTCTGTCGATCTGCCTTTGGCCTGCCTGGGAGCTCTGTGGTTTGCAGGCCCCATCTGCTTCCTGCTCTGGTGCATCCATGTAGACTCATCTGGGGCCTGGGGCCTCTGCACAGTCCAGTAGAGGAGCCCGTTTGTGCTGGAAGGTGACACCACTGCCCATGCAAGAGAGGCTCCCGCTGGACATGGACTCTCACTCTGGCTTAGCACCACTGTCTGGGGTTCCTGGGAAATTTGCTTTTAAGGTCAGCCCCAGAGAAAGGCTTTGCATGTGACAATAACCAATCTTTACCAAACTCTTCCTGTGCACCAATTCATGTAATACTCAGACAACCCCTTGGAGGCCTGACTCTTAGAATCCCCGTTTGATGGATCAGGAGACGGCTGCCCAAGGAGGTTAGATGACGTGTCCAGGCTTGGCCAGCTGGGAGGGGACAGGGGTGGCCTCCCTCCTGAGCACTGCAGTAAACAGAGGACCAGGGTTCCACAGCAACCTCTGCCCTGGGCACTGGTGAGATTGCCTGTTCCAGGGGCAGAACTTTCTCCTCCTACTCTGGAATTGCTACATGTCAACACAGTTTCAGCAGATCCTGAGAGGTTGCAATTATTATCTGCCACAGATAGAAATATATCCTCTTTTTCTCTTAAACATTACAAATGTCTACAGAGAAATTCACTTGTGTTAGGAACTAGTGAACATAAAAAGAAAACCACTCCCTCCGAGATTATAGAGATGTAATGGGCATAGCTGAGAAACCTCTTGTAGCAGCTCACATGTCTCCCCCAGATGCCCGGGGAACTTAGTCTGAGTGTTTGTTTTGTGGGTGTTTTATTGATGTGTGTCAGCAGGCCAGTAAGGACTGTCAGAAAGCAAGACTGCCTTTTGCGGCTGGTAGAGATATAAATTCTGTCGTGGCTGAAAAGAACGAAACACGATTTCTCAGGGCACGGACAGATTGCGCAACTCGCCTCTTACACAATCGGGCGCGGCTGGCTTCCGTTCCGTGGTCACGCAGGATGTGCTTCCAGCAGGAAAAGACAGTTTCTAGCCTTATACTTAATTTAGCCATTCTTTTCTGATTGCATCTTCTAAACTGCTGTCAGATTAATTGGCCATAGTAACAGTGCCATTATTTAAAGTTTAACTTACAATGCTAAGAAATATCTCAGGTTTCAATGCAATGCTTTTGATTTTCCTACAGGGTTGGGTTAACTTTCCTAAAGGACCCCTCTACCAAATGTTTCTGCATTGTCTTGACCAATTCTAAAGCCCAGTGTTCCAAGCCCTCTTTTAAAATGAAAAGCCCTGTCCCCAGTGAGCATGGAGGAACACCATCTTTTAAATCCCCAGATCACCGAGAGCCGTCGCTGTCATCGAGGGTGTCACCCGTGTCACTCCCCAGGATACACAGTCCTGAGCACAGAGAGATTAACGCATCAGCTGTTGCCTCACATCCTTTGTGTCAAACATTCAGTAAATATTTGGGTTGTAATCTGAATTGCTCTCCACATGAGCACAGTTGTGCAAAGAGCAGTAGATGGCTGTGCATGAGAGCTTCTGTGTCTGCAGGCCGCTCGCAGGGTGTTGCTTCTGTGTTTCCCTTGTGCCTTTAGGGACGGTCTTGTGGGGGCAACAGATGAACTGAGAACTTGCAGCTCTTCCAGCTCCGATTCCAGTTCCTGTATGACAGCTATGGCAGGAGCAAGAGGGACATGGGTCAAGCATATTGGGCAAGAGTATTTAGGCTTCATAAATAATACAAATAATGTAGAAGAAATAAAACAATGCACATGTATTTAAAATACTTCGTAGAGGTTCTGGCACACAATATGCAGTTAACATTTGTTAATAATAACCACCATGATTATGACTTGGTCTTAAAATGTCTTCAAATTGTTTTCACGTTAAAAATTTGGAATTTCCAATAGAAGAGTAAAGCACAACACCAAATACTAGACGGGGTGCCATGGGGCCATGCCTTCATCCTTGTTTGGCTACTCTGATGCTGTGTCCCCAGTGAGCACTTGGCATGTCTGGCTTCATGTCCTCATTGCTCAGTAGGGTTGGAGGTACTTTGCCTGCCTGCTTCATGCAGATAAATATTTATGACTTCTAATTATCCTAGAACTGCAAGGAAGATTCCACTTTAATCCTATTAATGTGTGTTATGTAACAACATTGTCATCACTAATCAGGGACCGTATCTCTCCCTTCTCTTCTTTCTTCAAGATCATAACACTGGAGTCTTATATATTCAAATAAATTTATTAAGTCCATGAATACTGTTATGATTTTTTTAAAGAAATGGTTTGGGAGGAGCTCTCAAAGTCCTCCAGATTGTCCTTCCCTTCCAGCAACTTCAGAAGAGAAGGGGATGGAGAAGTTAAAGTTGTCATGTGCTCAGGCAGTCAGTGAAAAGAAATATCCTCTTGGCAAAAGCTGCAGCCTGGTCCCCTGGTGGGGATTGGGGGGGCAAGGAGCGGTGCGATTGGAAGGACAGACGGGGGCTGCTGCAGGAGCCATCCCAGCCGATCCAAGGGTCATTCGAGAGGCTTTTGATTGGGGGGTTATTTGAGAACATTAACCAAAAAGAAATGTGATTTTGGCAACAGTATGAGGGATGGATTCAAGGGAAGAAAGTTTTTGAAAACTCTCCTTCCAAGAAACAAAACTCATTGAACCACTTTAGTGGAGTCCAAGAGGGCATCTGAGACTCTGTAGTAGAAAAGATTCAGCAGAAATAGAACCAGGTTGTCAACACTTGTCCACTCTTTCCTTCACCCCTGGCGAGTTCCTGCCCCGCTTGTCTCCATCCCATCCTCTTGTTTTGTTTGCTTCACCGGCTGGTTTTTGACTTGTCTCTTGATTGGTTATATGTGTCTCTCGTGGGAGCAGGGACCACCCACTGCTGCTCACATCCACAGCCACGACTCTGGCGCCGTGTGGTGCACGAGTGCTGAATGAGTAATAAGCATGAATCCCTTTGCTTGTTCATCATTCAATCGAGTTTTTAATGCAGCACTTAATGAATTCCCGTGATAGTTGATGCATTAACAAGAGCATTCCCATTTGGTCTTTGGGTAATTATTGTCCCATGGCCCACATCAGAATTTGAAAGTGATACATTTTACTTACTCATCAGTTGGTGAACATTTGGATTGTTTTACTTCAGGCTGTTATAAATAATGTTGCTCTGAACATATGTGAACAAATTTTTGTATACAGATATGCTTTCGTTTCTCTTGGGTGTATTTCTAGGAGTGGAATTTCTGGGTCCTGTGGTAACTCTGTGTTTAACATTTTGAGTAACTGCTTGCCTGTTTTCCAGAGTGGCTGCACTGTTTTACCAATAGTATATAAGGATTCTGACTTATTCACATCCTCCCTAATAGTTACGTTTCTTTAAAAAAAACCTTTTTATTGCAGTAACATATATAGAACTTTAAATTTCCCATTTTGACCACTTTCAAGTATATGATTCAGTGTTACTAATAATAATTGCAAGACTGTGCTGCCATCACCAACATCCTAGCCATCTGGCAGGTGTGAAGTGGTATTTCACCGTGGTTTGGATTTGCATTTTCCTGATGACAAGTGATGTTGAGCACCTATTCGTGTGCTTATTGACCATTTGTATATACTTCAGATAAATGTTAATTGAGCTCCCTTGTTCTTTTGTAATTAGGTTATTCATCTTTTTATTATTGAGTTGTATGAATTTTCATATTTTCTAGATAGAAGTGCTTTATCAAGTATGTGATTGGTAAATATTTCCTCCTATAACGTTGGCTGTCTTTTCGCTTTCTTGATAGTGAACAGAGAAGTTTTAAATTTTTACGAAGTCCAATTTATGTTTTTCCTTTGGTTGCTTGTCCTTTAGCACGATAACTAAGAGACCGTCGCCTAATCCAAGATAATGAAAATTTACGCATGTTTTCCTCTGAGAATATCTCTTACATTTTGGTCTCTGTTACATTTAGAGTTGATTTTTACATAATGATGTGAATGAAGATAATTTCATTCTTTTGCCTGTGTCTAGCCAGTTGTCCCCGCATCATTTATTGAAAGGACACCTCTGTCAACATTGAATTGCCATGCCACCCTTGTCAAAAGTCAGTTGACCATAAATGTGAGAGTTTATTTCTTCTGTACTTTTGATTGTTTCATTGATTTAGATGTATATCTTATGCCAGTACTGCACTGTATTTGATTTTTGTAGCTTTCTTGAAAGTTTTGAAATTAGCAAGTGTGAGCTCTCCAACTTAGTTCTTTTTCAAAATTGTTTTGGCTATTCTGTGTCCCTTGCATTTCCATATGAATTTTAAGATCAGGTTTGTCAGATTCTGTACAAACAGCAGCTGGTATTTTGATGGGTATTGCATTAAATCTGTACATCAATTTGGGGAGAATTATCATCTTAATATTAAGTGTTTTGTTCCATGATCAGGGGATGTCTCTCCATTTATTTAGATCTTCTTTAATTTCTTTAAACACTATTTTCTAGTTTTCAGAGTGTAAGTTTTACACTTCTTTTGTTAAATTTGTTCCTAAGAATTTTATTCTTATTGATGCTATTGCAAATGAATTTTTTCTTAACTTCATGTTTGGGTTGTTCATTGCTACTGTATAAAATACAATTGATTTTTGTGTATTGATCCTGCATCCTGTAACCTTATTGAAGTCATTTATTAGTTCTAATAAACCTTTATCAGGTTGAGGAAGTTCCCGTCAATTCCAGTTTGTTGAGAGTTTTTATCGTAAAGCGGTGCTGGATTTTGTCAAATGCTTTTTCTGAATCTACTGAGATGATAATATTTTATTACATTGATTTATTTCTGACATCAAACCAACAATGTATTCCTGGGATAAATTTCACATGGTCATGGTGTATAATCTTTTATATATGTTGCTGGATTGAGATGGCTAGGTTTTGTTGAGGATTTTTGCATATGTGTTCATTCAGGATATTTGTCTGTAGTTTTCTTTTCATGTGATGTCTTTGGTTTTGGTGTCAGGATAAGTTTGGCCACATAGAGTGAGTTGGAAGTGTTCCCTCATCTTTTATTATTTAGAAATGTTTGTGTTAATTCTTCTTGAAAGATTTGGTAGAAATCATGAGTGAACCCATTTGGACTAGGGCTAATTTTTGTGGATAGTTTTTGATTACTCATTTAATCTCTTTAGTTGTAATAGACTGATTCAGAATTTCTGTTTCTCCTTGAGTCATTTTCGGTGTTTTAATTTGCACATATTTGTGAATTTCCCAACTTTCTGTTTTTGATTTCTAGTTTTATTCCACTGTGGTCTGAGAACATTCTTTGTATAAGTCCATTTAATTTATTTGAGGCTTGATTTATGGCTTAGAATATGGCTTATTTTTGAGAAAGTTCCATGTGCACTTGAGAAGGATGTGCATTCTGCTGTTGTTGAGTGGAATATTCTATAGATGTCTGTTAGGGCAATTTAATTTACAGCTTTGTTTGAGTCTTATGTTTCATTGTTGATCTTTTGCATTGTTCTATCCCGTTTTGAAAATGGGGTATTGAAGTCTTTATTATTACTTAATTTTCTACTTATCCCTTTAATTTTTTCCTTTTTTTCTTGCTTAATATATTTTGGGGCTCTGTTTTAGGGGCATATATGTTTATGCTTTTTAATGTATTTCTGATAGATTGACCCTTTCATTTTTTTAGGTATTTTTAAAATACAATATTATTAAATACAGTCACATACCATACAATCATCTGAAATATGCAATCAGTTGTTTGCAGTATCATCATATAGTTGTACATTCATCTCCCCAATTTTTGAACATTCTCATTACTCCAAAAAATAAAAATAAAAATAAAAATAAAAATGAAAATAAAAATAGAAATAAAAGGAACACCCAAAACGTCACATACCTCTACTCCCTCCCTATTATTCATTTACTTTTTGTCCCTATTTTTCTACTCATCTATCCATACACTGGATAAAGGGAGTGTGAGCCACAGGGTTTTCACAATCACATGGTTACCCTATATAAGCTATATGTTTTATGATCATCTTCAAGAATCAAGGATAGTGGGTTGTAGTTCAACAGTTTCAGGTATTTCCTTCTAGCTTGTTCTAATATACTAAAAACCAAAAGGGGATATCTATATAATGCATAAGAATAACCTCCAGAATTCCCTCTCAACTCCATTTGAAATCTCTCAACAACAAGAACTTTATTTTGTTTGATTTGTCTTCCCCCTTTTGGTCCAGAAGGCTTTCTCAATCCCATGATGCCAAGGTCCAGACTCATCCCAAGGAGTCACATCCCACATTGCCAGGGAGATCTATACCCCTGGGAGTCATGTCCCACCTAGGGGAGAAGGCAGTGAGTTTACCTGCTGAGTTGGCTTAGAGAGAGAGAGAGGCCACATCTGAGCAACAAAAGAAGTTCTCTGGGGGTGACTCTTAGGCACCATTTTAAGTAGGCTTAGCCTCTCTTTTGTAGTAACAGGCTTCATAAGGGCAAGCCCCCAGAAGCTCAGCCTACTAAATTGGTAGACCCCAATGCTTGCAAGAATATTAGGAATTCCCCATGTGGGGGAGCTTAATATTGTCACATTTTTCCCAAGTCCCTCAAGGGGGCTTTGCAAATACTTTTTATTCTCTGCCCATATTACTCTGGGATGTATCGGGGCTTCATGCTAACCTGTACAAACCAACCAGATCTTATCCCCTATTCAAGTTTCCATGTAATTATGGGACTTGAAAAAACTGACCATACAAATTTAATTATATAGTGTGCTACAGAAAATAAAGATTTTGCACCAAAGAAGCATCTCTTCCTTTGGTCTCACATAGAAGTTGAAGTTTTGAAACACGGTCAATATCATCCTTTACCCTTTAGTCTAATTTACCTTAGGCCCAACAAGTCCGTTTTGTTCATATCCCCACTTGAAATCTGATCTCTTTTTCAGCTTCTTTAACATTTGCTCTATGGGGTAATGCTGACATTCATAGCTCCCAAACTCTGGCTCTGTGTCTCAGTTGTTACACAGATAACCCAAAGTTCAAGGGACCGACCAGATTATACACAAATAGCTCAGCATCTCAGAATTTAGAAATAACCTATATAATTCATGAATGGATGTGCCTGTTGTAAGAGCTTACAATCTAGGAACCTTTACAATAAGCCTTCCCCTGATAACCTATGTTCTCATATTCAGTTGTCAGAGTTTGCACATTATAGTAGTCCATATCAGTGAGCCATTATAATGTTTGTCTTTTCAATTCTGGCTTGTTTCACTCAAAATACTGTCCTCAAGGTCCATTCACCTAGCTGTGTGCCTCTCCATTTCATTCCTTCTTATCAATGCTCAGTATTCCATTGTGTATATACACTACAGTTCACCATTCCGTTTATCAGTCAGTGCACCCTTAGGTCACTCCATACGTTGAAAATCATGAATACTGCCACCCTGAACACTGGTGTGCAAATCTCCATTTGTGTCCCTACTCTCAGTTCTTCCAAGTATATACCCAACAGCAGGGTTACAGGATCATATGGCAACCCCATACTTAGCTTCCTGGGGAACCACCACACTGCCCTCCAGATGGGCTGCACCATTCTACTTCCTCACCAACAGTGAATAGGTACATCCCTCTCTCCACATTTTCTCCAGCACTTGTATCCCTCTGTTTATTTTTTTAAACAGTTTTATCCACACACCATACAATTCATCCCAAGAAAACAATCAATGATTCCCGGTATAATCACATAGTTATGCAATCACCACCACAATCTGTATGAGGATATTTCTGTCTCTTCCACAAAGAAAGAGGAAGAGGAGGAAAAAATGAGGAATAAAAAATAAAAGATAGAAGGAAAATGAAAATAAAATATAATGAAAAGGTCAGACAACAACATCACAAGAAACCCATACCACTCCCTTATATCCCCCTATTATAGACATTTAGCTTTGGTATATTGCCTGTTACAATTAACAGCACTTGTTACTTACAATGTTACTGTAACATTACAATGTTACAGTTAACATGTTAACTTACAATGTTACTGTTAACTATTGTCTCTAGTTTGCATTGATTGTATTTTTTACCCTATACCATCCAATTTTCAACATCTTGCAGTGTTGACATTCAACACTTACAATGTTACTGTTAACTATTACAATGTTACAATGTTACTGTTAACTATTGTTACAATAGTTACAATGTTACTGTTAACTATTGTCTCTAGTTTGCATTGATTGTATTACAATGTTACTGTTAACTATTGTCTCTAGTTTGCATTGATTGTATTTTTTACCCTATACCATCCAATTTTCAACATCTTGCAGTGTTGACATTCATTTCTTCTCCCTCATGTAAAAACATTCTTACATTTATACATTTAATTACCATCATTGACCACTCTAGGTTTCACTAAGTTATACAACCCCAGTCTTTATCTTCTGTCTTTCCTTCTGGTGTCATACATGCCCCTAGTCCTCCTTTTTCAACTGTACTCAACTCGTCTTTATTCAATGTACTTATATTATGTGCTACCATCACACAATAATGTGCTGTCCATTTCTGGATCTACAGTTGTAATTTTTTTGTTGTCTTGGCATCTGGTTTCCTTAATTATCACAATGAGATTTTCCCATGCCAGGCGGGCCCAGGTCCCTGGAGGAGGGTGTAATCAGTTCCAAGTTTCCGGTTCTGTGCTGTGATCTCAGCCATTCCACCCATTCCAGACTGCTGTCTGATGTGTGCCTGGTCACAGACGTCTCCCCAACAGTTGTTCCAGACTATTTTCTAGTTGTTCCTGGCTATTTACTAGTTGCTCTAGGGAACTAACTAAATTCCACGCCTCCCTATGCCACCAACTTGCCCTGACCCTTTTATTATTATAAAATATCTGTCTCTGTTTCTGTAACATTTTTTTCTGTTTTTTTGTTTTGTTTTCTCATGTCTGTACAGCCACCCCAGATTTTTTTTGTGATAGTGGTTTGGATGATATATCTTTTCTGATCCTTTTTCTTTCAACCAATTTGTATCTTTGAATTCACAGTATGCCTACTGTAGACAGCATATAGTTCTGTCTTCCTTGTTTTTTCATCCAGTTGACAATATCTGCCTATTTGTTGGGTTGTCAAATCCATTCATGTGAAAGTCATTATTTATATATTTGAATATATAGCTGCCATTTTACTTTTTGTTTTCTATGTTTCTATGTCTTTTTTATTCCTCTGTTCCCCTTTTTAGCTTTCTTTACATTCACTGAATAATTTCTAGTGTAATATTTTAATTCCTTTAATGATGTTTTCATTCTTGTTCTAGTTATTTTCATAGTGGTTGTTTGGAGCTTACTATACACATATTAACTTATCAAAACTCTGTATCATGTTTGTACCAACTTAATCCCAGTCAGATATAGAAGCTTTATTTCTATATAGTTCTATTTCCTCTTTCTTCTTTTTGTGCTGCTATTGGCCCAAATATGTGACAAATCCAACAATGCATTGTTAATAGTTTTTACTTTATATAATTGCATATCTTTTGAAGGGGTCAAGAGAAGAAAGGAGAACTAAATATATATTTATAGAATGTGTTATAGTAACCCTCTTATTTTCCATTTCTGGTTTTCTTCATTTGTTCCTTTGGATTCAAGTTACCATCTGGTTTCATTTCCTGACTCCAGTACAGCTTTGATCACACCCACCTCCTTTGTGCTGTGTTTGTTAAATATTTTAAATTTATTCATGTAATAAGCCCATCTATACAATTATACTGTTTTATACAACTGTTTTTTAAATCAGGTAAAAGAAGAAAGGAAAAGAAATACATATTTATACTGTTTTTTATAATTACATAATTAATTTTATTGGCACTCTTTGTTGTTTTCATGTGGATTCACATTACCACCGAGTCCCTTGCTTTCAGTCTGAAGGATTTACTTTAGTATTTCTTGTAAGGTGGGTCTGCCAGCAAAACATTGTCTCAGTTTTGTTTATCTGAGAATATCTTTATTTTGTCTTGATTTTTGGAAGACTTTGCTAGATGTAGAATTCTTGGTTTACAAATTTCTTTTTCTTTGAGCACTTTGAAATCTTTATGCCACTGCCTTCTGGTGTCTATTGTTGATGAAAAGTCAGGTGTTACTCTTGGGATTCCTTTGTATGTGAAAAGCTATTTTTGTTTTGCTATTTCAATATTTTCTCTTTGCCATTGCCTTTCATCAGTGATGTGTCAAGGTGGGAATCCCTTCATGTTTCTCTTACTTGGAGTTATTGAGCTTTTTTAGATGTGTTCATCAAATTTTGGAAGTTTTCAGCTATTATTGCTCAAATATTTTCTCTACCACGTTCTCTATTCTCCTTTTGTTATGCCCATTGTACAAATATGTTGGTATGCTTAATGATGACCCACTTTGTCTTAGGCAGTCTGTTCTTTTGTCTATTCTTTGGAGTATACGATTTCTATCAGTCTTATCAGTTTCACTGCTTTGTTCTTCTGCCAGCTCCCACCTCCTGTTGAGCCTCTCTAGTGAATTTTTCATTTCAGTTCTTGTACTTTTCAACTCCAAGATTTCCATTGGATTCTTTTATTGAGAATTTCTGTGTTGTTATTTATGTTCTTTATTCGAGGAAGCATGTTCATTATACTCTACTGCTTTAGCCACTGTTTCCTTTAGTTCTTTCGAAGTACCTATAATGGCAGCTCTTAATCTGCTAAATTCAACAGTTTCAGTTGCCTGCTGTTTTCCCTGTATATAGTTAACATTTTCCCATTTATTTTCATGTCTTGCAATGTTTTTAATTCAATACTTGATTATTTTAGATAATACAATGTACCTCTGGGCACTGACCCCTACTCCCATGGCTTTTCACCATTGTTTTGCTTGCTTGTTTGTTAGTGACCAGCTGGACTATCCTGTTGATGCCACTTTCCCCTGCAGTGTGAAGCTTCTGACGTCACTCCTCAGAAGGAGCAGCCTCGGGGATCTGCACAGTCCCCAGGAGACAGTGGTTTTTGCAGGGCCCTTGGACTCTTTCTTTGGTCTCTCTATTAAGCTATCTCCATTGGTATCACACCCAGCTGTTAGGGTCCACTCATTTCCCGCTGCTTATTCTGTTTCCAACATTGGTCTTAGGCATAAATTGTTCTGCAGTCTGTTCTATTACATTTGGATCCTTTTGCAGGGAGGGTTTTTGTGGCTAGTATTTAATGTTTCTCCTGACTCAGGAGAGCTGTTCTTGGCTGTTTTTTTTTTTTTTAAACCTAGTTTTCTCTGGAAAACTGGCCTACAGTTTGGCTTGTTGCTCAGCTGAAGCTACCATTCCCCTCTTAATTGTTACCACCATAATCTCTAGTGTTTTGATAATGCCCTTAGACCAGAATTTCCCCATAGTCTCTTCCAAATAAAGTGAGTGCCTTTGGGAGAGCTTTAGAACTCGCTTTTCCATGGCTGCCTCCACCCTTAGTGAAATGTCTGAGCCACGAGTCTGGAGCTGGTGAAGGGTGCATGTCTTAGTTTCCCAGGCTGCTACGACAAATACCACACAGTATTTTGTCTTGAACAACAGGAATTTATTGGCTCAAGGTTTTGAGGCTTGAAGTCCAAAATGGAGGTGTGAAGAGGGCAATGCTTTCTCCCCAAAGATTGTGGTGTTTTGGTGCTGGCTGCTGGCAGTCCTTGGGGTTCCTTGACTTTGCCATCACATGGCGTTGTCCTCTCCCTTCTCTCCCAGGTTCTGTTGACTTCCAGTTTCTGGCTGCTCCCTGTGGCTTTCTTTCCCTATTTCTGAATTTCTTCTGCTTACAAAGGAATCCAGTAATCCGGATTAAGACCTAACCTCATTCACTTGGGCCACACCTCAACTAAAAGTAACGTCTTTAAGAGATCCAATTTATAATGGGTTCACATTGCAGGAATGCTAATTAAGACCAAGAACATGTCTGATTTGGGGTACGTAACTTAAGCCACCCCGGTACAGTAGTCTTCTTTTGTCAGTGTGACGTCCTTGGGGCAGGAGCCTCTGGTCTTCTCAGCTGGGCCCCTCTGCTGTGGATCTTCCACCCCCCAAGTGAGCTGGGGCAAGGGTGTCGGACCACAGTATTTGTGGCTCTCTGTGCCTGGGGTGGGGCCTCAGCCCTACAAGAAGGGGCTGGGTGGAGGAAGGGAGCCCCTTGTCTCTGGGTCGCGTTGACCTGGGGTGGGGGATGAGTAATGCTGGCAGCCTGCTCCTCTGGGGAGATCTCTTAGCCCTGGGACCTGGGGGGATGGGACCCCCATCTTCAAGGCCACATCTGCGTGGAACAGAGATTGCATTGTGGTGAGCTGAGGGGTATGGTGGCAGAGGAGGGAGCAAGAATATATAGTTCTTTATTTGTTGTGTGCCTTTAGAAAATTTCCAGAGGTTCAAAAACCTTTTTAAAAAAAGAATTTTTACCAGTTATGGTTGTTTTGCTGGAGAGCAGGTCCACAGAGCTCCGCCATTGGGCTGCCCCAGAAGTCATCTCCAAAGTCAATTCTTAAAAATATGGTGTCAGTAGTGCTGTGGGTGTGTGTGGATATGGCAGAACTCATAGTGGTAGTACACAGTTGACTCCATTCTGGGAACCACCAAAATAATATACATGAAAGATCTCTGAAAAGTACCAAGCTGTACCAATATTGGTTATTCTTTTATTGTATTTATGGAAATTTCTGAGACTGGGGAAGATTAAAGGAAGCAAAGCAGCTGTTCGTCTACTTCCAGGCAGCAAGCAGCCTGCCAGGCCAATTTTGGGGATTTGGGAGTGGGAGGTGGGGGTGAGTCTTGGGCTGAGGAAATCTTGGTAAATGTGTGGAGTTCCCTTCGGCTGTTTATGAAACAGCCCAACATGGTCCTACTAGGTGAAGGCAATGGCAGCCAGATAAGTCCCAGAATCCCCGAGCCTGGAGATCCAACAGATGGCTGCTCCCAGCTCCGCAGCAAAGCCCTGCTGCGTGTGCTCCTCAGGCCCTTCTGTACCTGTGGAGGTGCCCGCCCACCTGCCTGTGGTGGCATTTAACTGGGCATGGAGCCCTTTGTGGCAGGCAGGAGTCTTGGCCTGTTTTGAAGAGCCTGTCAGATGTGGGGACCCAGATAATTAAATATATGCTGTTATTGTGATTTGGGGTTGCATCTTGCTGTAAGATGGGAGAGTCAGGTGACACACTCCATTTGCAAAAGGAAAGGGAGGCTCTGCAGCCTGCCATCTTTCAAAGCAGGCACCTTTGCCCAGGGAGTCATCAGCTGATATTTAGGAAGAAGAATTGTAGAGGAGACTCTTCCTCCAAGTTCTGGTGCTGGTGTTGGGTGCATAGGAGATGCCGTCTTTCTGGGCCTTCTGTTGAGTCATCCATAAGATGGTCATCTTAACGGCATCTTCAAGTGAGGTTTGTCAGTCATCCCTGGGATGTGTCAACAGATCCCTTCACCTGGACACACTGTTTCCCCAGGAAGGCCCATGTGCTTCTGGTGGGCTGTAAAATGGGGTTTGGTGGAACAGTGGAAGAATGGAGACATCCGCTGGTGTAGACTACCTATGGGGTTTCTCATCTGCTCATTTAAGAGCACCCTGGGCTGTGTTTCTTCAATGATGCTTCAACACTTTACATAATTTATGATACGAGGATGTGGGAGAAATCTTGAGCATGCTGCACAATCAGCTGAAGGTTGGGAGACTTGGCCCAAGAGTTGCCATTAATTCAAACCTTTGTTTCACAGGAATTGAAAGGTCCATTAATAAATTAATTCCATTATTGCATAAACACACATAAACTCTGTCGTAGTGTCAGGGGCTGGGGATAAATAATGAAGACATGATCCATGACCTTGAATGTCTCATGCTGTGTAGGGGAGTCACGTTACAGTTTAAAAAACACTCCAGTAAACATGTATGCAAAGCGAAATAGGGCATAGGAGAGCTATGGCTGGCAAGACAGAGAAGACCTCAGAGTGGAGGTTGTGCTGGAGCTGTGTGTTGAAGGATGTGTAGGAGTTCGCCAGGCAAACAAATGGCACAGACATTTCAGGCAGAGCAGGGAGCTTGGAAGTATAAAAGAGCAGGGGTGGAAAAGCAGGGTGGGTGTAGCATGTGGCCTCTCTCCTTGTGGGAGGTGGGGAATGTTAAAGTGCGTGTTGGTGGGAGGTCAGGGGCAGTACATGAGCTCGAGTAGTTGATTGGGATTTGAAGACCTTCAAAACCACGCTCAGGAATCTGAGCCTAATTTATAGGCCAAAATGGCAGAGTTGAACAGTAGTGTCACCACTCCCATCCTGTGCCCACAGTAGACATCACCAGTCGATCCCAGCACTCCCTCCTGCTGGAGCCCAGGTTCCTTCCCAGCACTGAGCAGCCTCTGCGCACTGATGTGCTTTGGCAGGTGAGATGGACCCGCTCCTCTTCTGGAAGGGTCTGGGGGGATCCAGTGAGGGTTTTTCATGAGGACTGCAGAGCACCATGCTGATGAGACCAAGAGATGGACTAAACGTTTGATAAATTGGAGGGGGAAAAAACAAAACAAAACTCTTCCCTTCCTTTCCCCTGGGGTCATGTCATATATATCAGGATGGCCTTAAGCCAGGGGTCGTAAAAGGAACAGCCTTGAAGCAAATACAGTCTCAAGACAAGCTTTTTGGCCAGCACAGTACTTTAAAATGTATAGTTAGATGCCACTTTTGAAAAATTAATACATATCACCAAAAATCTGGATTCCCTGTTTCTTTTGAAAAGCCAGAAGATCTTGGAACACTGTCCCAGCATTCCCATGTGGCAGGGTGGGCTCGGCCGAGTGTCGGCTGCCCTTATGAATGGGGTGTTTTCCACAGCCCCCCACATTCCCCGTCACTCAGCAGACCTGCCTTCCTGGCTTACGTTACCTCCCTGGTTCTGGAGGGGATTTGATTGTTGAGTCCACTCCCACCTACAGCCCTTAAAGCTCTCCCCCAGGCCAACGGTGCTGAAAAATTATGGGTTAGCTACATATATAACTGAGTTCTATTATAAATATATTAGATATGATTAGCTGCATTATGTACGATGTCAGAAATGTATATTAGGTACAATTTTCTAATGTGTTGCCAATGTAAATAGAGGTTTTCTCAGATCAGAGTCATTTAAAGTAAGAACCACAATAGTTTACCACGAGGGGCTGCTTCTCAGGTCATCCAGAACCCGAATTTTTATAGCCAGCGATTCCCACCAGTCCTTCCGCCACTGAAAGGACTGATACTGCTTCCCAGGGTGGATTCCACGCCCCGCTCTGTGCTGCGTTACCTCAGGAGCCTCAGCCGAGCTGCTCTGGGTCTCTGGGTCTCTGGAAATATTCACCGAGAGTGAGTTTGGACGTCCACCCTTCTCTTGGCAGCAGGGAACACATTTGCCTCTGCCAGGTCTTTTTAGCTTGGGCCTTTCAGAGTCCCTCTTTTCTACCTTCTGTTTCTGGTTGAGAGGCCACCATTTGTATTTACATTTTCCCTTTTCCTGGAGTCTCAGAGATAACCTATCAGCTACTGATTTTTCACCTGGAGTTGACAATTCACAGCTTTCTTTTATAGAAGTTTCTTTTCTGAAAGAATTTTTTCATAAGCAGTTTGAAAATAAGTTTGGAAAACATAAACCCTGCAGCTCTCTCTCTCTCTCTCTCTCTCTCTCTCTCTCTCTCTCTCTCTCTCTCTCTCTCTCTCTCTCTTTCCCCTGAGAATCTGCTTATGCTGCCAAAATGCTTTTCTTTTATGTGACTCATTTATATGCAAACCCCAGACTCGGAAGCTGTGGCTCCAGCACCTGTGCCAGAGTAGCTCATTATCCCAGCGGCTCCCCAGTAGGCTCCTGGTTTGCAGTTAGAGCTGGAGCAAGGGGCTGGCGGCACCACGTGCTGGGCTTTCACCAGGTAAACAACCTTTCATGCTTTCTGGGGCACCGCTTGATGAATACGAAGTGCTTGGATCTTTTCCTAAGCTAGCACATGTTGTCGCACTGTTTTTTTCCCTGATAATTATTTTATCCAAATATATCAATTCATTTCATTTTTCTACATTTTTTTCTAGCCCTTATATACGTATATGCACATTTTTATATCAATCAGATCATAATGTATACACAATTTGGGTTATGCTTTTTTTGCTTAGCACTGTGGTGTACATATTTGTGCCTAATAGCATCCATTCCTTATAATGATCATTTTAATGGCTTCTTTTTTTAATGCAATTTTACTGAGGTATATTCACACACCATATAATCCATCCAGAGTGTACAATAAATGGATTATAGTATCATCATATAATTGTGCATTCATAGCCATAGTTAATTTTAGAACATTTTCTTTACTCCAAAATAAATAAGAAAAATATAAAAGAAGACCCAAAACATCCCATACCCCTTATCCCCTATTATTTATATAATTAATATATTAATTATATAAATTTATATAATATATATTTTTTTGTCTTTATTTTATTACTCATCTGCCCATATATGGGATAAAGAGACTGTCAGTCACAAGGTTTTCACAATCACACAGTCACATGATAAAATCTATGTAGTTATACAATCATCATCAAGAATCAAGTCTACTGGATTACAGTTCAACAGATTCAGGTGTTTCCTTCTAGCTATTCTAATACACTAGAAACTAAAAAAGGAATCTCTATATAATGCCTAAGAATAACCTCCAGAATGACCTTTCATCTCTATTTTAAGTCTCTTAGCCACTGCAACTTTATTTTGCTTCATTTCTCTTCCCCCTTTTGGTCTAGAAGGCGTTCTCAGTCCCACGATGCTAGGTCCAGGCTCATCCCCAGGAGTCATGTCCTGCATTGCCAGGGAGATTTCCACCCCTGGGAGTCAGGTCCAATGTAGGGGGACGACAGTGAGATCACCTGCTGAGTTGGCTGAGAAAGAGAGGTTGTGGCACTTTTTAAAATCTCCCACTGTCAAGGGATAAAATGCTAAAATGAAAACACCCCACAAATAAGCATATGCTAAATTTTACACCAGGTCGTAATTGGGCCAGGGTTGCCTGGTGTGGTCTTGGTAAGGGGCTTTTTTGGTAGCGCTTGTCTACAAAGGCAGAATCAAACCCTGTTGAATTTGTCTTAGGCAGGCCTTCCTTCCCTAGACACAAAGGCCCAGAACTTCCCTGGCCCAGCTGGGGGCCAGAGGGAGGGGGCCAGGGAAGCCGTCATGGGGCAGATGTTCCAGGCATCCAACTCCAGGTCAGCTGCAGCCCCTTCTTGTCCATCCAGCTGGACAGAAGGCAGCCCGTGACCCCTGGCCACCATGTCGGCACTGTGGAAACCTTACTGTCCTCCCCTTCCCTGCATCTCATAACCATCTGCGTGAGTCTGTCTCCTCCCTGGTTCACTTTGTGTCCTCAGAGTCCAGCCCAGAGCCCAGACCACAGCGTCGCTGGCCCCAGCCCGGCCTGGGTCTAGCCTCGGACTCACTGTGAACTCTCGGGGCCTTCTGACGGGAACTCCACAGACAATCCCAGAGGGCTCCCTCAGTGAGGCCTGGACCATCAGTCTGCAATGGGCCGAGTGCTGGGTCCATAAAGGAGAAACGGCGCATGACGGCCACAGTCCTGATGGAGGCCAGAGTGACCGCGCGAAGGAGAACTGATGTGGCGGAGGCGGATCTGAGTGCGGAGCGTCAGGGCAGGCGGCTGCGAGGGCCCTTTGTGGGTGACTCAGTGCTGGTGCGGGGTGGGGAGGGACTTCCGGGACCTGCCAGTCATTGGATGGATGATCCTGGGCAGACCACCAAAACTCTCATTTGTTCTACATGATTCTTACGTGTCCACCGTGTTCCAGGCCCCAGGGCACAACAACCGGGCCACAGAAAATCTAATAAGGCAACAGTCTTGTCCTAAAGGATTTGCATTACAACTAGGAGGGATAGGGGAGCGAGTGTTAGTATGGCTTGTCTTAGGGTGTGGAGATAGAATAGACAGAAGGTTCCTCAAGCCATGGTCTGTGGGCTTATTCTGGAACTTTCTGTGGGAACTATTTGATTTTACATATTCATGTTATAATAACCTTTGCAAACATAAAGCATCCTGTGTCACTGACAGATCCAAACATTGCCAGTATTTGCATTTGTATGCATAATGTGATAACTTAGCGCTTGAGAATTCAACATGTGTCCACATAAACTTATATATGCACATTTGCATACATACATAAACACGTGTAGAAATGATATGTCTTTCATTCTGGCTATCTCAGTTACCGTGCCTTGCACAGTGAAAGTTTGCACGTACAGGTGTATCCCATGGGGAAACTGTGTTGGCATAAGGGTTTCCCAACCACTGTCCCAGGAATGAGATTTATCATTCGGGTCTCCTGGCAGGTGCGCGGCGATGACGTCACTGATCTCTTCCCTTTGGGGGGACATTGCAGAATATACTGAGGGCCAGGGAGAAACTTCTCACTAATGAAGTATTAGAGGAACTGGAAAACATTATTACCAAAGAGGTAGATGATGACACAAATCAGGAGGAACTAACAAACTGGAATCCTATAAATTTGCTCAAGCATTCCAAGCAGGAAGAAAGAATTGAATAATTTCTAAATACTATCTCTCTATGCTATTATGCTACATACAACTATATATATAACTTATAAGACATCCATATCATTGTAAATATTTTTATATTCAAAGCCACGAATACCATGCCTTATGGATGATTTAAGAGATTTTAATGTGTAATTTTGGTTGGATATGATTTTTTTTTATCTTCATTTTATTGAGATATATTCACATACCACGCAGTCATACAAAACAAATCGTACATTCGATTGTTCACAGTACCATTACATAGTTGTACATTCATCACCTAAATCAATCCCTGACACCTTCATTAGCACACACACAAAAATAACAAGAATAATAATTAAAGTGAAAAAGAGCAATTGAAGTAAAAAAGAACACTGGGTACCTTTGTCTGTTTGTTTGTTTGTTTCCTTCCCCTATTTTTCTACTCATCCATCCATAAACTAGACGAAGTGGAGTGTGGTCCTTATGGCTTTCCCAATCCCATTGTCACCCCTCATAAGCTACATTTTAATACAATTGTCTTCGAGATTCATGGGTTCTGGGTTGTAGTTTGATAGTTTCAGGTATCCACCACCAGCTACCCCAATTCTTTAGTACCTAAAAAGGGTTGTCTAAATTGTGCGTAAGAGTGCCCACCAGAGTGACCTCTCGGCTCCTTTTGGAATCTCTCTGCCACTGAAGCTTATTTTATTTCCTTTCACATCCCCCTTTTGGTCAAGAAGATGTTCTCCGTCCCACGATGCCAGGTCTACATTCCTCCCCGGGAGTCATATTCCATGTTGCCAGGGAGATTCACTCCCCTGGGTATCTGATGGTTGGATATGATTTTTATCTTAGTTAACTTCAGAACACCAGTGCCATTTAAGTGTGATTCAACTCTGGGAGAATTTTGTGTGGACCCTTAAGAAAAAGAAAAGATGCGTATTTTATATGTAGATGATGGATTTCTGCCAGATGAAGGTCGGATGATATTACAGATGAAGAAGCTAAAACTCAGGGTACGTTACTTGCTCATAATCAAACAGTATTATTAAGTACAGTTCAGTAATGTTCTAGAAAAAAGTTATCAGAGTGTATTTTAATGCTTGTTTTCCAGTGGGAAGGGGTAGAAAATTATGTCTCGGAGAGCTCGATAGCCTCTGACCAATGAAAGCTTACTATCACCTGGGAACCCTTGGGGACAGGAGCACTGCTATGTCTTCAAGATTCTTACTATTTAATTTTTAATATGAACAAATTTGGTCACTACAGTACATGGCTGTTCTGCCTAAGTTAGGCAGCAGTTTTTTTGAAAATGTAGTAGCATACATTCAGTTCAAATTGACTTAATAAAAAATTATTGTCTGATATACATGAAACGTTAACGAGTTCAGGTACAGCTGGATTCAGGAGCTCAAACAGCATTGTCAGAATTATGTCTCACCATGCCTCTTGGATTTGCTTTCTTTTACTTTATTCTCTTCAGGCTCTGTCTCATGGTGGCAAGATGGCCATCGATGGTTCAGGCTTATGATTGGCAGGTCAATAGAAGGAGAGTATCTTTGCCCCAGCATTTCCAACAAAATCCTGAGACTGAGAATCATGTTTTCCACTTGAGTCATCCACCCATCCCCATCCGATCTCTGTACCTGTTGGGAAGGAGTTCACTGACTGGCCAGGCCAGCGCAGTTGCCTGCTCCCGAGGTGGGGTCAGCTCCAAAGGGAAAGTGGTTGAAGGGTTCTGCTCCAAAGGAAACTCAGCCTGCTGTTGTCAGAAGAAGTGGGGAAGGCATCCTGGCAGACCCAAACAACAGACGTCCCCTGCGTCAGTGGGAACCTGTCATGGATTCGCTCTGTCTCCCTCACACTGGCCTCTTCACAGGAACATCTTGGAAGTAGAGGCAAGAGGGAATCTCGCAGCCACCCTCCAGAATCCTCAGGGCTGCTCGGTGACAGGGCAACCATGGAAACCCTGTGCAATGGTGGCTGGAAGGACACACGAGGTTCCCCAGTCCTGATAAGCAATGGCCATCTCTCCATCTCCAGTGAACACCGTTAGGAAAGGAAGGGAAACTCTGATGCTTATGACAGGCTGCACACGGGGTGTATGGGAACTGGGCCAATAAACCTGTAACACATGGCTGTTGAGTGACACTACGTGCCAGCCCTAGGAATACCACAGAGAACAAGACGGAGGACACCGTGCTCTCAGGGAGCTGCCTTTCTTACGTGGGGAGCCAGGCAGTAAACTGTTAAGCCAATAGAAACAATAGGAAAGCCTCAGACGCTGGTAATTCTGTAAAGGAAATAAGAGAGGGTGTCAGGACGGAGCATGTCTGAGGGGTGCTTTGGGTAGGAAGGCCTTGGGAGGGAGCTGATATCTGACCTGAGACCTTCCTGATGAGAAGAGTCCACTGCTGAGAGCTCCTAGGAGGGAAGGGTCCCATGGCCAGAGGGGCGCCCCGTCTTGCCTTGTTCTCTCTTTCCTCGGGAAGAAAGCCAGCACCGAGAGCCTGTACCGGGGCAGGCGGGAGCTGCACAAGACCGAGGGCCTGGTGACTGGCCCTAGCTGAATGAACAAAGCCTACTTGCAAATTTAAAATTTTCTCTGCACATTTGGTCCGTCTGTTCTTGCAGTCCTTAGGGATCTCAGAACCAAGAAATTAATGATATTTTGAACCTCAGAACACCAAAATCTCTAATAGGAAACATTTGGAATCAAGAAACAATTAGAGGACAAATGGTTGCAGGTTATCTGTAGCTGTAACGCCAGCTTTATGAGGGTAGAACTGACAAACAAGATCTGCGGCTATCTTATAAAGGTGAGGCCAAACTGAACCAGGGAGGGCCTGCATCCCATATGACCAGAGGCCTTATGGGCAGCGGGAGTCTGGACATGGAAGCAGAACCACAGGAGGAGATGGAGGGAGGTAGATGGCTGCATGGGCAGTGGCTGAGACTCACTGCCAGGAGGCCACCGTCAGAACGCTGCGGACTTAGGAGCAGGCAAGGCCTGCTGAGACTCGATTTTCAACTTGTCGCCTCCACGCTGTGACCCAAGAGATGCCTGCTGTTTAAGCCAACCCGTTTGTGGTATTTTATTGTAGAAGCCCTGGCCAACTGAGACACCATACAAGCTGAAAACTGAGAAAACTCATGTTTGCTTAGCACAGAAGAGCTGGACATATGGTCAGCACTGGGAAAACACTTGCTGTCTGACTGCTATGCTAGTATACGGCCAACGCGAAGCAGATCGCTGGCGTCCCGTGTGGCAGCTGTGTTTACTTACTTTTATCATCATTGGGAGTGATATTGGTTAAGATGTGTTATTTTTGAGCACTCAGCATGTGCTAGGCAGTATGCTAACTGATTTTTGTAGATCCTCTTATTTAATACAACAACTTTTTGAAACAGGTATTATCTCCTCTTGTCTCATTTCTCTGTCCCCCCGCCCTTACAATAAATCTTGTAAAAGCTGTCTGTTTCAGCTGTCTGCCCCCGTCTCTCATTCTCTCTTGAACCCACTCCAGTCAGACATTTGCCACCGCTACGCCATGAATTCCCCTTGGCCCAGGTCACCAGGCTCTGCCACGTGGCCCCTTCCAACAGTTGCTCTTCGTCCCCACCTTACCTGACTTCTTAGCAGCATTTGATAGTCAGCCATTCTTTCTCCTTGAAGTACCTTCATCACTTGTTTTCTGGCTTGCGGGTTTCCTTTAAAAAACTGGTCTCATGTTCTCAGTGTTCTTTTCTGGTTCCTTTTATTCACTACTTCTAAGCGTTGGCCAAGTTCAAGCTTTTCCTTGGTCTCTTACGCAGTTTCCTGGCTTTAAATACAGTCTCTGTGCTGGTGTATTCCAAACTTACTTCTTTAGCTTGAATCTCTCTCTGTGAACTCTTTATTTGTGTACTCCACTTCTTAGTTAACACCTTTATTTGGATATTTAACAAACATTTCAAATTTAACGTTTCCAAAACCGAACTCTTGATTATTTCTCTTTTCACCAAACCTGATATTCCTTTACTTATCACAGGAATGGCAGCCCCAGAATTCTGGTTGCTTGGGCCAAAAACCCAGAGGTCACCTTGATTTTTCCCTGTCACATCCAACATCCATTTCCTCATCAAATCTGGTCCAGTACTGCCTGCAGAATGCAGCCTGAATCCGTCCACTTCTCAGCTCCCTGACTGCCGCCCTAGTCTGAGCCCCTTTGTTTCTCAGTTGGATGGCTCCAGTGGGCTTCTAAATGGACTCCCTGCTTCTGGTCTTGCCAGAGATATCAAATTAATATTTTTCTGTAATGTTACTTCTTTGCTCCAAACCTTTTAAAGTTCTCATTACACTTTCTCATTGGAATAAAATCCAAACTCTTGGTTACTTCTCTGATCTGAAGCCCACCTTCTTTGCTGCCTTGCCTGCAGCCAGTCTGCCCACTGTGTTGGTCCTTAAATTTGCTCAGGACGCTGCTGTCTCAGGACGTTTGCACTTCCTGCTTCCTCTACTTTGAATGTCTGTCCTCTGTGTGTCTTCATGACTCCCTCCCTCCCTTCACTGAAGTCCACGCACATGCAGCCTCTCCACGGGCCCCTGCCCATCCTCACTGGAACAGTACCCCGTCACTGTCTGTTCCCTGTCCTTGCCTTGGTTTTCTTTCCAGCCCATCTCACTGCCCGACATCACATCTTCATATGTCTTTTATGTCTGTCCCCCCATTAGACCATTCCAGAAGGGCGGGGGCTGTGAGCAAATGAAAGAATGACTTATTCTTCTTTTACAGCTGAGAGCTCTGAGGCAGAGGAAGGTTGCATTATGCCAAATACACTGGGACTTGGGGCTCAGTCTCTAAATCCTCCAAATGTTAGATGGCTGCATGTCAGAGCTGGATGGTTTAGGGCCCCTTGAGCTTCCCAGATGTGGGATCTGAGGCTCAGACATGGGTATGGGAAGAGTGGATACAAGGCCCAGATCGCTTGGCCCCAGGCTGCCATTCCTGGCCGCTCTTTCTGATCTTGGGGCTCTACCTGAAAGAATATGGCTTCCATTAGGGAGGAGTAATGCCTTAAAAATCACTTTGCGAATTTCAGCTGTGAACTCAGGATAAAATACAGTCTGGAGGGTGAACAAAAGCAGGACTATTTTAGAGGGAATTCAAACTCGGAAGATGTGACCGTCATGGGCTATTTTCCTGATCTGGGGGCCTGTGCCCTGAGAAAAAAACTGCATTTGCAGCAGTGAAGTGGGCAGGTTAAACTGCTGTAGGAACTCTGTTGTTGGTCTGGGTGGGAGGAGTCGGAGGAAAGAGCCGGAGTATCTGCTGAGCCCCACGGAGGTGTGGGTGAGTCTTAAAGCCATCATGCTGGATGAAGGAAGCCAGACAAACTGCGCTTCCATTTAGCTGGAGTCCTAGAAATGCAAACTAATCTGTGGTAGCTGAAAGCAGATCAGGGGTTGCCTTGGCCAGGGCCAGAGGGAAGGATGGACTGAAAAGAGGTGCACGGGATCTTGTGGGGCGATAGCAGTGTGCCATTTTGATTGTGGAGGTGGTTTTGAGGGTTGCACACTGTCAACACTTAGTTGCACTGGGCACTTTAAATGGATACAGTTTATGGAACATAAACTAGACCCCAGTACGGCTGATAAACCTACAAACCAGTGTGTGTGTTGAGGGCTTGTGCTTCCCGAGCAGCCTGAACTCCTCTAGGGGGCAGGGCCACGCCTTCTTCTATCTGCTCACATTGCCTAGCAAGGCACAGTCAAGAACACTCTGGGTTCAGGGGCCTCAGTTCAAATCCCTGCCCTGGCCTTTACCAACTGTGTTCCCCCGGATAGGAAGCTGCTCCTGGGCCATTGTTTCTCATCGGTAATGTAAGAGCAAAGCACTAATGTACAGGGGGATTTGGAGGCTTTAATGGGTGTAGTTCTAGACTAAGTTTTAAAACAATGCACAGTAAGCACTAGCATGCTAGCTACTGCTGTACCTTTTGTATTTCTGGGTAGTAGGAAAACTCAAGGTAAAAGAACTTTTTTTTTTTTGCCTTCCTATTGTGTCTCAAACCATGCAAATATTTGATTCTGATGACCATTGAATATCAAAGGTTTTTTTTTCTTTATATAGTTTTGATTCCTTTTTTCCTGTCTTAACATGGAATTTCAGCGTGCACGTGTGTGTGTGAATTTGTGGAACATAATATCTGGTTCTGTAGCTTTTCTTCCTTCTACCTTGGGCTGGGGGTACGCATTTCTGAGATTGGGAGAGGAGTCCCAAGGGAAACCTAGAGGGCAGGTCAGGTTTCCGTCAGTGCAGACAGATGGATCGGTGGTGTGGTATACTCTGAGGGTGACTGCTGCACAGGTTAAACATGTGCTGCTTTTCTACATAGAAAATGAAATAAATGCTGCATCTTACAGGATCCCTAGAGGAAATGTGTTTGCATCTGGAGAGCCTCTCTTTGCCCCTGTTATTCTGGGATTTGACAGTTTGACGGTGCAGATATTCACCTCTAAAGCTAACTGTCCCGAGGTGACATTTGCGAGCCGTCTCACACATGTTCACAGATTAGCACTGTGAAACTGTTTCCTGTCCCATGTCCCTGTTCTCAGCTCTCCTTCTATGAGGATTCCCAGCTCTTGGTTTTTGATGTTCTTCTTGGGGTCCAGAGAGTGCAAAAGGCATTGTTGAGGTGAATGGTGGGAGTCTGACTGATATTCACCCCCTTTGTCTTCTTGTCCCCTCCCAATACCTTCTTTCTCACCAACACACACACACTCTTACTGGGTGGCACAATACCAAGGAATCTCAATTCCTAGTCTAAAAGTCACATTCGTTACTGGGCATCCAAGGCCTCAAATATATCAGCTTTTGATCCTAAACTTCCTTGGCATTAGGCTCTTTGTTTCTTCTCCCAGTCTGTTTCCTCTGGCGATACAGGAAATGACATTCATTCTTCCCAAAGCCGATGACTGCATAGCCCTGTCTGAATCCCCTTCTCACCCACGTGTGGCTTGTGGCTCGTGGTGCACAGGGTTGATCAGGGCCCAGAGGAAACCACTGGGACGTGTTCGCATTTTCAGCCTCCAGGTGTTGGATTTGGATGCTTTCTGTCACACGCTAAGCCAGGATCCGGTGACCCAACAGTTAAGAGGAGGCCAGGAGCATCCTCAGGCAGATTACTGTTGACTGGGGAAGAGAGCAAGAACCGAGTTTGCCAGCAGGACCAGCTAGAGAGTGATCCTTCTGTGGAGTAAATTATGTAGTGGGATGGAGCCGGAGCAACCTGGTTGTAACTACTGTAAGGGAAGTCATGTGGCATAAGCAGTAGGAAGATGAAGGAAATGTAATGCAAGTTCCGTAGTGATGTTGTGGATGGAATGTATGTGAGGAGCATATACAGTACATTAGAGTGCCATGGGGTGATACAGGTGAGGGGCTGCCAGGTTTCAGTTAGGTGTGACTCTGTATAAGCCGAGGTCTTATATCATTTATGATGCCCTTTGGATTCAAGTAACAGAAATGATGGCTCAAAATAGCTTTAACAACAACAACAACAGAAAAATCACCTAATGCGTCTCAAAGTCGGGCAGTTCCAGGATGGCTAACTCAGTGGCTCGTTCAGGTTGTCCAGGACCCAAGTTCCTTCTGCCTCCCTGTCCTTCTGTCTCCCTGTCCTTCCGTCTCCCTGTCTTTCCGCTTCTCTGTCCTTCTGCCTCCCTGTCCTTCTGCCTCCCTGTCCTTCTGTCTCCCTGTCCTGCTGTGCTGTGTCAGCCTGGTCCTTGGCCACCTCCTTCCGGGAGCTCTTACTTCACTGCAGCAGTTCTGGGCATCATTTCAGAAGTGACCACACCCCCTGGGAGAAGCGGGCAGCACTTCCTGTGCATTGCTTTTTTTTATTGTGGAATATAACATATTTACATAGAAGTATAACTTTCCAAATGCAATTTAACAAGTAGTTAGAGAGCAAGTTTCAAAGAATGTTATGGGATACAGTTCCACAGTTTCAGTTATTTCCTTATTGTGAAATATATATACAAAAAAGTGATAACTTTCAAATTACAATTCAACAAGTAGCTATACAGCAAATTTCAAAAGATGCTGTGGGTTACAGTTCTACCATTTCATTTCTTTCCTTTTAGCTGTTACTAATACCCTAGCAACTAAGAAAAAGAAAATCATATAGAGATTCAGTATTCAAAATCCTTTGTTAAATTCGTTCTTGTCTGTTGCTCCCCCTTTCTCTAGTGTAATCACTTTCCCAATCTTCAGGGCTGTCTAGGCAGTGACCACCCTAACTTGTTCATGTTGAAAAGGGTGTCGACGTTATGGGGAAAGGGGACACCATTGATTGGTGTTCTGGAAGAGGCTGTTTCCTCTGGGTTTTGGGACTTAGCAGGCATAAGAGCTCTCTGGAAGATTTAAGTTTCTGAAGGATAAACTTAGTGAGTGAAACTGTTAGAGTCTCAGACAGGGAGCCAGGTATTCTTCAGGGTTTTCGGGACAACTGTTGATTTGGGCTTATCCTCCAGTGGCCATTTGGCATATCTAGCTGAAGCTGTGCATTGCTTTTTATAGCCAGGAATCCTTTCCCAGAATCCCCAGCAGACTTCTCAAACCTCATTGGCCAGAATTGTGTCACATGTCTGTCCCTAAGCCAATCGCTGACAGGGGGAATGGAGTTATAACGGCTGGCTTGGTGAGGAACATGGCTGCCTAGAGGGCAATGGATTATCAGAATAAAATCTTAATACTGTTAGAAAAGAGGAAGGAGTGTGGGTGTGGTGTGTTGGAGCAGAGCAGTTGGCATGTGTCTGCTTCAGACATGAATGACAAGAAGGTCACTGCCATGGATTGTGGAAAGGCCTTCAGATGCGGATAAGCTCACTGTTTAAGTCTTCCAAGTAGCAGCATCGGTTAACTGAAGACATTTGTGACCTTGAAAGTGGAAATGACAAGGATTCTTCTCCGTGACTGGGGTGCAGGGGGAGTTTTCAGTGTCCTGTTAATTATTTTCTCCTTGGTCTTTGATTTCACTCCATGTAAACTACTGAGTTATAAACAGAATTGTTGGATGATGGGTGGCTCATCTTTTCTTTTTCCTCATGGATGTACATTCATTTAAGTGCCATTTTTGGGGGAGGTGGTAATAATTTGTATCAAACAGTTTGGCAGTTTGCTCTTTGAGTTTGGAGTTGGCAGGATTATCTTGATACTCAGACATTTCTCTTGAGCTGTTCAGGAGGCGTTTCGACATGTGCTTCTGGGGCTCAGAAGCGAACCTGAGCTGCAGATAGAAATTCAGGTGAGGAAGAGAAGCATCTAGAAAAACCCCAAGTTTGTGGCTCGCAATATGGGCTTTGTGGTGGCACCAGTTGCTGAAGTGGGGAGCCCTGCCAGGAGCCCGAGCCTGTCACTGCACCCCTAAAAACGTAGTGCGGCCTTGAGCCAGTCATGTCAGCTCCTCTGTAGAAGGAGCCAGTGGCCCCCGGCTGTTGTGTGACTCTGTGTGAAGTGACTGTTGGTTTTGTGTCAGCTGCTCATGAAGCAATTCTGGGTCCCTCCTTCCCTCCCAGCCTGGACACGCAGGGGACATTTCCTCATGGTCCAGGAGAGAGAGTCGTCAACGTTTTATTTGCTTATTAGGAAAAGATACGCAGTGAAATGGGGGCTTAAATCGTCTAATTCTTAACCTGTGAATGCCTGCCCATTAGAGAGGGGCCCCCAAGCGCTGAGTCAGGCGGCCATAATTAAATGCTACATCTTTTCTTCTGTGCTACGAAATTAGTTTAATGGGGCAAAAATAATGACATCCATGTTTCCAGTGCATCCCAAGAGCACTTTGCCTACCAGGATTTTAATCTTTTGCAAAGCTGTCTTGTTTTTTCAGAAAGGATCCTCTTTATGACTTGAAGTATTTCAGTAACATATGGCCACCTTTTATGCATCCTCAAATATGGTGCAAGAATAAAATATGATGCACCTGGGATTTGATTACGGGAGGGTTGAATACACAAAAAAGGTAAGCAAAGGAGAAAAAAACACACAAAAGAGGAGACAGAGGTTATGTAACTCCATTAAATTATGTTTATGGTTCTGCTTGTCAGCAGTGAGTAATACAAAATGGCTTTCCTGGAGTCCATTTATCAGTATCTGTCACTAATTAGCACCCACAAATTGCCTTCTCTCTGAGTTGTGCTCTTCTGGTTGTCTTGTGTCTAATAAATCAGGGCTGTGGAAGTTCATGAACTTTCGTTGTTGGATATTTTGCTTGTTTTTTCCTGCTGATGATTCTCAAGATTTTACCCCTTCCCCAAAGGTTGCCAACAACTGCGAGTCCATTTTCGTGAATGGGAAGGAAATGAAGAGCAAAGTGGACACGATTGTGAACTTCACCCACCAGCACTTCACCTCCCAGTTAGAGGTCACTGTCTGGGCACCCCGACTCCCTCTGCAGATTGAGATCTCGGACACGGAGCTGAGCCAGATCAAGGGCTGGAGGATCCCAGTCGCCTCCAGCAGAAGGTGAGTGTTCTAGTTTGCTAATGCTGCAGAATGCAAAACACCAGAGATAGATAGGCTTTTATAAAACGGGGGTTTATTTCGCTACACAGTTACAGTCTTAAGGCCACAAAGCGTCCAAGGTAACACATCAGCAATCAGGTACCTTCACCAGAGGATGGCCAATGGCGTCCGGAAAACCTCTGCTAGCTAGGAAGGCAGCCGGCATCCGCTCCAAAGCTCTGGCCTCAAAATGACTTTCTCCCAGGACGTTCCTCTCCAGCAAGCTTGCTCCTCTTCAAAACATCACTCACAGCTGCACTCCGTTCCCTCTCTCTGAGTCAGCTCATTTATATAGCTCCACTGATCAAGGCCCACCCCGAATGGGCGGGACCACGCCTCCATGGGAACATCTCATCAAAATCATCACCCACAGCTGGGTGGGGCACAGTCCAAGCAAATCTAACCAGCATCAAAACGTCTGCCCCACAAGATCACAAAGATAATGGCATTTGGGGGACACAATACATTCAAACCGGCACAGTGAGAGACCAAGAGAGGAAGGACTCTCGAGGGGATTGTGGGTCTTTATGGGAGGGAGGAGGTGAACTGACCCTTGGGGAAGCAATATCCACAGTGGGCAGCGATGGGCTGGCTTGGGGTTTAGGTATGTCTGTCTTGGCTACTCACCAGCACTGTGACATGAAAAAGTTATAGTGGGAATGATAATAGCTTCTACCCCATGGTGTGGTAGTTAGGATTAAATAAAATAATGCATAAGAATCCCTTCCAACCAGACCTGGCATTTAGGATGGCGTTAGTCTTCATTCCTCATCGTCTCCCTATTTTTCCTGCCTATATTATTCATTCTCAGGTCCCTGCTTGTATATGTCACCATGCAGTGCAGGGTAATGGTTAAGAGGGTTGGCTTTGCAATAAGGCTGCCTGGATTTTAACCCTGCCTTTTCCACTTACAGTGTGGGATCTTGGACAAATTACTTCTCTCTCTATTCCTCAGTTTCCTTATTTACAAATTGGGGGTGATAATATTACTGAATAGCGTTGTCCTAAGAATTTCAGGAAATGACACATATTGTACCAGGCAGAATTCTAAGGCTCCCCCAGGGTCCCCATGCCCTGGTTATTCAGTCAACTCTAATCTGGTACTGCGTGAAAGGATTTTACAGATGTCATTAAAATTCCAACTTGGGGGACCTCAAGACATGAATATTGTCCAGGTGGGCCAGACCCAACACATAACCCCTTTAGAATCAGAAAATTCTCTCCAGCTGGCAGCAGAAGAGGAAGTCCAAGAGATTTAAGGTTAGAGAAGAGCTTGACTTGACACTGAAGATGTGGAGGAGGTCACGTGCCAGTCTCGAGGAGCTGAGAGCAGGCCCTGCCTGACACCCAGCCAGAAACAGGGACCTTGGTCCCACAACCATAAGGAGCTGAATTCTGTCCACAGCGTGAACAAGCCCGGAAGCCGATTCCTCCATGGGCCCTCCAGGTGCAGCCCTGCCCGGCTGGGATACCCTAGGCAGAGAACTTGGTTGAGCCTGCCCGGACTTGTTTTTTTTTCAGACTTTTTATCATAGTAACATATGTATGACTCACATTTTCCCATTTTAACCACATGTAAGTGTACAATTCAGTGGTATTAATTACATTCAAATCTTGTACCACCATCATCGCATCCATTCTGCCGGGACCTTGGACCTGTAGAACTCTCAACTAATAAATGGGCTTTGTTTTAAGCCACTAGGTTTAGGGTGATTTTTTAATGTGGCACTAGAAATCTCATCCAGATTTTTCCTAGAGGTGGGGTGCTGCTGTAGCAAATACTAAAATGTGAGAGAGCCTTTGGAATCAGGTGGTGGGTGGAGGCTGTGCGAGTGGTGTAAAAGTCTTGAACAGCCTTGCCTCGACGAGACTGTGAGCAGAAATCTGGATGTTAAAGATGCTTTTGGTGAAGTCCCAGAAGGAACTGAGCAACCTTACAGAGAAATCCTAAATCACCCTAGAGAAAGCCTAAATCATTGTGAACTGTTAGTAGAAACTCAGACTTTAAAAACACTGGAGTCAGAAACTAGATTACAGGTTACCAGGGGCCAGGGTGGGGGTGGGGAAAGGGACTTACTGCTTCATTGGTACAGAGTTTCTATTTGGGGTGAAGGAAGAGTTTTGGTAGAGTGTGATGGTAACAGAGTGGTGATGGTAACACATTGTGAATGTAATTAACCGCTGAATTACATGACTGAATGTGGTTAAAATGATAAATTTCAGGTGGTGTGTATGTTGCTAGGACAAAAATTTAAAAACAAAAACAACCATAGGACTGTAAAACACAGTGAACCCTGATGTAGATGACGGACTATAGTTAATAGTACAATTGTAATGATATTCTCTCATCAACTGTAACACAGGAAGTACACTAATGCAAAATGTTACAAATGGGGTGGGTCTAAGGGAACTCTGTATTTTCTGCATGCTCTTTCTGTAAACCTACAACTTCTCTAAAAGCAAAAACAAAGCTAAATGCTGCCAAGAGGGGACAGAAAGAAGAGAGGAGCATGTTATTGGAAACTGGAGGAAGGCTGGCCCGTGTTACACAGTGACAGGATGCTCAGCAAAACTGTGTCCTGTGGTTATGGGGAAAGAAAATATAGTTGGATGAAGAGATTTCCAAGCAAGGTTTTGAAAGTGCTTCTCATTTTCTTATTGCTGCTTATAGTAAAATGCAAGAGAAGAGAGATAAATTGAGGGTAAGGGCTGTTAAATAAAAAGGAACAAGGACCCAATGATGTTGGAAATTCTCAGCCTCTCCACATGGCAAAAGATGCAAAAATTAGGACATTTGCTGTCAGGAAAGCATGTACCGAAGAAAAGTCAGTGGTGTGACTCTCATATCCTTTGCTGACACCTGAAGGTTTCTAACTTGCACATGATCAGACACAAGGTCTAAATTCCCATCGTTGGAGCCTCAGGCAGGCCCGGGACCACGACACTTCCCTGGGTGCCTGGTACCCCCCTCCACCTAAGCGAGGAAAGCACACTCCGTCCCTGTGGGTGAAGCCAGCAGCAGGTGAGTGGGAGCCTCCGTGGTGCCAGGGAGTGAAACAGCCCAGAACAGCACTGCAAGGATTCTAGAAACCAACAAAAGGAGGCCAGCACCTACCTGCTAAACCTAAACAGGATGACTCTCCGATATAATGAATTTCAGTGGGATCCAGTGTCTCCTGTTATAATATCAAAAATACCCAGAAGACAATCTAAAATCATTTGTTAAAGCAGAAACTGTATTATCTGAGAAAAGACAGTCAACTGATGCCAGTTCTGGATGAATCAGATGTTGGAATGATCTAAAAGGATTTTAAGGCAACCATGACAAACCTGCTTCCATAAGCATAAACTAATCTCAAACAAATGAAAAAATAGAAAATCTCAGCAAGGAAATAGAATTTATAAAAAGCACCATATGTAAATTATAGAACTGAAAAATAACTGAAATTAGAAAAAAAACTCGCTGGATGAGCTCAATAGTAAAAGGAAGATGACAGAGGATAAAATCAGTGAATTTGAGAACAGTTCACTGGAATTTACTCAGTGTGAACAACAGAGAGAAAACAGACAGGAAAGAAAATAAATGGATCATCAGGGATGTGAGACAATAACATAACATATAAATTCCTATCATTAGAATCCCAGAAGGAAGGAGAAAGAATGTAGGGCTGAAAATGTATTTGAAGCAATAATGGCTGAAACTCCCCAAGTATGGAAAAAGGCATAAAGGTACAGATTCAGGAAGCTGAGGAAACCCCAAAAGAATAAACCCAAAGAAGTCCATGTTAACACACATCATAATTAAACTTCTGAAAATTAAAATGAAGAAGAAAATCTTAAAGGCATCCAGAGAAATGGCACATTACATATAGGGAATTTAAATGATAGCGGATTTCTCACCAGAAACCATGGAGGCCAGTGGAAGTCACACAGCATTTTCCAGGTGCTGAAAGAAAATAACTATCAACTGCAGATTGATCTGCAAAAATATCCTTTGGGAATGAAAGGGGAATTAAATAAAGGCATTCTCAGATGAAGAAAATCTAAGAGAATTTGTTTCTGGCAAAGCCACTCTTAACAAATGTCTAATGGAAATTCAATTCTCTGAACAAAGAGAAAATGATAACAGAAGAAGGTTTGGACATTCAGAAAGGAAAGAAGAATACAAGCTGGGTAAAAGTAGTGGTAAATATGACAAGTTGTCCTCATAGATTTCTTAAATAGCATTTGGTATTTGAAGCAAAAAAAAATTATAGCACCATCTGATGTGGCACTTAAAATATACAGAAAAATACTTGAAACCATTATGTCTTAAAAGTGGGGAAGGTAAAGGGACCTAAATGGAAGTAAGCTTATCTGCACTTTACTCAAAGTGCTAAGACATTGATATCAGTAGGCTGTGAAGAATTTTAAAAAATTGTTCAAGTAACCCACAGGAAGGCAACAAAAGACAAACAGGAACAAAACAAAGGAGCAGCAAACAGAAAACAATGAAACACCAGACTTAGACCCTAAAATATTATATTCTACTTTAAACGTGAATGGTCTAAATGAACCAATTAAAAGACAGAGATTGGTAAAATGGGTAAAAATAGGATCCAAATACTTATTCCGTGAACAGGAAACTACCTTCCAGCCTAATAACTTGGGTAGGTTGAAAGTAAAAGAATGGAAGCAGATATATCATGCAAACTCTTCAGACAAAATTCAAAGAGTTGAAGTCATAAAGAGTATGTTTTCTGACCATAATGAAATCAAACTGGAATTCAGTAACAGAAGGATAATAGGTAAATCTCCAAACACTAGAAGTTGAACAACACATTTATAAATAATCCATGGGTCTAAGATGAAATATCTAATGAAATTAAAATTATGTAGAACTGAATTAAAATATAATGTAAAAATTTGTGCAAATAGCTAAAGCAGTGCTGAGAGGGAAATTAAGGGAACTAGATGCTTATAGTAAGAAAAGAGGAAAGGTCTCATCTGAGTTCATACTCAAAGTAGAAAAAGCAAGCGTAAGAAAGGAAATAATAAAAGCAGAAAGTAGTGAAAGTGAAGGTATAAAAAACAGTATAGGAAATCAATGAAACTGATAACTTTTTCTTTGAAACATTCAATGAAATTGATAAACCTTTTGCAAGACAGAGAGAGAAAAAGAGAGAAAACACATCAATATCAGGAATGAAACATGGATTATCACTACAAAACCTGCAGCCAATTACAGGATAAGGGAATTCTACCCATAAATACAAGTTAGAAGAATTGGACTATTTTCTCAAAAAAGCACAAACTACCAATGTTCAACCAAGATGAAACACATTATCTGAACCGCCCTATGGCCATGAAAGAAATTGAGTCCAAAAAAGAACCCCTCAGACCCAGATAATTTCAGTGGATCATTTTGTCAAACATTGAAAGTAGAATCAATTGTAATTTTACAGTCTTTTCCAAAAATTAGAAGAGGAGTAATTCCAAACTCATATCATGAGGCCAGAATTACCATGATTATCAAAACCAAAGGCAGCCCTCCCCAAAGAAAATCACAAATATTTCTACCAAAATTAGATGTAAAAATACCAGGAAATTGAATCTTGTAATGTATAAAAAGAAGTGTGTACAGCATGACCAAGTGGTATTTATTCCATATGTGCAAGGCTGGTTCACCATTTGAAAATCAATCAGTGTAATCCATAATATCAAAGGGCTAAAGAAGAAAACTTTATTATCATATTGATTGATGTAGAAAGATCATTTGACAAAATTCAACACCATTTCATATATAAACTGCCAGCCAACTAGTAATAGAGGGAGAAGTTCTTCAACTTGGTATAACGCGTGTACAAGAACTTACAGCTAACATCATACCTAAATAACAGTGAGCAACTGGATCCTTTCCGTCTGCGTTTGGGAACAAGGCATAGATATCCACTCTCACCGATCTTATTCAACGTAGTTCTGGAAGTTCCAGCCAGTACAATAAGGCAAAAAAAGGTAATAAAAGGTATCGTGACTGTAAAGGAAGAAATAAAACTATCTCTGTTTGCAGATGAATGATTGTTTGCATAGAAAATCTTGAGGAATCCACCCCCCCCCCAAAAAAAAAAAGTATGGTAGAACCAATCAGTTCAGCAAGGTCACAATATATAAGAAAACATAGAAAAATTAATTACCTTTCTATACAGTCAGTGAACACATAGAAACCTAAATTAAAATCACAACACTGTTTGCAGCTGCACCATAGGAAATGAAATCCTTGGAAATCTGACAAAACATGTAGAGAATCTGTATGTTGAAAATTACAATCTAAAGAGATCTAAATAAAAGAAAAGGTGTACCATGTTCACATTTATACAAAAGTCAGCTCAAAAGGATCACAGACTTAAATGTAAAACACAAAAGAATACAACTTTTAGAAATAAATGTAGGAGAAAATCTTTGGATCTAGGGCTAGGCAAAGAGTTCTTAGATTTGGTACCCAAAGCTTGACCCATAAAAGGAGAAAAATGATAAACTGGACCTTGTCAAAATTAAAAAAAACTTTTGCTCTGAGAAACATCCTGTTAATAGGATGAAAAGACAGTTTACACCCTGGGAGGAAACATCTGGAAACCACATATACTACAAAGGACTTGCATTTAGAATATACAATGAACTTGTACAACACAACAGTAAAAAAAAAAATTCAACAATGTGCACAAGACACGAATAGACATTTCATCAAAGGTGAGATGCAGATAGCATATAAGCACGTGAAAAGTTGCTCAATGCCATAAGACATTTGGGTAATGCAAATTAAAACTGCGGAAAGATATCACTACACATCTATCAGAATGGCTAAAATAAAAAATAGTGATGACGCTAAATGCTGGCAAGGATATAGAGGAACTGGAGCATTCATACATTGCTGGTGGGAATGTAAAATGGTACCGCCTCTCTGAAAAAGAGTTTGACAGTTTTCTTTTAAAACTAAATCCACATTTACCGTATAATCCATGAGATGTAGTCTTCGGCATTTATCCCAGAGAAATGAAAACATGTTCACTCAAAAACTTGTGCACAGATGTTCATGGCCGCTGTATCCGTAATAACCCCAAACCAGAAACAACCCAAATGTTCTTCAATGGATGAATGATTAAAGTAACTGTGGTAAAATCAAACCATGGTGTACAGCCAGTAATAAAGACTGAATGAGCTATTGACGGGCTTAACATCTTAGATGGATTGAAAAATGTCCATTTCAAAAGGTGACGTACCATATAATTCCATTTACAATGACATTCTGGAAATAATAAAAGTACAGAAATGACAAGCAGATTAGTGCTTGCCATGGGTTAACAATGGTATAAAGATAAGGGACAGGATAAGGGAGTTGTATGGCAGTGGAACAGTTCTAGATCTTGATTATGGTGATGGTCATGTGATAAAACTGCACAGAACTACACACATGCACACACAAACACACACATGAGCAGCACTTGTAAAACTGATGAAATCTGAATAAGTTCTATGGTTGTACCAAGGTCAGTTTTCTGGCTTTGGTACAGTTATGCAAGATGTTAACTTAGGAGAAGCTGAGTAAAGAATGTGGGGCTTCCTTGTATTTTTTTTGTTCTGTGAATTTGTCATTATTTCAACCCAACAAGTTTCAAAAAAGAATAGGACACAATCTGTCCTAAAATAGTTTTATTTCATTAATAAAGTATTTTTAAAAGTTCATTTACTTACCCACCACTTTTATATTACCATTTTAGAATACCACCTGTAATATACTTAACACTGTTCTCTTTTCAATTTTATACACTTATTTAAGGGAAACAAATCACTAGCACCAGTGGACAACTAGTATCATTTACTATAAAAGAAATTGAACCTAAAAATGAATTGGAAGAAAACAAAACAGTGTTATTAAATTCTGAGTAGACATGCTGTCTGCCCATGTGTGTTTATGTTTTTTAACGAATACACAATAGGATGTCTCAGAGAAGCAATCAAGGCATTCTCTGTGATAGATCCAGACATTCTCTGTGATAGAACCAAGAGGATCGAAAACCAAAGAGGGAAATGACTTTTGGATATGGCATACAGTGTTTTTTAAGGCTCTGTCCATTTGCCACCAAAAATCGTCATAGTCACCCTCAGCAGTCTTCACCCCTGGCCTCGGGAAACCCAGACTGCTGTGTTTGGGAAGCCCAGTGGTGACGGCTCCCAAACCACTAAGTGGCCCTCATACCTTTCGGGGAGGTAGGGTGGCGTATGGTAGAAAGTGGCTTTAAGGAGACAGTTGGAGGTGACGGGGATCTGCTAACTGCCTGCAGGCGAGGCTGCAGATCTTGCCACTCTGAGCCTTGCTTTCTTCATGTAAAAACGGGCTGTGATGATGAAGGATGTCAGCTAAAAACGGGAGATGACATAAGTGGGTGGCGCACAGCCTGGGGCCTGGACCCCGCCTGAGCAGGCGACTTGTGCTCCAACTTTGGCTGAGTCGTTGCCTACCCCCATGAGTGGTTTCCTTGTCCATTTCCTTGGGCTCTTTCTGTATAGTAATGAGATCAGACAAGTTGATAATGTGGCCGGCATGTGGTAAGCGGTTGCGCCGTGTCAGTTCTCATCATTACAGAGCATGGAGACCCGGAGCCTGCACATAGTAGGTCCACCTCAGTAAATGTCAGTCACTGCCCCTCTTTTCCCTCCCCACCCATGGAGGGTCCCAGGCAAGCCACCCCACATGGCCCTGTCAGGAAAGGGCAGAGGGCAGGTATGTTTTGAGGGGAAGGTTCTGGAACAGCGGAGCCAGGTTGGACTTCTCAGCGTGGTTTGTGGATAGCAGGCATCAGGGGGAGAACATTTGCTGGAAGGAAGGGAGACGCCAGGGCCCAGGCAGGGGAGCAGCAGAGCACCCACGCTCCGCTCTGAAGATGTGTTTCGGACAGTCTGCAGTGATTGCACAGCAGCTTCGCGCCTCCAGCGGGGATTCCAGGTGAGAGCCGGGCAGTGGGAGAGAGCTGTGCTCTGCCAAGCTGCAGGACCTTAGCTCAGAGGGACCATTTGTGCAGCAGCCAAGGAGGAGGCTGGATTCTGAAACCGTCCTGAGCCAGTGGGGAGTGGGCCATCTTTGCCGGGAATTCCTACCTGGCGTTCCTCCATGTCCTCAGCCTTCACCTGTTGGACCCTGAGGGCACAGCCAGTGGCGGAGCAAAGGGACAGCCATTCTTTAATTTACAAGGTGAGGTTGGAGGCCTGGTTTGAGGTCCCGCAGGACAGCCAGTAGCCCTCCTGATGCAGAGTCTCACGTGTGCACCTCTGGACTGGAGGTCCTGCCGCAGCCCCGCACAGGGAGCGGTTTTCAAGTCCCAGGTCTGCAAGACGCAGAGGGCAGAGCCCCAGCCTCGCCCGCTGGGGCCTGGACCTCCCGCTGCTCAGGGTCCAGCTGCAGGTAGCTCTTGGCTCCCATGGCCCGAGCCCCTAGCAGACACCACAGCACAGAGTCATCCCAAAAGGAGCTTCTGAATGAACAACAGACACACGGATGGCAGATCCACAGGTCAGCAGGGCTGGCAGGGGGAATGGCCATTTCACTTCATCCTGCCCATCACACAGAGCTGAAAAACGAGAGCATAAAACCTCTCGGCAACGACGGTGCTTACTCTGTTTGGCGTGTTTGCATTCCAGGCCTACCCGGGAGAGTGACGACGAGGACGACGACGAGAGGAAAGGCAGAGGCTGCTCGCTCCAGTACCAGCACACCGCCGTCCGCGTGCTGACCCAGTTTGTGGCCGAGTCGCCCGAGTTGGGGCAGCTCACCTACATGCTGGGCCCCGACTGGCAGTTTGACATCACTGACCTTGTGACCGATTTTATGAAAGTGGAGGAACCAAGAATTGCCAAGCTGCAGGACGGCCGGACCCTGGTTGGCCGGGAGCCAGGGATCACCACTGTGCAGGTACAGTCAGCCCGCTCCTTGCCATGTCCCCCAGGGCCAGGCGGAGTTCATGAGTGTCCAGGTAGATGCTATCGTGCGGGGATGTGTGTGTGTGCATGTGCACACGTGCTTGTGAGTGTGCCGGGTGCATGCGTGTGAGTGTGTGTGTGTGGAAGGGAATAATGAGACATTATTAATTTTAATAATCTAAGCCCAAATTAATTTTTGCATTTTAGGGAGAATTGAGATATCTAATTTCTTTTACCAGTGAAAGCTCAATGAAGCACACAATGTAGGCAGTTATTTCTCCCATATAATATTGCACTCTCTTCATATCAGAAAAAAAGACTGTAGAACATGTGAACATGGTCAAACCTTGAAGTTTAGCCATTTAGCTGTATTAGACTTTGAACAGTGGGCAAACATTTTTAGAAACAGCATTTTTGCATTAAATACAAAAAAAACATCCACAGTTAAATGCTTACTATTTTATTATAATAAAACTACTTTTCTAGCCAATTTTGATAGGGTAATTATACAAAAATGGTGCCACATATTCTTTTCATCTGAATATAAAATGTTCCCGCTCACTGTAATGAAGTCACATTTTAGATTTTGCCTAATTTCTAACAAAGCTGGATGACATGTGTTTTATTCTGTATTAGTTTTCTGTTGCCACGTAACAAATTCCCACAAACTTAGCACTTTAAAACAATACCCATTTATTAGTGTGGAGTTCCGTAAGTCAGAAAGTTGCATAAGCCCGGGCAGGCTCTGCCAGCTTCTCCGCTCGGGTTGCACGTGGCTGAAAGCACGGTGGCCGCGGCGCTGGGCTCTCGTGTGGGGGCTTCAGAGAACTCGCTTTCCAGGCTCAGCTGGTTGGCAGAATTCAGTTCCTCACGCAAGGTCCCTGTTTCCTTCTGGGATGCCAGCCAGGGGCCATTCTCAGCTCCTGGGAGCCACTCGCCTCCTTGCTGTTCAGCCACGGTGCAGCAGGGCTTTCTTATGCTTTGAATCCCTCTGATCGCCCCTTCTGCTGTCAACTGGGGAGAATGCTTAGCTATCGAGGGCCTGTCTGTATAATCCAATATAACTTGCATAGCCTAAGGTCAACTGTGCCTTTTCACAAAACATAATCACAGGAGTGATCTCTGTATTCACAGGCTCCAAGCTTAGAGTGGGGGACATCCTTGGGGGACCCTTCTAGAAATTCTGCCTACCACATGGTTTTCTCCAGGTTTTGGTCACCACAGGTTGCAAATTAGTTGGTTAATTGGGAGGGACAGCTCCTTGGGATGCTGTGACTGCCTTTCTCCTCCGTGTGACTGGCTCACCCACTGGTGACACAGTGGCCCCCGCTGTCACCATCATGTTTCTGTACTGAACATACAAATGCCAGCCAGAAGGAATCTGAGCAGGAGAAGATAGCCAAGCACTATTTCTTTTAACTTCACCACATTTCTGCCATTTTCAAAGTATAAATATTAATTGTTGGGAAAATGTTACTCTTTCAGTGGCCAGTAACAAGATGGCCACTTAACTGTTCCCAGAGAATACACTAGTGCTGTCGTCACATGGATCAAGGAGTAGAAATGGACCAGGTGATCTTTGTAAAACTCCTTCAGTTGGCTGATGCAACTGAACAATAGCACAGCCCGTCCCTAAACCATTTCTGTGAGTGCGCTCACTGAGCAGAGAAGTGGGAGAACGCATTGAAGGGACATCAGTTAAGGAGTTCAGAATGGCTGCAGGGAGCACACATGAGCTTTCTGCTTACTTTTGAAGGTCCTCTCACCTCTCTCTGACTCCATCCTGGCTGAGAAGACGGTGGTCGTCCTGGATGACCGTGTCACCGTCGCAGACCTGGGTGTGCAGCTGGTGGCTGGCTTGTCGCTTTCCCTGCAGCCTCACAGAGCAGACAGAAGAGCCATCGTCGCAACAGCAGCTGCCCAGGACGTTCTTCAAGCCCCACGGCAGGTGAGAGTCCCAGAGGCCCCTATGTCCCGGGTCGACTGGGACGATCCTTACTATTATCACACACTGCAAGGAAGAGCCCTCGTGCACTTGCAGCAAGAACCGGTAATTCCTGAAGCTTCTTCCTGCCTTGTATCCAGTGTATCTTGCCTCTAAGGAAAGTCCTCAGGGGCTTGGATAGATTTTCCTGTTTTATGCCTTTGCACATCAACTGCCTTTCCATATGTTATTTGCTTTTCAGTGGGCTCCTCTGAGCTAGGTACAGTCGGCTGCTAGACCATGCACACAGGATCTCATGTTTTTACTTTTTCCAAAGCAGGTGGTTTTTGATGCTTGGAAATTCTATTTGAGCTACTCGAACAAGCAAGGCTAATGGACACGAAATTACTACTGTTTACTGCAGTTATTGTCAACTTGAAAATTCTTTCCCATCTTTAAAGCTTGGTCAAATTAATTATTAAGATGCCAGGGTTGCTGTGTCTTTCAAGCAAACCAGTCTCATAATGCATCTTTTCCCAAGTACTTTCAGCCCATGTATGCTTTGCTTCATCATCATTGACTTCCTAAAAGAGAATGTTCAATGCAGTATTATCTTGAGCAGTAGCCTGATTAGTCACACCTGAAATTGATTCAGATAGCTTGCCTGATCTTTCAAATGTTTTTGGAAAGGTCAAAGTCAAATTCTGTTTTATGGCATACAATAAATTAATGTACATTTTATTGCAGTCATTGAAATATGTTATTTGTTTCTTACACCAGTGGGGCTATAGTACATTATTGACGCCAGTTCAAGGCATGCCAAAACCTGTTCAAGATCATAAAACAGGAGCTTATTTTTCTCAGTCTGTATATTTAAAGAATAATATAAAGGAAATCATATTTATGTTTGCAAATTTGAAGTAACCTGATAATAACATAATGCTTTGGTTTCATTTTTCTTAGGAAGCAGTAGTCAGTTCTTGGATTTTGTTCAGTGATGGTTCGGTGACACCTTTAGACATTTATGATCCCAAGGATTTTTCGATTACTGTCTCATCCCTGGATGAAATGGTGGTGTCTGTTCTGCCAAACAGTCAGTCCAAATGGCCCACTGTGGTTGCCGAGGGCGAAGGGCAAGGGCCCTTGATTAAATTAGAACTTATGATCAGTGAGCCGTGTCAGAAGTCCAAGAGGAAGAGCGTTCTTGCTGTGGGTAAAGGAAACGTCAAGGTCAAATTTGAACCAAATTTGGATGAGCATCAAGGAGGCACCAATGATATCGAGAGCATAAATCGGGAGTATAAAGGCCACCTCAGTAATTCCATAGAACGTGAAGGAAACCAGGAGAGGGCAGTTCAGGAGTGGTTCCAACATGGTACATCTGTTGGCCAAGAGGAAAGTACCAACAAAAGCACAACCCCCCAGTCTCCCAGGGAAGGGAAGGATAAGAAGCTGCTCAGGAGCGGTGGTCCGAATGCCTTCACCAGCTTCCCCACTCGAGGGAAGCTACCAGAGCCCAGTGACCCTGGTGACCTGACAGTGACCTCCAGGGGGCTGACGGACCTGGAGATCGGCATGTACGCCCTGCTCTGCGTCTTCTGCCTGGCCATCCTGGTCTTCCTCATCAACTGTGTGGTGTTTGCTTGGAAATACAGACACAAAAGGTTTGCCGTGAGTGAGCAAGGTAACACCCCCCATTCCCACGACTGGGTCTGGCTGGGGAACGAAGTGGAGCTGCTGGAGAACCCCGTGGACATCACCCTCCCGTCGGACGAGTGCACAACCGTGATCGACAGGGGGCTGCCGTTCGAGGAGAGGAACTTCCTTCTCAACGGCAGCTCCCAGAAGGCTTTCCACAGCCAACTCCTCAGACCTTCTGACTATGTCTATGAGAAAGACATTAAAACCGACCCTATAAATCCTTCGGGCCCAAAGAGGAAGAGAGTCAAGTTTACTTCCTACACCACCATTCTCCCCGAGGACGGCGGCCCGTACACCAACTCCATCCTGTTCGACAGCGACGACAACATCAAGTGGGTCTGCCAGGACATGGGGCTGGGGGACTCCCAGGACTTCAGGGACTACATGGAAAGACTGCAGGACCAGATGTGAACTGCTTTCTTACGTTCGTATTCACCTTTATGCCTTCTGTTTCTTGAATGGTGGAGCAGTGAGCTTGATCAGCAATAGGGGATGATTTGACAAAGCTCCATTGGTGGAGGTCTGGTGGGATCCTTTCTAAGCAAGTAGCAGAGGCCCAGAGAGTTGAAGCAGCTGGGTTTTAACCTGGGCAGTGCTCCTACAACAGCCACATGTAGGTACTGGAGAAATTCTAAGATAGCAGTTTTACATACTGCCTGGTACTAGCTCAGTGTGAAGGTAATAAACCTGACCCCTCAGACATTGTTAGTCATCTCGTGACAAACAGCCGTTTGGAGTTAGAAAAGATTTGGGTGTGGATTTTTCTATTCTAGACCTTTTAAAGCACAGTGGACATTTTTTGCCCTTGGCCTGAGATGAGACATATGTGAAAGATAACTGAATGTAGCTCTCCTTATTTGTTACGAGCACGGCTCATTATTTTTATATACATTTACGCCTGCGCTTGGTTCCTTTGACCTCTGGAATTCTTTTTGAAACACAAAGAGAAGAGATTTCAGTCTTTTCTTTGAGATCTGTTTGATTTACACGTGAGTTTTATTCACTGGGATTTGCCATGTCATGTTATTTCCTTGATGTCCAGACATGATGTGCAGTGTTCTTTGGTTCCCCACACTTCCTTGTTTAGGGACAGTAGCTAAGAAGCTTATCCTTGCTTTGTCTTTCCTTCTTTTCCTTGTTGAACTTCCTTCCATCACACCTGGACAAGGTTTTTACTTCAAATATAAATAATACATACTGTGAGGGAGGGCCGTCTCTTTACAGTTTTCTACATGAAGCTGGCAACATTAGAAGAAAAGTTGTGAATCACAAAGATTTAGTTTTATCCTCTCCTTGTTGTGAATTCACTGGGAACGCCTGGGTTTCATTTCTGAGGGCAGCACAGCCTCAAAACAGCTGTATGTATATGAGTGCTTTGTGGCCAACATAATTTATTACCCCAACTAAAATCTAAAAGTAGATTTGATATACATGGAAAGGAAATTGCCTAGGAAATAGCTGCCCATTGATCCTCCCTTTTAACAGAACAAAAATAAAAATAAGTAGATTGATGCTTCAACCCAGCAGAATAAAAATGCATCCATACAGTGTCCAAAATAAAATAGAAAAATCCTTAGTCACGATCCTGGCAAAGATGGACCCTCTGCAGGGAGTGGGCTGAGGGAGAAAAGCAATGGGCTTCTTAAAACAATCCTAAAAATAAGTTATTGTCCCAGGGCACCAGGAGCAGTTGTTAAGAAAAACCACCCACAATTGGGAAATCAGGGGAGCAAGAGGGGGAAAAATGCACCTCCCTGTATAAGTTTAAACAGAAAATGTTATTTATAAAATAGCACGAATGGTATCAACAGAGCAAGAATTCCAGATTAGGAAAGTGTGCCAACATTTTTATTTATTACGGTAGAGTGGCTGGAAAAACAGGCTGTGGACTAGTATGCCTCATTGCAAGGTGTGTTGCACCATTTGCATCACCAAGAATAGAATTTTGGGGCCCAAAAGTTAGAAGGAGCTACAGGAACCTGCGAGCACTTCTGTGTGTTCGAAAGGCTGATGACTGAGCTCGGGATTGGTTCCCGTGGACGGGGACAGCGCAGCCCCGACCCCCCCAGGTTCTCGTCTTCTTGGCAGCAGTGAAGCTCTCCCTGCATCTTTCGCCCATGGAACTACAGTGCATTTACAGACAGTGCGCAAGTTACAGGTGATGTGCACCTGATAGCTGGGGTAGGTGGGCAGTTGGTCCTGTAAGAGTTACAGTGAGGCTTAGTGACTGAAGCTGGTAAAGTTCCAGAAATCCTTCAATTTAACTAGAGAATGAAGCCAGGAGACCAAGGCATTTGCTGCAGAAGAAATTTTTGGTAGGAGGCAGCCTGCCCTGTGCGTGAGACCCCTAACTGAGCTGAGGACCCTGGGCCAAATGGAGAGGCTCCTTAGAGGGAGAACTGACAGTGTCTTACAGGATGAGCACGTGGATGACTGCGCCGATGAGCGTGTGAACTGCTCTTGGGCCCTCCACGGCTGCTTTGGGGTCACCTCCACCAAACCTTTTGAATGGCAGTGGTAGTTCCCTTTGGCTAACTGAGGAGCTCTTATTGCAAGGCAATTTAATTGAACTTTTATCTGTTCTAAATATTTTCTGCTGATTAGAATCTATGGATTATATTACTTTTGTTTTCCAGCTAATCAAATTCAAATAGGCACTGCATCCCAAAATATCTAAATTAAAATGGGGTAGGGCATAAATTATTAAGTCTTAAAATCAAATTCCCCAGGGCCATACATTTGCCTGAATCTGTTGCACCTATTTGTAGCTGAGCTATCCATATGATTAGTCTGAATGACTAACTTGAACCGAACAGTGTGAAGCCCCTTCCTTCTCCCTAAGAATGGATGCTCCGACATCCTGAGGCAGCACCAGCTGGGAATTTGTAGGTCATACGCAGGGAGTTTCAGATGCCCCATGGGGGCCACACAGCTTAACCCCACAGAGAGGGAGAGACGGCAGTTCCCAAGCCCCAAACAGGCTGCAGTGGAGGGCAGAGCACAGGGCTCGAAAGTCACCTGCCAGAGGAAAGCCCTGGAGTTTCCTCCTGGGTGCACTGCATTTGACAGAAAGCGGGAAGAGAAGACACTGGAAGTTTCTCCCAGAACAGCGCCTAGCAAAGCCGGCAGAACACTGTGTGTGCCAAGAGAAGAGACACTTAACTTCCCAGCTGTTTTAGATGTCACGCCAGCTAGGGTAAGTTTGTAGACTATAACACTCCTTAAAATCTAGCCAGGGAGTTTCTGTTTGAAACTGTCAATGCAAGGAAAGTGATGGATGAATTTTTGTCCCATTGCTACATCTGCAGACTGGGTATTTTGTACCTTGATGGTTTTTAAGTTTTGGTTAGTCTGCCTTTGTGCATTTCATTCGGCATTCTTAACTCTTTCGGAAAAGCATCTCCCCAGTGTTGGAATGTTGAGGCCACAGCAAAGTCTCTGCCCATCAGAGAAGGACTCTGGGTCCAACAGCCCGAACCGCAGAGGGTACTTTCACCTGAGCCCTACACATCCATGGCACATCATCTCCAAAATGGGCTTGGTCCTCCATTTCAGTCTGTGTATGGACAGGATAAACTAAGTAACCTTCTCCTCCATTAAAATTGTATGTGTATAATGTAATGTATATCATCCACTATGTACAAGGATGGAATGGATGGTGGGAAAGTTATACTAAACTATGGGTATCAGATATACATGTATGTAATATAGGCAGAATACTATAACAGTGCAAGGTGTATCAGAATAAGTACATTTTGAAATAAAAGCATGCAAAACTGTAGCTTTTAAATGTACAGACATCCCACTCAAAAAGATCTCAACTAATGGATAAAACATTGAGATACAACATTGTGAAATGCACTGGATTGTCCTGGAGGGCACACAGCTCACCCTGGGGTTGATGGAAATGCCGGAACATTCTGATCTTACTCTTCATTACTTTTGGATTTTTTCTTTCCCTTTTTTTCTGGAAATATTTCAGAAATGAAGTGACTTCATTTCCCCATATGAAGGTATATTCTAACCACAGGGTAACTCACCATTTTTAACATAAAAATAAACATTTAAGTATTCTTTGGTGTTTCATTATTTTATCTACACATTCCCTTTTTCATTTCGGCATCTGTATGATTTGACCATATGTGTGTTCTTTTCAGCCAGAGGTTTTGATGCCCTTGATGCAGTAATAAAAGGAAACGAAAAAGAGTTTCTTAAAAGTTGCAAAGAGCTTTTACTTGTTCATTAATACTCCTAGGAGCCTGGGTACAATTTCTCTCTGGATGCCTCAGGAAGAGGGTCTCGGTCGGTCTCTCTCTTTCTCTCTCTCTCTCTCTCTCTCTCTCTCTCTCTCTCTCAGCTGAAATGCCTGGTGCACTGGCTTTTGGGCAGCCCTGACCTCCACTCCCTTTTGCTCTTTACTAGTTAATGGTTCGGTTTTGTGTCCATGTTTGGGGCAGGGGCTCATACGCACCAAGGGCAGGGTGCTGGGTTCCAGGAACAGGCCGAGCTCTAGAGATGTGCGAAAAGCAGGAGACGGTCAGGGATCCTGCTTGGTCTCAGAAGGCTGCTGTGGATGCTTCACCTGAAGGCTGGTGACTATGTTGTTAAGTTCCCACTGGCCCCCCATTGGCGCACATGCACTTCCTGAAACTTCTAGCAGCTCCTTGGTGTTTTGGCAAATGTTACCCCTTGCTTTCAAGATGAAAAGGAAAGTCTCCTTGGTGATAGCTTGACATGTCATAATAAATATCCCATTCCAAGGCTGGTCTCTCTCCAGGTCCCAGAGACATGATTTTATTTTAACTTTATTTATCAAAAAATTAAAAAAAAATTTTCAAACAAAACAAAACAAAGGAATAAGAAAAACAACCTAAAATAACTACATCGCTTCCAACACATTCCTACCATACTCAAGAAAATTTGCAAACCATAATCATTCCTGAACATTCCTGTAACATTAAAATTGTCCTCAATAGCTTATCTCTAATTATTAGATTATCGTTCCTCCTTCACTAGTTGTTGTCTATCTCTAGGTCTTCTACATTCTACAATATAAAACATTTATTTTACATTTTTCACAGAATTCACATTAGTGGTAACATGCAATAACTTTTTGTATGTGGCTTATTTCACTCAACATTATGTCTTCAGGGTTCATCCATGTTGTCATATGTTTCATGAACTTGTTCCTTCTTACTGCCGCGTAGTACTCCATTGTGTGTATACACCGCATTTTGTTTATCCACTCTTCTGTTGAAGGACATTTGGATTGTTTCCATCTCTTGGCAGTCATGAACAATGCCATTATGAACATTGGTGTGCAAATATCTGTTCGTGTCACTGCTTTCAGGTCTTTGGGGTATATACTGAGAAGTGAAATTGCTGGATCGAAGGGTAACTCGATATCTGGTTTTCTAAAGAACTGCCAGACTGTCCTCCAGAGTGGCTGTACCATTATACAGTCCCACCAACAATGAATAAGAGTTCCAACTTCTCCACATCCTCTCCAGCATTTGTAGTTTCCTGTTTGTTTAATGGCAGCCAATCAGATTGGTGTGAGATGATATCTCATTGTGGTCTTAATTTGCATCTCCCTCATAGCTAGTGAAGATGAACATTTTTTCATGTGTTTTTAGCCATTTGTATTTCCTCTTCAGAGAAATGACCAGAGATATGATTTAAGTTACTGGATATAAATACAGAAATTGGCTTTATGAAATTGCAGCTGTGAAGTAGCAAGCTTTCCTGCCTCTGAAACATTGGCAACAAATGAGCCAAAATGCTCTCCCGGGTGAAATTCCCCCTGAACTCGGCACCATTCCTCAGCAGTTTGGGCAATTGTCTCCCACTCACAGTCTCATCTTCTTTTTCCTTGAAGGTAGGATGACTGAGCCATGGGCCAAGCAGCCCCTACCCCCACCCCCCGCCACCCAGATCGCAATATGTATGTCTGTAGTTTGGTAAAATTGATTTGAAAAAGAAAAAGAAAAAAGAAAGTTTGGAATAAGATTTGGGAAAGAATGGACCCTTTAGATTCAGATTTTGTGGGTGGATGTGTGTGTGCAAAGTGCAAACCCTACATCTCAAATTTTGTTGGTGCTGAAATTCTTAGAGCCTGTTTCTTTATGGTTTTATACATTAAATGGGTTATGGTGGTGGTGGTTGTTGCTTTCAGACATTTTAAAAAATATTTTTCAAACTGCATAAAACACTCTAATGTGGGCTTTCGTGTTTATAGACAATTCTGTGACTCAAGATGTGAGCAGGACACTGTCACTGTACAGGTGGGAAATCACAATTAGTGGGCCTTAAAGCCTGTTAGGGAAATTATCTTTCCGGTTCAAGAAAGCAACAGTGTTACCAGTTCCCCAGACTGAACAGTCTTCATGTTCTATGAGATGCCTTCAGATTTTCTTTGGTTTTAATTGTTGCACTGGATCAGCATTTCAGATGGGGAATTTTAATTTTATTTTAAGGATTGGAGTCTGATCTTTTCATACGTCTGCACTGCCCATCGAAATAAAGCATTTTATAGACAGCGAGGTGGATGTCACTCTGGAACTTTGGGTCCATGTGATGCTGACTTCTCTACCCATTTGACAAACATTTCACTTCTTCAGGATAGCTTAAATTGCTTTTCACCTGAAGCTTCTCTCTTTACTTCCTTGGGCCAAAGAGCATGAGCAACTTCCTATTTTCCATTATTAAGTTGGAGCTACATTGTCATTTCCTTTGTAACTAACTCTAACTCACGGAATGAAATAACAAAACGTTAGTGCAGACACTGCCCATTCGCTGTCATTACTTCACTTAGAGATACTTCCTTGGGGTGTGCCTTTCCTTTCCCCATCATGATCACTTTAGGATCTCCATCATATCCAAGCATATTCCCACACCGTGCATTTCCATCCATTCCTGTAAATCCTGTGGCTGACAAGGGGAAAGCCTGCATCGGGCGCTCCCCTCCAGGTACTCGCGCATCCACCTCTCTATTCTGGTCGCTGCCCATTACCACTGGGCACATTTGTAAATTTGCACCGACCTTCTCGGTTACACCGGTGCAATGAATTTGTTCCACAGAAGCCAGTGCACGTGCCAGGTGGTGCCGGGACTGGCAGAGCACAGCCTCTTAGCGCAGACCACTGAGGAGCTCCCTTCTGTAGCTGTCCCCATGGGAGCCCTTATTTTGGACTTCTAGCGGAGGATCAATGTGACATTCAGCCTGGATCCCAGGAACAAACCCACTGCCCGACCCATTACAGGTGAGGCTCTAGGAGTGCCCCATGCATCACTGTGGTTTGAAGGAAACACCAGAACTGTGTAAAGCAGGAGCTGAGAGTGGACAGTTGTCCTAAAGAAGTGATCAAACCCAGGTGAGGGGGGTGGCTGTAAAACACTGAGAGACACACCCACATCCAGAGTTTCATGCCACAGATCTGTGCTCTTGGAGGGAGGCCGTTGTGTCTCCTTGATGGCAAATGACTGCCACAACACTGCCATCTGTAGCATTTGTCTAGAGAGCATGCTGTCTGCTGACAATTTAAATTTGTGTCCCAGCCTTCATCCCCAGCCTTAGCCTCTTCGCAGACAGGTGGATCAGATCAAACCCATATGGCTCAGCTATCCTGCGCTTTTTGGTGGCTTTGAAGCAACAAACATGGAGGGAACAAATGTTGTCTGGCATCTGATTAAAAGGCATTTTCCCCTACCTTCCATATTTCTAACTTGAATTCTTTTCCCTGGTGAATGCCAGATACTATAAACAAGGCATGTTATTATAACATTGTGCTGCTATATACTTTTTGGTTGTAAAATGTATCTATTGCATATTACCCATGGTTTTCAGTATGACCCGTTGTATAATGTTTCGTGGTATATTTAACATATCTGTAAAGACATTTCCAACAACTTTGAAATTGAAGAAGTAAAACATGTTGGATGATTCCTTGTTATAGTAAAACAGTTAATGGGTAGGTTCTAGGAAGTCATCTCTTCTTCAAATAGATGTTCAGGAAAGGATAGTAAGAAGTAGTAGTTCTGGCACAGAGAGAGCGGTGTCTTTAAATCTTGATGCTAGTGTTTGCCTGGCACCTTGAAAATTATAGGAAAGAATGACTGAAGTGTAAGGATAAGATTTCAAGGGAAAGAGCTTGCTGGGTGGCCCAGAGGGAGTATTCTAGGAAAATAGGACGTTGAGCCCGAGCTGCCTTATCACTGACCCTCTCTGCATTAGGATGGCACCTTCCAGAAAGAAGATGGTATTAACCCATTAGTTTCTATAGCCAAGGAATGCAAACTCAATTCTTGGAGAAAAAAAACTCTAAAAGTTGCATTTTTAATGAAGAAAAGCTTTAGTTGTAGATTTGTCCCTGCCAGCGAGGGGGAAATCAGACCTCTATAAACTTAGAGGCCCAGGAAAGCTCATGTGTGCCATTTAAGTCCAGAACAAGGACAACTTTTCAATACACTTGTCTCTACTGTCCTGCAAATTTTAAGGAGGAAAAGGAATGACCCTCGCCCCCTGCTCCTGCCCTTTACAATTTGTTGCCTGAACTAGATTATGCATCACTCACAAACCCTCTGTCAAAATTCAGCTTGAGGAAAGCAAATGCCCTCCCCAGACAGTGCCAGGCTGACAGTCTCAGGTAACTGTCAGCTCCGGCCTCCAGCCCGCTCCTCGTTCATGGTGGTGGTTACAGGGGATGCGGCAGCTTCTCAGCCAGCAAGTGGTCAGCATCACTCTAGACGTAAAAAGGTGTTCTTGAAGAACTTCCTTCCCTGCATGCAAAGGGCGATGCTGTTGGAGGATGGCTGGGCCTTGCATATGTCTGTTCCTTGATTCTCCTTCCAACAACGAGCTGGAACAGCTCAGGAAGCAGCACCCTGGAGGCATTTGATGCATCTTTGGAGCAAGATTGACCATAAAGGACACGAGCACCGCCAGGTGAGTCTCCTTGGCAAACTGATCGCCAATCTGGACTGGGCGAAACACGAAGGAGAAACCCTCTGGGGCCCGCAGTCCAATACGGGCCCATGCTGCAGTCAACTGATGTTGCGGGGTTCTCATATTTCAAACGACGTTTGCCTTAACAATACTCCAGGTGAACTCATGTATAGTGCATACAGATATTCTTGTCTTAAACCTGCAAAGCTAAAATGGACAAGATTGAGGTTGATCGTCCCTTAGTGTGTTTAGTTTTTCATTCAATGCAGGGGAGCCTGTATTTCTAATTTTTCCCATTTTATTTATTCAAATTTCAAAACCATCCTTGACCTAGGAGCTTCCTGGTGCCCCTTTCAGCAGGAATCGGAATATATATTTGACTTTTTTACAAGCTGCGGTGTCTGTTAACTTTCTGTGTTCCTTGGGAACGTGATCAGAATGGAGAGGAAAGCGATGGAAACATGGAAATCGAGAGCCGTGGAGAGAGCGTGTCACTGCTCACCACGCTGACTCCCCAGGGTCCGCATCTGTCCTTGGAGAGAGTCCTTCCGGCTTAGACCGGAAGTGATAGTCCTCGATGCTCCACACCGGAAGGGGCCACACCTGGGAAAGATCTTTAACCTGAGAAGGTATTTGGTCCTAACCTTTTTTTTTTTCTTCTGAGGGAGGCTCTGGACTTCTGTCGTTCCTTCAGTCGTCTGAAATCCATGCCTGGAGTTTGGAGACTTTAACCAGCCCCTTGGCAAGACGAACCCCCTGGCGAGGCAGGGCCATTTTGTTGTAGACTCTGAAATGTGAAGGGGAAACCCCACCACTAACGGGTACAGGTGTATTTAAAAGCCTACGAGACAACACTGTGCCACCTTCAGCCACTGTTAAATTTAGGACCCATAACATTTTCTTGATGTTTGAAAATAATTCAGGTAAAAATTTGCAGGTAAAAGGCAAAATAGTGTTTCCGGCAAGGGAAGAGTTCTCTCACAGGCGAGAAGCTTGAAATACAAGGGGCAGGAGAGCGTGCGGGAGCCTTGGTGGGTGGGAGCTTCCCTGAGGAACCCGCAGCTCCTGTGGTGGCCGGGGGCGGGTGGGGGAGTTCAGTGCTGCGAAGGGATGTGGCCTGGGGTTTGAGGTGTCCTTTGGGGGTGACGAAATCGTTCAGGAACTGGATAGAGGTGGTGGTTGCACACCATTGTGGATGCACTAAAGGAAGGCCTCCGAATGTCACATTGAAATGTGCATTTCACCTGGAGAGAAAGAGGGAGGTGGGCCGGAAGGAGGGAGGGGTAAAGGGGGCGGGAGCAGGAGAGAACAGAAACAGAGCCGAGCTGTGGGGCTTGGCTGCTAGGAAATTTGGCTCCTCACCGCTTTCATGGTCACAGGGAGGCCGGGAGCCTGAGAAGCAGAAACCAGAAGTCAGGAGAGTCCTGGACAGAAGAAGGAAAGGGATTGTTGTTGGAGCACGTAGGCAAAGTAGACTTGAAGTAAAATGGAAGCTCTGGTGGACACGGCCTGCCTGGGTCACGTTGGGTCACTTTTTTTAGCGTTGCTCGAAGTGTGTCACAATGAAGAAAATCGGCCAGGCTAGATGATGTGAACAAGCAAACAAAAAACGCTAAAAAATGATTCTTTGAACATATCCTGCTTTGGGAAATGCTTTTTTATCTTCTCATCTTGAAGATTTTCAGAGCAGATTTAAGCACTTTAAGAAGTACAGCTCATAGAGAAACATTTCAAGCTTTCCTTAACCCTGCATTTTCAGTTAAGTACCCACTTTTTTTTTTTCAATTTTTTACACTTTGATTAATTTATTTGCTTACTTTTGGCGAAAACATATTAAAATCCTAAAGGATTGTGCACACACTTTGAGAAGTGCAGCTTTGGAGTGTTCTCTCAATGCCATTAGAAATTCAGATAATACTTGGTCATTATCAGTGATGTTTTCAGGAAATGAAAGCGTGGAGAGGGGCTGGTGGCAGTCGGAGGTGGGTGTGTTGTGCTTTCAGAGCAGCCCGGCTTCTCTTTTGATCCCAGGGATTCTTTGCTGTGTTTAAAACACACATCTGAGATCAATAAACGTAGAGATCCGCCACAAACCACATACCACTTCATTCACGAGCCAGACATGGGGTAGGCAGGGCCTGCTCAGCTGGAGGAAATTTGGGTCCTTGTTAAGCTAAGCAGAAAAAGCAAATGTTTTAATAAAAATTGTTTTTTATAGGCACTAATGTGTCTCAGATTGACCCAAACACTAAGAAGAAATTCTTGCTAGGAAACTTAAGTTGGCTCCTTGTACTTGGGCTCACTTTTTTGTTTGTTTAGAGAGGCTGTATTGAGATATAATTCACATATCTCAGAATTCACCCATTTAAAATGTATAGTTCAGTGTTTTTAGTATGTTTGCACCATTACCACAATCAATTTTAGAACATTTTGCTCCCTCTTTAAAGAAGCTCCATACCATTAGCAGTCATTCCTTATTTCCTCCTACTACCCCAACCCTAGGCAACTGGTAATCCACTTTCTGTATCTACAGATTCACCTATTCTGGGCATTTTCATATAAATTGAGTCATACAATATGTGGTCTTTTATGACTGTCTTCTTTCACTTAGCACAGTGCTTTCTAGATTAGTTCAAGTGAAGCCTGTGTTAGTACTTCATTCCTCTTTGCAGATATGGAAAGATCACATTTTAATTATCTGTTCTTCAGCTGAGGAACACTTGGGTTGTTTCCATGTTTTGGTTATGAATAATGATACTTCGAACTTTTTGCTTACAAGGTTTTAATTTTTTTGTGGACATATGTTTTCATTTCTTCTGTATATATAATTAGGAGTGGAATTTCTGGGTACCATGGTAAGTCCATGTTTAACATTTTGAGGAACTTCCAGTCTGCTTTCTAACACAGTTGCACCAGTTTACATTACCACCAGGAATGCATGAGGGATCCAATTTCTCCACATACTTGTTTTCTTGTCTTTTTTATTTTAGCCATGCTAGTGGGTTTGAGGTTGCGTCTTATTTTGCTATTGATTTGCATTGTCGTGACTGGTTAATGATGGCTGACATGTTTTCATGGATTATTGGCCATTTGTGTATCTTCTTTGGAGAATGGGCTATTCAAGTCCTTTGCCCATCTTTTAATTGGGTTATTTATCCTTTAATTGAATTATATATCCTTGTATTGAATTATGAATTCTGGATACTAATCTTTTATCAGATATGACTTGCACTATTTTCTTACATTCTGTGTGTTTTCTTTCTACTTTCTTGTTAATGTCCTTGGAAGCACAAAATTCATAATTTTGATGAAGTCTAATATATCTATTTTTTCTTTGCTTGTCCTTTAGGTGTCATATCTAAGAAATCATTGCCTAATTTATGGTCACAAAGATATACACCTATGTTTTCTTCTGAGAGTTTTATAGCTTTAGCTATTATATTTAGGTCTTTGATTCACTTAGGTTAATTTTTACATATATTATGAGATAGATACCCATTATCATACTGCTGCCCCCAAACAATTTGTTGAAAAGACTGATTTTTTCCTATTGAATGGTCTTGGCACCCTTGTCAAAATCAATTGACCCATAAATGTAAGGGCTTATTTGTGAGCTCTCATTTCTGTTCCACTGTTCTATATGTCTGACCTTATGCCAGAACCACACTATGTTGATTACTGTAACTTTGTAGTATGCTTTGAGATTGGGAAGTGTGAGTCCTCCAATTTTGTTCTCTGTTTACATGATTTTCTAGGCTATTTGCATTTCTATATGAAATTTTAGGATCAGCTAGCCAATTTCTGTTAAAAAGTCAGCTGAGATTTTGATAGGAATTGCTTTGAATGTATAAATCCATTTGTGAAATATTGCCATCTTTACAATATTGTCTTCTGTTCCATGAATATGGGATTTGTTTCCTTTAGATCTTTAAATTTTTAAATTATTTTGCATAGTTTTTAGAGTTTACATTTTGTGTTTCTTTTGTTTAATTTATTTTTAACCATTTTATTCTTTTTGATGCCATATAAAAGCAATTGTTTTAGTTTCATTTTAGGGTTGTTCCTTGCTTGTGTATAACAATAGTATTGATTTTTGTACATTGATTTTGTATAAAATAACCTTGTTGTGCTAGTTTGTTTGTTCTAATCGGCTTTCTTTATGGATTCCTTAAGATTTTCCGTATATAAGATCATGTGATCTGTGAATAAAAATAGTTTCACCTCTTCCTTTCCAATCTGGATGCATTTTATTTTATTTGCTTGCCAAATTGCCCTGGTTAGAGCCTTCAATACAATGTTGAATAGAAGTGGTGAGAGCAGATGTTCTAGGCTTGTTCTTGTTCTTAGGGGGAAGCTTTCAGTCGTTCAACATTAATTATGATGTTATCTGTGGTGTTAGTGTAGGAGCTTTTTATAAGGTTAAGGAAGTTCCCTCTATTCTTCGTTTGTTGATTGTTCTTTTCATGAAGGGGCATTAGATTTTGTAAAATGCTTTTTCTCCGTCTACTAAGGTGACCACATGTCCTTTATGGATATGGTTGATTTTTGGAAGTTGGACCAAGCTTGCATCCCTGGCATAAATCTCATGTGGTTTATGATGTGTAACCTTTCTGTATGCTGCAGGATTCAGTTTGATAGTTTTATTTTGAGGATTTTAGTGTCCATATTCAGAAAAGATATTGGTATGTTTTTCTTTTCTTGTGATGTCTTTTTTCTGGTTTTCTTATTAGTGTAATACTGGCATCATAGAATGAATTGGGGAATGTTCCCTGCTCTTCACTTTTAGAACAGTTTGCAAAGAATGGGTATTAATGCTTCTATAAATGTTTGGTAGTTTTCATTAGTGAAGACTGGACTTTCTTTTTGTGGATTTTTTATTAGTAATTCAATATTTGTACTTTTTTGAGTTGTATTCAGATAATCTATTTATCCTAGAGTCATTGTAAGTAGTTTGTATCTTTTAAGCAGTCTGTCCATTTCATTTAAGATGCATAATTTGTTGGCATACAGTTTTTAGTAATATTCTCTTATAATACCTTTATTAATTGTTAGATTAATAGTAAGTAGTGTATCCTCTTTCATTTTTTATTTTTGTAACCTGAGTCTTCTTTCTTTTTGGCTTAGTCATCATAGATACAGATTTATCTATTTGGTTATTTTTTTAAACAGCTGACTTGGTTTTGTTCATTTGTTTACATTGTTTTCCTCTTCTCTATTTTCATTAATTTCTGCCCTAATCTTTATATCCCTTCCTTCTCCTTGCTTTGGTTTTAGTTTGCTCTTCTTTTTCCAGTCTCTTAAGTTGGAAATTTCGGTTATTGATGTTTCTCTATTTTCAGCTATAAATATCTAAGCACTGCGTTAGCTGCATCCTGCAAGTTTTGGTATGTTGAGTCTTCGTTTTCATTCATTTCGGAATGTTTTCTTAGATAAGATGGACAAATTCCTTGAAAGACACAATTAAAAAGAAAGAAAAATAGGAATGTTCCTGTATCAATTAAAGAATTTCAAAATTTCTCACAAAGACAACTTGAGGTCCACATGGCCTCAGTCATGAATTCTGTCAACTACATAAGGAAGAGATAATACCCTCCTTAAAGAAATACTGTCTGACTATAGAGAAGGAGGGGACAGGTCCAAACTCATGCTATGAAGACAGTATTAATGCCAAAAACAGAAACACGCAGTGATACTGTGAACAACATCACAGGATACAAGGACAATGCATAATAATCCATTGTGTTTATTTTTTTAATCAATTTTTTATTGTGGAATATAACATATGTACATAGAAGCAACAACTTTCCAAGTGCAATTTAACAGTTAGCAAATTTCAAAGAACGTTATGGCTTACAGTTCCAGTTTCAGTTATTTCCTTATGGTGAATATAACACATACACAAAAAGGTGATAACTTTCAAATTACAATTTAAGAAGTAGCTATAGAACAAATTTCAAAGGGTGCTTTAGGTTCCAGTTCCATCGTTTCAGTTCTTTCCTTCTGGCTATTCTAATTCCCTAGCAATTAAGAAAAAGAAAATAAATTAGAGATTCTATATTCATAATCCTTTGTTAAATTCCGTCTCGCCTGTTGCTACCCCTTCCTCTCATTTTATCTTTCTGGATCTTCAGGGATGTCTAGGCAGTGATCACCATAACCTGTTCATGTTGAAAAGAGGTGGCAACATTAAGGGAAAATGGGATACATCTGGTTGATGTTCTTGATGAGACTATTGCCTCTGGGTTTGGGGATGTAGCTGGCATAGGAGTTCTCTGGAGGATTTAAGCTTCTGAAGAATAAACTTAGTGAGTGAAACTTTTATAGAGTCTCAGATATGGAGCCAGGTATTCTTTAGGGTTTGGGGGACCACTGTTGACTTGGGCTTATCATACATTGGCCATTTGGCATATCTGGGTGAAGCTTGCATAGGAGTAACCTCCAGGACAGCCTCTGGACTCTATTTGAACTCTCTTAGCCGTTGAAACCTTATTTTCTTTTCCCACTTTTGTTCAAAAAGGCATTCTCAACCCCTCAATATCAGGGTCAGGCTCATTCCCAGAATCCATGTCCCATGTCACCAGGGGGACTCATTCACCTGGGGGGTCCTGTCCCATGTCAGGGGAGGGTGATGAATTTATTTGCACATTTGGGCTTAGAAAGAAAAGTCGACATTTGAGCAACAAAAGAAGTTATCTGGAAGTGATAGAAGTGGTAGCATACAATATCTTTCCTTTTGTGTCTGTCTTATTTCACTCAGCATTATGGGTGGGCTTAGCTTCCCCTTTACAACCCTAAGTTTCACAAGAGCAAGCCTTAAGATTTAGGGCTTGACTTATAAAGTAGGGGGTTCCTAAGTTCACAATAATCCATCTGTATCTCACATTATCATTTCTTAGTTGTACAGTCCTCATTACTCTCTATTTTAAACAATTCTCATGACCAAAACCCTTCGTAGCTCTTTACAGCCCTTAATTATTTGTCCCCGGTATTTGCGTGATACTAGTATGGCATTCCTATTAATTATAGTTCCTAGGATGAAATAAATGTATTTTTCCCATATACCATTCTGTAGTAAACTCTCTGTAGTAGTGTCATACCTTCAAAGTATATCATGCAAGCACCTATCTATATTTGTAGTGCTGATCTGTGGGATACATACTGTTCCTGTTTGCTAAAGCTGCCATTAAGCAAAATACCAGAAATGGATTGGCTTTTATAAAGGGGATTTATTAGGTTACAAATTTACAGTTCTGAGGCCATAAAAGTGTCCAAACCAGGGCATCGACAAGAGGATACTTCACTGAAGAACGGCCAATGGCGTCCGTAACACCTCTGTCAACTGGGAAGGCATGTGGCTGGTGTCTGCTAGTCCCTTGCTTCCGGGTTGCTTTTCAAAATGGCATTCTACAGAATGTTTCTGGAATTTTGTCTTAGCTCTTCTCTCTCAGCTCCTGTGCATCCTTGCTTCTTTCTCCCAGGGCATTTCTCAGTCAGCATCTGGGGGTCCACTCTTAACTTCTCTGGGACAAACTCTGGGCTTCATCTCTTAGTTTAGCATCTCCAAATATCCTTCTGTCCTCATTTCCAAGCACCTCCAAGTGTCAGAAAGAATCTGGGTCTGTGTTGGTTCTTAGCTTCTCTCTTAAACACTCCAGTGAAGTAATCAAGACCCACCCTGAATGGGTGTGGTCCACAAATCCTTGGAAATCATTTAATCACAGATATCACCCACAGTTGGGTGAAACCCAACAAGATTGCATTAAAAGATCACGACTCTTCTGGGATCCATAACTGTTTCAAACTGGCATGCATGCCTTTAAATAAGCCTTTTCAATCCTATTCACCTTCAATACAGCTCTGATACTTATAATCCCATAAACAAACAATCATCATCCCTTTCCATTCCCATACCTTTCAATTCACCATCATTAACATATCTGAACATATTAGATTATCATTCTCCCTCCATTAGCGTCTGGCTATCACTAGGTCCCCAATTGTCTACATTGTAAGACATTAATTTTACATTGTTCAGGGAGTTCATAGAAGTGGTAACATACAATATCTCTCCATTTGTGTCTTTCTTATTTCACTCAGCATTATATCTTCAGAGTTCAACCATGTTGCCGTATGCTTTAGTATCTTGTTCCTTCTTAGTGCTGCATAATATTCTATTGTATGTCTATACCACATTTTGTTTATCCACTCATCTGTTGAAGGACACTTGGATTGTTTCCATCTCTTGGCAGTTGTGAACAAGTTGCTATGTATAATGGTATACAAATGTCTGTTCCTGTCACTGCTTTCAAATATTCTGGGTATATACCAAGAAGTGGACTTGCCAGATCATAGGGTAATTTGATATCTAGTTTTTTGAGAAACTGCCAAACTGTCTTCCACAGCAGCTGTACCATTATACATTCCCACCAGCAATGCATAACAGTTCCAGTGTCTCCACATCCTCTCCAGCATTTATTGTTTCCTGCTTGTTTAATGGCAGCCATTCATACTGGCGTGATATGGTATCACATTGTGGTTTTGATTTGCATTTTCCAAATAGCTGGTAAAGATGAAAATTGTTTCATGTGTATTTTAGCAATTTGCATTTCCTCTTTAGAAAAATGTTGAGTTGTAGGATTTCTTTATGTATGCAGGATATCAGTCTCTTATCAAATATACGGTTTCCAAATATTTTCTCCAGTTGAGTTGGCTGCCTCTTCACCTTTTTGACAAAGTTTTTTGAGGAACAGAAGCTTTTGATTTTGAGGAGTTCCCATTTATCTCTTTTTTCTTTTGTTGCTTGTGCTTTGGGTGTAAGGTCTAAGAAGCTACCTTCTATTACTATGTCCTGAAGATGATTCCCCATGTTATCTTCTAAGAGTTTTATTGTGCTCTTACATTGAGTTCTTTGATCCACTTCGAGTTAATTTTTGAATAGGGTATGAAGTAGGGGTCCTCTTTCATTCTTTTGCTTATGGATATCCAGTTCTCCCAGCCCCGTTTGTTGAAGAGACTGTCCCAGTTCAGTGGATTTGGGTGCCTTATCAAAAATAAGTCAACCATAGATCTGGGGCTCTATTTCCAAACTCTCAATTCAGTTCCATTGATCAATATGTCTATGCTTGTGCCAACACCATGCTGTTTTGATCACTGTGGCTTTATAGTAGGTATCAAAGTCTGGAATGGTAAGTCCTCCAACTTTGTTCTTCTTTTTTAGGATGTTTTTGGCACTTCAAGGCCCCTTTCCCTTCCAGATAAATTTGATGACCTGACTTTTCCAAGTCTGCAAAAGTAGGTTGTTGGAAGTTTTATTGGAATTGCATTGAATCTGTAGATCAGTTTGGGTAGAAATGACCTCTTACTGACGTCATTTCTATCCATGAGCATGGAATATTTTTTTCACCTATTTAGGTCTCTTTTTATTTCTTTTAGTTAAGTTTTGTAATAGTCTGTGTAAAGGTCTTTTATGTCCTTTGTTAAGTTTATTCCTGGGTACTTGATTTTTTTAGTTGCTATTGTGAATGGAATTTTTTTTTTTTTTTTGATTGCCTCTTCATTTAGTCATTGTTAGTGTATGGGAACATTACTGACTTCTGTGCTTTAATCTTATATCTTGTCACACTGCTGAATTTGTTTATAAGCTCAGGTAGCTTTGTTTTCAAATTCTCAGAATTTTCCAAATATCAGATCATATCTTCTGCAAATAATGATAGTTTTAGCTCTTCCTTCCCAACTTGGATACCTTTTATTTCTTTGTCTTGGTGAATTGCTCTGGCTAGAACTTCTAGCGCATGCTGAATAATAAATAGTAGGCACAGTGGGCACCCTTGTCTCATTCCCGATCTTAGGGGGAAGGCTTTCAGACTCACCCTTGAGTACTATGCTGGCTGTGGGTTTTTCATATATGCCCTTTGTCACATTGAGGAAGTTTCTGTCAATTCCTACCTTTTGGAGTGTTTTGTTTGTTTGTTTGTTTTGTTTTGTTTTTATGAAAAAGGATGTTGGATTTTGTCAAATGCTTTTTCAGCATCTATTGAGATCATTTGATTTTTTTCCTTTCGATTTTTTAATGTGTTGTGTTACATTAATTGATTTTCTTATGTTGAACCACCCTTGTATATCAGGAATGAACCCCACTTGGTCATGGTGTATAATTCTTTTAATGTGCCTTTGGATTTGATTTGCAAGTGTTTTGTTTAGGATTTTTGCATCTGTATTCATTAGTGAGATTGGCCTATAGTTCTCCTTTTTTGTAGTATCTGTATAAGGTTTTGGTATCCGAGTGATACTAGCTTAATAAAATGAGTTGGGTAGTGTGCCTTTTTCTTTAGTTTTTTGAAAGAATTTGAGCAGGAATGGTGCCAATTCTTTTTGGAAAGTTTGGTAAAATTCCCCTGTGAAGGCTTCTGGCCCTGGGATTTTAGTTGCATGTAGATTTTTGATGACTGATTGGATCTCTTTGCTTTTGATTGGCTTGTTGAGGTCTTCTGTTTCTTCTTGGGTCAGTGTCGGTTGTTCATGTGTTCCCAGGAAATTGTCCATTTCCTCTAAATTGTCTAGCTTGTTGGCATACAGTTGTTCATAGTATCCTCTTGTGATTTTTTTTTTTTTTTTTAATTTCTTCGGGATCCATAGTAATTATCCCATCTGTATTTCTGATTCTGTTTATTTGGGTCTTCTCTCTTTTTGACTTTGTCAGTCTAGCTAAGGGTCTGTCAATCTTGTTGATCTTGTCAAAGAACCAACTTTTGGTTTTATTTATTCTCTCTCTTGTTTTTTTGTTCTCCAGTTCATTTGTTTCTTCTTTAATCTTCATTTTTTGTTCTACTTGCTTTAGGGTTAGTTTGCTGATCATTCTCTAGCCTCTTTAGTTGTTCAGTTAGGTCTTTGGTTATAGCTCTTTCTTGCTTTTTTATATATGCACTTAGAGTGATAAATTCCCCTTTCCGCACTGCCTTTGCTGCATCCCATGGGTTTTGATATGTTGTGTTCTTGCTTTCAGTTGTCTTCAGATATTTACTATTTCTCTTGTAAGTTCTTTGACCCTCTGGTTGTTTAGGAGTTTGTTGTTTAACTTCCATATATTTGTGAAAGATCTAGTTCTTTGTTGGTTATTGATTTCTAGTTGCATTCCATTATGGCCAGAGAATGTACTTTGTATAATTTCAGTCTTTTTAAATTTATTAAGACTTGTTTTGTGTCCCCAGCATATGATCTATCTTGGAGAATGTTCCATGGACACTAGAGAAGAATGTATATCCTGGTACTTTGAGATGTAACAAACTATGTCTATTATGTCTAATTCATTATCATATTGTTTAGGTTCTCAGTTTCCTTATTGGTCCTCTGTCTAGTTCTAATTGTAGAAGAGAGTGGTGTATTGAAGTCTTTCACTATTATTATAGAAGTATCTGTTGCTCCCTTCAGTTTAGCCAATATTTGTCTCATGTATTTTGGAGCTCCTTATTTGGGTGCATAAACATTTATGATTATTATTTCTTCTTGGTGAATTGTCTCCTTTATTAATATGTAGTGTCCTTCTTTGTCTCTTATGACACCTTTGCATTTAAAGTCTATTTTATGTGATATTAGTATAGCTACTTTAGCTTTCTTTTGGTTGCAGCTTGCGTAAAATATTTTTTTCCATCCCTTCGCTTTCAGTCACTTTGTGTTGCAGGGTCTAAGATGAGTCTCTTGTAAACAGCATATCAATGGGTCATACTTTTTAATCCATTCTACCAGTCTATGTCTTTTAATTGGAGAGCTTAATCCATTCACATTCAAAGTTATTGCTGTGAAGGGAGCTCTTGAACCAGCCATCTTATCCTTTGGTTTTTAGTTGTTAGATCTATTTTTACCCTCTCTCTCTTGTTTGCCATTAATTTACCCTTACTAATACTCTTAGTTCTATGCCCTTCTCCAGACCTCTCTTTCCTTTCTTTTTTTTTCTCAGCTGGTAGAGCTCCCTTTAGTATTTCTTGCAGGGCAGGTCTCTTGTTAACAAATTCTCTCAGCATTTGTTTGTCTGTGAAAATTTTAAAATCTCCTTCAATTTTGAAGGAGAGGTTTGCTGGATAAAGAATTCTTAGCTGACAGTTATTCTCTTTCAGAATCTTTAGTTAAAGTCATACCATTGCCTTCTTGCCTCCACGGTGCCTTACTGAGTAGTCAGTACTTAGTCTTATGTTGTTTCCCTTGTATGTGGTGAATCGCTTTTCTCTTTCTGCTTTCAGAACATTCTCCTCTTTAGCATTTGACAATCTAATCAGTATATGTCTTGGGGTGGGTTTTTTTTAATTTATTCTAGGTTTATTTGACATCTTTGATTTGCATATTTATGTCATTTAGAAGGGTTGGGAAGTTTTCCCCAACTGTTTTTTGAAACACTCTTTCTAGCCCTTTACCCTTGTCTTTTCCTTCTGGGATGCCAGTGACTCATATTTGTTCACTTCAGGGTCCATCATTTCTCGGATCCATTTCAAATTTTTCAGTTTTTTCTCTATTTGTTTTTTTGTGTATTTGCATTGGATTGTCCTTTCTTCTGGATCACCTATTTTTTCTTCTGCCTCTTCATGTCTGCTGTTGTGTGTATCTAGTATATTTTTAATTTGATCCACAGTGTCTTTTATTTCCAAAAAGATCTAATATTTTTAAATATACTCTTTCATATTCTTCTTTATGCTCTTCCAGAATATTCTTGATTTTCTTTATGTCTTTAGCCATTTCGTTGAAGTTATTTTGGAGCTTTGTTTGTACTTCTTTAATTAATTGCTCCAAATTTTGTCTCTTGCGGCTTTTTAATTTGTTCATTTGACTTGTTCATGTCTTCTAGGTCCTTCAAGTGCTTTGTGATTTTCTGTTGGCTTCAGGGCATTTGCTTGTCTTGATAAGGTTATTTTGGGAAATGCAGAATTATTTGAGCATTTATATGTATTTTGGGAGAGCTATAGTTTGCTGGAGTGTAGTTTCCCTAACCTACCAGCAGGTGGTGCTCTCAAGTAGTTTTTTTCCCCAAACTTCTCCTGTGTAGTAGGCAGAGTCCAACCCGGGTTTGGAACCATTCAGTGCACCGGATCTCTGTGTGCTTTGGGGACTGTCTGTCCTGAGGGTGGTGCAGATAGTCCACTCAAGGGCACCCCACAGATCAAACGTGCCCCACTCCCTGCCTGGCTTGCGCCCGTGAGTCTCCAGGGTGTGGGAGGGACTCCTGATCATCCTTATGGTGCCCCTCCTTACCTCTCACCGGTGCACCCCCCAGACTTCTGTTGGGGGAGAGTAAATGTAGGCAAAACTCGCATGCTGCCTCCTGGGTTCCTTCCCAGGAGCTCCTGGGGTTTGGCCTTGGTGTGTCCCATCCCCAGCCAACTGTCAAGGTGGGTGCATGGGAGTGGAGAACGGCTGCTCACTCCCTTGCCCAGCGCCCAACTCATTGCTGCAGCCCTGGGAGGCAGACTTAGCCAAAGAAACTCACCCCGTCCCTCGAGGCACTGTCTCTCAGTGTTTTTGTCCATGTCCCCTCCATGGACACACCCCAAAACCGTAGTCCTGGGCCTCCTCCAGCCCCTTTCTAGTTTCTTTCACAGAGGAGAAGCCCTTTTGCCTCACCTACTCTGCCATCTTCCTGGAAGTCTCCTCACTGCGTTTCTATATGCTAGCAATAAAAATGTGTGAAATAAAATGAAAGTGGAATACAATTTACGATATCATAAAAAATACTTAAAGAATAAATACAACAAAAGATTTTCAAGGCCTCCACATAGGAAACCACAAAATTAAAAGAAAGAAATTAAAGAGGCCCCAGTAAGTGATAAGTGTACCATGTTCCTATATTGAAAGTTTCAGTATTGGTAAGATGTCAGTTTCCTCAAGTTGATCTGTGGAATCAATGCAATCACAATCAATTCCGGGGAATCCTTGTACAAATCGGCAAGGTGACTCAAAAATTTAAATGGAAATGCAAAGTACTTAGAACAGCCAAAGCAGTTTTGAAAAAGAAAACAAAGTGTGACAACTTCTGCTGCCTAATTTCGAGGTATCTCAAGAAGCTACAGTAACCAGGGTGGTTTGGCACTGGTGTAAGGACATATAAATCAGTTACTGGAACAGAATAGTGTCCGGACATAGACCTCATCTTTTGATAATGGTTTGATTTTTGACAAAGCAGCACATGTAATTCAGTAGTGTAAAGGAAGTCTTTTCAAGAAATGGTGCTGGAAAAAGTTGATAACCACATGGAGAAAAATAAGATTTAGCCCTTATCCTCACACCATACAAAAATTAATTTACGATGGATCATAGACTTTAATATAAAAGCAAAAATTTACAACTTTTAGAAGAAATCACTGGAGAAGATTTTTTCCTAACCTTGGGGTAAGCAGATATTTCTTAATTAAGACACAAAATCACTTAGCATAAACAAAAGAAAATTAATAAATTAGATTTCATCAAAAAACTATGTTTATCAAAATACATCATTATGAAAATAAGGTAATCTAGAGAGTGGAGTGGGAGAAAACATTCTCTTTGCACAAGACTTGTATCCAGAATATACAAAGAACTGCAACTGAATAAAAAGATAACAATGAAAATGGGCAGAAGAAAATCTTCATAAAGGAAGATCTGTGCATGACACAAGAAAAAGTGCTTCACACCATTTATCATCTGGGAAATGTAAATTTAAACCATAAGGAAATATCACTACATACCATTTACAATGACTAATATTAAAAAGATCAAAGCACCCAATATTGACAGAGATAAGAAGGAGCCAAGTTTTTCGTATATTGCTGGTAGTACTATGAAACACTAAACCACTTTACTATAAAATCCTAAACTATGGGAAATGTTTAGTCAGTTTTGGGTTAAGTTAAACATACACTTATATATTACCTTGGAATGGCACTCTGGTACTTATCTAAAAGCAACAAAACATGATTCTAGCTGAAGACTTGAACAGAAGTGCATGTAGCAGCTTTGTTCATGGTAGAATAAAAATGGAAACAACCCAGATGTCTATCAGTAGCACAATGGATAAACAGTCGTCTCATAATGGGGAGCTTCTAAGAAATAAAAAGGGACAAAATACTGTATGTATTTTCCAGGGTGTGGAGATGTTCTTTCTCCTGAGCAGGAAGTGGGGTACATTGGTTAGGGCCTTTTATAAAGCTCACAAAAGTATGCACATAAGATCTGTGGATTTCACTGTATGCAAATCATACATAAAGTAAGTAATGTCATGAGAAAAAGAATTACCTTCCAAAACAAAGTCAGACACACACCCATGGAAAGGCCCTTTTTGTTTCCACTCCTGCAGTTGGGGCCACATTCTCCCAATGTCAGGAGCCCCCAAAATAAGCAGGAGGACTTGGAGAGATTTCTGTACTTTGGAGGTAGAATGAGCCTCCGGGCTGCTGGAGGAAGGAGCAGCAGACCGTGACAGGGGACACAGCGCCGCAACCACAAGCTCTGGCACTGCAAGTGCTTTGGCAGCTGTGATCCTCTTAGATTTCCATGGGATCTCCTGGCATCTGAAGTAGTGAGACTGCTGGGCTGGCCCCCTCTGGGTTCCAGCACCCTCATCCACCCACAACCACCACGTGCTGTACAAGTGTCCTCATCATCTGTGCTTGTTTTGACCATGGGCGTCAATTCTTTACTGAACCCGGCCTCCCCTCCGCCGGCCCTGCTGATGGTCTTTCCCTGGTTGCCGGGCACTTGTCTGGACTCCAGCAGAACATTCCGCAGGTTCCGAGAGGATTGTCGTGGCCCAGCAGCAGGGGACTGGCAGGTAGGGGCCATGGCCTGCCACTTCTAGCTCAACCTGGAAAAACGGGGTGGCGGACTTCAGTGGTGTTGTCTGGAGGCTTGAGACAAAGCCCAGGTTAGGCTGGTTTCCTTGGGAGATTTTGAGGCAAGTATGGCTATAATTGTTTTATAGTAAACATTCAACTTGGGGAGGAAAAAAAGGTGGCCCAAAGATTTTCTGCCCAAGTTTTTTAAAAAATCATAAATTTCACAACAAGCTTGGCTTGATTACAAAAGCTCATGGCTACCTTCAGTCCCTTGCAATAGAAGCCAGCTCTCTGAATGAGAAACACTCGATTTAGCGCAAGTAATAAAACTCTGCACAAGTCCTTCTCTTTAATTGAGAATAAAATAGACCTTCTCAAAGAAGAACTAGAAAGAGAGCCCCTAACCTTTCATTTTAACTGTCTGTTACTCATATTCAAGGATGGCTTTGGTCGATACAGACTGTGCCGGTTTGAATGTATTGTGTCCCCCAAATGCCATTATCTTTGTAGTTTTGTGGGGCAGAAGTTTCTGTGCTGGTTAGATTTGCTTGGAATGTGCCCCACCCAGCTGTGGGAGATGATTCTGATGAGATGTTCCCATGGAGGCGTGGCCCCGCCCATTGGGGGGTGGGCCTTGATCACTGGAGCTATATAAATGAGCTGACTCAGAGAGAGGAAACTAGAGAGAGTGCAGCTGGGAGTGATGTTTTGAAGAGAAGCAAGCTTGCTAGAAAGGAACGTCCTGGGAGAACGCCGTTTTGAGGCCAGAGCTTTGGAGTAGATGCCAGCTGCCTTCCTAGCTAGTAGAGGTTTTCCGGACTCCATTGGCCATCCTCCGGTGAAAGTACCCGACTGCTGAGGTGTTACCTTGGACGCTTTGTGGCCTTAAGACTGTAACTGTGTAGTGAAATAAACCCCCGTTTTATAAAAGCTTATCCATCTCTGGTGTTTTGCATTCTGCAGCATTAGCAAACTAGAACACAGACAAATCAGATGCTCTCCAATCCCAAAAATAATGTAAAGCCCTCTTAGAAGGACAGCCACCTCAGATGCCACCAGTGGATGGTTTGGGTGAAAATGCTCATCTTCAGGGAGTCTAGTCTGCTTTCACGGGAAGCTGAAGGAAGGAAGGTGAGAGCAAAGGACTGGAATGAACAGAAAACAATGCTCGACAACTCCTTAAGGCAGAGAGGGAACAAGTTCTAAGGGTTAGGGTCAGGTCGGGTCTTTGATGGAAACCAGCCAAAGATGATGATTTGCCGTATGTCCTTCGAGAAGGTACATGGAGGATGGCAACTCGGAACTGAATATAGTGTGAACAGAAAATGAAAAACACCTGGATCGTGTGCAAAAGCTGATTTGTAGAAACTGATCTATGCAGTCAAGTTAAATGCTTCTTTAGAAATACTGCAAGGGGAAATATGAATACACAAGACGTTCATTTTTACTGTTTATGGCTCATAGTCAAAGATGGCTGTGGTTCCTAGAGACAAATCAGAAGTCTTCCAGTTCCACAAATATCTTAAAGCCCTCTTAGAAGGACAACAGCCTCACTTTGCCACCAAAAAGGTGGTTTGGGTGAAAATTCCAGTGGACAAAGAAAATCAAATAAAGCACTTCACATTCTGATTAAACTCTCCCAACTGAGCCAGCATCTCTGTGAGAAAAATGGAGTCTGAAAATGAAATTTTGAACCTTCAGTGGAAAATTAAAATGCAGCCTGAACTATAACAACATGTCGTGAAATTTTATAGAAAACTGAGGGAGAGATTAACCACTTAGGGATAGAGAAGATCTTTCCAAAGGGCATAAAACATCTGTCATGTCCCCTCAGAACATGTAGAAGAAGAGTTAGAAGAAAAATACGCCCTTTTATCAAAACCAGATCATCTCTTGTGGGAAAAGACACGAGATAAGTGAGTGGTGGCCCTTCCCACAGAGAGAACGCTCACTGACATGGATAAAGCAAATGGACACACCAGACACAGATGAGCTGGAGTAGAGTTTAAAGCTGAGTTTTATCAGAAGGTTCTTATACAGCTGCTGTTCCAAAGGCAGACCTTGGCAGAGTGTGGGGCTTTTGAGACGGTTCATGGGGATTAAAGGTGGAGTTACAGCGCTTCTTGGAAACTGCGTGGCAGCACCTAATAGCAGGGGGCAGTTCACTGATTTCAGTCTGGATCTTACCTTTCAGAGGGAAAAGGGCGAAGGAGGTATTTTTGAGGCAGCAGGGACCGTGGGCTCAGGAACACCCGAAGTGTGGAACGTGAGTCGTGACCCAAGCCCCCTGGGGTTCCTCCCTCTGTAACACAGAGGGAACAATTGCTGCCTTGCAGGGTTATGGCGTAGAATTAGATGGGATCATACGGCGTGGTTGAGAGCAGATGCTTCGTACATGTTTTCCCCATGTGTGCAGGGTCTCCCCAATGGCTGAACTTGACACGTTTGGTACGTAAGTGATGTAAGCCCACCCCATCACATGGAGGACCATGCGCTCAAGGTCTGGGACCATGGCCCTGTTATGGTGAATTTGGGGGCCACGTGAGGGCATAAGGATGTCCTCTGACAACACCCTCCATGCTGGTTGTCTCATCCTGCCACACACTGGGGGTTACGTTGCGCCCTGTCTGAGCACCTGAAGGAAGAAAACAATCCGGAATATGGATTAAATTGTACTAAAAGCTCCCAGGCACTGATCCAGTTTGATCCTCCTTGGTAAGTGAGAGCCTATTTTCACCCCCATTTTTGGGGGGGCACAGGGCTGCGGTTTGAGCCTTGGCAGCCAAATTGCAGGGCCTGCATTGCTAAACCCCTGTGCACTGCATCATTCACTGTGTTTAAGAAAATCCAAATTCAAAGTACAGTGGAGAGTTTGGCTTACGCGTGGTGAAGGGTCCCACTCCACACACAATTTCACCACACTGTTCCTTCAGGGAGATCCCGCTGTGCAGAGCTAACTTCTCAGAGGCCATGGGGAGAAGACACACGTCGTTGCAGATTGTCAGGCGCCTCCACCAACGGAAGGCCAAGGAGACATGAGAGTAACACAACCTGAAAGTCAGTTCTTTGGCCAGGAAATTGGGCCCATTTTGGCAGTTTCCTAACAGAGTGCTTTGTAGAACTCCTGTAGAATGAGGCCCACTTCTGCTTCCTGTGCCTGTGTGGTTTGTAAAGCGTGTCCTGCCAGCTCTGCCCCTGACCATCCCCCCTGGGACACTGCTGGGCCTCCTCGGAGCCAGCTGCCCGTGGTCAGTAACTCATCCCAGGTTGAAACAGGGGACACCAAATAGACCAGAAACCCACAAAGGAATGAAGAAACCCAAACAAATAACCCCCGTTAGTTTTAACAGACAGAAAATCTGTTTTCCTCTGCAACAAGGGCGGTCTGCAACAGATCACCCTGTGATTTTTGAAATTGAAAACATAATCATTACCTCGTGTGTATTGGGGTAGGAAAATTCTCAGGAAATTCTCTGTCCCATTTGTTCCACATATGGAATGTGCTGCCTCAAAACAGAGTGAATCACTGCCTCAAATGAAATTTAATACTGAATTGATTAATTTTACGGCCAGTGCATCTCTCAGCCTCAGGTGCCTCTTCTGAGCGGGAAGAAGCTGCCCCGGGACCGCCTCTGCTGCCGTCTTGGTGGCTTTCCCCCACCAGGGCTCCCTGGTCTGCCCCACACCCACACACTCGACACACCTCCGTGCACAAAATCCAAGCATCATTAACTCTCCGTGATGCTAATCGCTGCGTGTGCTGGCGCCTCTGCTTGTGAGCTTCATGGGCTCAAAGGCCCCTCCACACAGTCGTCTCTGCCTCAGTGGCCCTTTGGTGGTGACGCGGTGGTGGTGGGAGGGTTGGTGGTCTCTGCTGTGGCCCCCCCCAGCAGGCAGTGATAGGCCCCACCACCCTGATGCAGGGCTTGGCCGTGGAAATTGCTTTAGCCTGCAGGTTGAGGGTGCAAATGACAGTGGGACAAGTCTGGAGGCACAGGAGGCTCCTGTTCACCCCCCGAGTGCCCCGCCCTGGGAACAGCAGACCCTGGATGGCACCCTCTCCTCAAGCCCAGTCCCGCAGCGAGGAGACACGCGTAGTTGAGCGCAGTGTGGGAACTGGCAAGGGGCACACGCATGCCCAGACGCCCAGCCTAGTGCACTTTCAGTTCTGCAGGGTAGCCGGCAGAGCTGGCTCATGAGCCGAGAGCAAGGCCTGCACGCCGGAAACACCTGCGGACAGGTCGTCACTTGCTGCCAGCCTGCACTTCAGGTGCTGAGGTTGGCACTGGGGAGCGAAAACAACCATGCTCTCCCCCGTCATCCCTGTCACTACGTGAGAGCCAAGCAGCGTGCCCGCTTTATCGGCTGTCCCGCCAGCCCCTGCCAACCAGGTTATCCTGCCCTTTTACAGACGAGGGCGTGGAAGCAGAGGAGCGAGGTCTCTGATGTGAGGCCACACAGAGATGCCACCAGCTCGGAAGAGGACTCAGGCTCCAACAGGGTTGGTCAGGACCCCGGGCAGAGGGCAAGACCTGCAGGCTGTCCCCTTGCCCACTGTCCTCATGACTGTTCCATTTAGGGAGGGACGTGTCTGAGATGGACCCTGAGCTGGGTCATGGGAAGAGGGGAAGTGGGGGTCAAGTTCACCCTGCTCACAGATTTTATTTGGCCTCCATGGACCTTGTTTATATTCTTTACAGCTGGTGACAAACCCTTACAAAATTAGGTTTAACAGTAAAAAATCAAGATCTCTGGCTTCTCTTGAAAACGTTGGTTGCTTTGGCAGTGTTGACTCTCCAGAAGCAGGTGTGGGCAGGGTGAGGGAGGCCAGCCCACCAGCTGGAGTGTGCATTGGGTTTGTGTAGTGGACGTCATCCATCTGTTCTTGCTTTCTTCCCACAGACATTTACTGGGTCCTGGGCTAGCTTCCCAGGGCTGCTGCAACTGGGGGCTTAAAACCACAACAGTTTATTCTCCATCCCTCTGGAGGCCTGCAGTCAGCCCGAGATCATGGTGTAGGTGGGTCCTGCTCCCTCCTGGGGTGCCGGGGAGGACCTCCCACCCTCGGGGTGGCCAGCTTGTCACCGCACACTTTGTCTGGCAGCCACAGCACTGCAGCCTCTGCCTTCATCTGCACATGGCCATCTGTCCTCTGTATCTGCGTCTTTCCCCAGTAAGGCACCAGTCACCAGATTTAGGACCCACCTGAATCCAGGGTGGTAGCATCTTAACTAATTACTTCTAGAAGTCACCCTTCCCAAATAGGGTCACAGGTATCGGGGCTTAGGAAGCAACACATCTTTTGGGGGCACACACTGCAGCCCACGACAGGGAACTGGTATGTGACAGACACTGTCCTAGGTAAACAGAACAGGTGAGCTCTCGGGGAGCTTATGTTTTTGAGGAGGAGACAAACAATAAGCAAATCAGTGAGTGCATGGAGAGGTGAAGTGCTATGGAGAAGCATAAAGCAGGGAAGGTTCTAGAGAGGCCGGAGAGGGGACAAGGACTGAAAAGAGAATGTGACCAAAGGCCCATTGGTAAGCCAGCATTTGAGCAAGGACCTAAAGGAAGTGAGTGTATCGGCCATGCGATATCTGCAGAACGGAATGTTCCAGGGAGAGGGTGAGGGGCAATTGCAAAGGCCCTAAGTGGGGAGCAGGCCTGACATAGTCAGGGTGCAGTGAGTCGCACCGGTGGAGAGAGGAAGAGGTCAGGGACGCTGGCACAGGAGCTGCAGAGCATGTTTTTGGTCAAACTGTAGCCCAGAAATATTTGATGAGCAGGACTCGCGATTACCATAATTATTTTATGGAATCATTCACAGGTTTACTGATAAAGTGCACCATCGGAGACATTTGGAGAGCACTCCTTTCGAGAAATAGTGTAGCAATTCCAGTCTGAGAGTTTTGCAGTCAGGGATAGAGCTCCAGCCTTCCTACTGTGACTGGTGTTGAACTTCGGAGAATTCTGAAGTGACTTTTTGTCTCTTGACCGACTTGGCTGTCAAAAGGGTGACAATGTTCCAGGGGTGGTGGGTGTGGCCTCATCACACTTTCCTCCTGCCCTTTCTGTCTGTGTTGCCTGTTTCTCCCACGTCGAGCGAGCTTCAGTGCAGAAACACTTATCTCGCCCCCTCCTGAAAACTTGCTGCTCAGGTTCAGAAGTCAAACCAACAGCCACTTCTGCCACAGTGAAACAATGGGGATGAATTCTTTACACATGCAAATATATTCTGGGTGATACTTTAGATTTATAATTATAAGATGCTAGGAGATTTGGCTGGATCAGGAATCAGCAAGCACATCGTTTTATTCTGTTGGGTAAATACTCATCAGGCTGTGATGATATGCTGTAATTATTTAGGGCTTGAGGGAAATGAGATTTCCTTTGCCACCTGTAGCTTTAGCTTATGGCATCCCTGAGGCCAAGTTGGGGAAGTCCTCCAACCACGGGAGGTGTCCCTTCCCGGACAAGCAGGTTGCTGGAGGGGCTGAGGACAGCTCCCTTTAGTGCAGCCTTAGGGTCTCTTTCTGGACCCAGAGAACTGGATCAGCAACCAGATATAATTACTAATGCAGAGACTGAGACACTACTAGGTTTAGTGGAAGGTGCACACGTCTCATCTTGAGCAGAACTTGCTCATGCGCTGTGTCTGCAGGCTCGGCCCCAGCCTTGTGACTTGGGCACCATCGTCAACCCATTTGAGGGTGGAGGGAAGTGAGATTCTGAGCGACGCCTTCCCTTGTCCAAGGCTGCACTGTGAAGGGTGGAGTTGAGACGATTTTGCAGAAATCGCGGGGCTGTTGGCAACCCCTTGTCCCCCCAGATCTGTAAGAGCAGCGTCTCTTCCCCTTATGTCCTAGGAAAACCTCCCTCCAGCTGCCGCCCACCAGCCCCAGGGCCCAGGGCCCTTGCTCGCGGGACAGGCCCAGGGCTGGGTATCCTGCTGGTTCTGCTCCTGCCGGGCCCTTTGCACAGCGCCCCCCGCAGGCTCCTGGGAGGGCGGAGACCAGCGCCACCCACGGCCCTGCGGGCTCCTAAGCCCCACTCCAGTTGGTGGCGGGTCGGAGCTTGATGGGCCATGGCGCGGGCGCCCTCTAGCACCAGCCTGTGGGACTGCACCGCAGGGGCCGTGGGGGTCCTGGGGGCGGGGCGCACCCCTGGGATGAGCCTCCCTGATGAGCACCCAGCCCCACCCTCGCAGGGCTGCCGTCTCCTCCTGGGGTCCCCCACACCCCTTTTCACTTCTGTTCTAGTTTTGTCTCAGTGCCTCCATCCCCAGCACCCCAATTAAATTAATTGGGTCTCTCCTTAGAAGAGACAAAAGCCACACAGGTTTTAGCCTAAAATTTCAAATTTCTGGGGATGGCAGCCCACCTCTGCAGCTCGCTCACAAGAATCCCGGCTTCATCCAGGCCTCACCAGGAACTCTGATGGAAAGAGAGGACCAGGCCACTCCAGCTTTTCCAGATGTCTCGACTTACTATAAATAAAGTAATAAATAATGCCAGCTCGGAGTTTCCAAACCTGGTATATGTGAAATGCTCACATTTGGATAGACAGATGCTTGTGTGTGTGTGTGTGTGTGTGTGACTTCTCTCATGTAGCATTTTTTTGTACTTTTTTAAAAAAATTTTATTGAGAGTGTTCAATATCATACAATTATCCAAATATCCAAAGTGCACAATCAGTTGCCCACGATATCATCATAACAGCTGCGTATCCATCAACACAATTAATTTTTTTTCCAATTTTTAGAACATTTTAATTACTCCAGAAAAGAAATAAAGAAAACTCAGTTCCTCCCCTACCCCAAACCACCCCCCTTCATTATTGACTCATAGTATTGGTATAGTACATTTGTTACTGTTGATGAAAGAATGTTAAAAAATACTATTAACTGTAGTACTTAGTCTGCAATAGGTGTATTTTTCCCTATATACCCCTCTATTATTAGCTCCTAGTTATAGTGTCATACATTTGTTCTAGTTCATGAAAGAGATTTCTGATATTTTTACAGTTATCACAGGCATTGTCCTCCACAAGATTCACTGTTGCGGGACACTGATTACGTGCTTCAACTTGGCGGGCCTGGGCCAGGGGACCGGATCCGCCCCTGGGGAGGGTGGTGGGCACGGGCGACAGCGCCCTCCACAGCCCCCCGGGCCTGGGAAAGTGAGGCCGGAGGCAGGCCCCATTTCCTCACCCAAAATACCACTGTTGGGAGAGGCTTGCCGGAGGGAACCGCCTTTTCCCCACCCCCTTGTCCTGCTCGGACACTCCTCGTTGCCAGAGCAACTCCCCCACCTCTAGTGAGCATGCTCAGTTACCGGAACAACTCCCGCCCCCTGTCTATCAACCTCTGCACCCTCTCTAAACCAATCCAAGCCTTTAACCTCTACAGCTACCCCGCCCTCTAATCGCCCAATATAAGCTTGTGCTCTCGCCTAATAAAGCTCTCGCTCTCTTGGTTTTCCACACCCTCAAAGAACCGTGTCCCGCCTGCTCCTTCTCGCCGCCCTCCTTGCACGCCTCCGCCGGGGACTCGGGCCCAGTCCCCCGCCTCGCCCTCGCCTCCGGGAAAGAGCCCCCGCCGCCGGTACCCTCAGAGCAACGCCGAGAGCCGAGGGTTCAGCAACCGGCTGCCCCCCCCCCCCACGAAGCAGCAAACGCGACCGCAACTGGTGCCCCGTGTGAGGAATTCTCCACACGACGGTTTTAGCAGGTCGCCCCGCTCACCCGGACGCCTCTCCAGCTTCCCTTCTCCTCGCCTGCAAGGTAAGGGCCGCCTCTCCTTCGCCGCTCCCGGAGCCGCCTCTCCCTCGCCGCTCCGCGTTAGGGGCCGCCTCTCCCTCGCCGCTCCGCGTTAGGGGCCGCCTCTCCCTCGCCGCTCCGTGTTAGGGGCCGCCTCTCCCTCGCCGCTCCGGAGCCGCTCCTCCCTTCCCCCATTATCCCGGCTGCCTCTCCTTCTTTTCTTCTATGACCCCCATTCTTCCTAACGCTCTCCCTCTTCCCCTCCATTACTTTGCTGTCCTCCTTTCTGTCTTTCTCTCTTTGTTTGGCGCTCTGTGCCTCTTTGCAACTGCCCCCCCAGACTGCTTCAAAATGGCGAACTTCCTCCTTCTTCTACTGAGGGGAGGAAGTGCTCTAGAGATGACGTCAGCCCTAAGCCGGGCTGGAAACCGCATGCGCTTTACCCCGCCCTTTCACAGGGCGGAGCTAGTCCGCCATCTTATACCTTAGTCCCCTCCCTTTCACAGGGCGGAGTTAGTCCGCCATCTTATGCCTTAGACCCCGCCCTTTCACAGGGCGGAGCTAGTCCGCCATCTTGTGCCTTGGACCCCGCCCTTTCATAGGGCGGGGCTGGTCCACCATCTTGTGTCGTAGCCACGCCCACTGCGCCGCCATCTTGCGACGCATGGGGCCTCCCACTTCTGCCTCCCCCTTAGACAAGCTCCCCCTCGGAGCCGCTACTGGCAGCTGCCGCCGCTCCTCCCACCCTGCCGACTAACAACCCCTGGCTGCCTTCTACACCTCAAGGCAACCCTTAGGACAGCGCTGCCCCTACCGCCACTCCCGTGCCAGGCCCTCTACTTTGAGTGCACCCTGCTAAGAGCCGGCTTAAGAAAATTTGCCCCGCAGTGTGGCTCTGGATCAGCCTAGCTTCAGATCTAGTCACTCTAGCTGTTCATGTATTTGGAGAGCCGCCGGAAAAAATTATCTGGCCCCTGAACGCAGGCCAAACCCGCCTACTTATCCGTGATAACCCAGACATGCAAATCCTCTTGGAAGGATTTCAGGGAAAATTCAGCTGCCATTATCCTAGCCATCGACTGTTACAGGGGCTCGCCAAGCTTCCCTTCCGCAGCCCCTTCCATCCTTTCCCCTCCTCTGCACCCATCCTGGGTGCCACTACCGTCTTCACTGACGCCTCCAAAACCCGTTTTGCCTTCCTCTCTTATTCCCAGGACCACCCTGAACCCCGCCTATTCAGTTATGTTAACCTTCATTCAGTCCAAGTGGGGGAAATTCTGGCAGTGTCATACGCGCTAAACGCCCACTGCAACCACCCAGTAAACATTTTCACAGACAGCCTCTACACGTATCAGGTCTGCCGAGTCCTCGCGTTTTCCACCTTTTTCCCGGGAGACTCGGCCATTGATAAAACGCTTTCTGACCTCAGAAGCATCCTGGAGCATCGACAGGATCCTTGGTTCATTAGCCACATTCGTAGTCACTCCGGCCTTCCGGGGCCCCTGGCTAATGGCAATAGTATAGTAAACCAAGCGGTCTCAGCTCAAAATACCCAAGCTATGCTAACTCACACGGCAGCCCCTCCGGGGGACGCTGTTAACCAGGCCAAGCTATTGCATTCTAGGTTTCACTTTTCAGCTACGTCGTTACATCATCTATGTGGCCTCCCCCTAGATACCTGTAAACATCTTGTCCGCAATTGTGCAACTTGTGCGCCCTTTGCGCCGCTTGGCCCCCTGCAACCTCAGGGAGTCAACCCACGAGGCCTAAAACCCAATTCTAGATGGCAAATGGACGTAACTCACGTTCCGTCCTTTGGGCGCCTCAAATATGTGCATGTAATAATTGACACTTTCTCAGCCATGTGTTATGCAGTCCCCCTTGCCGGGGAAACGACAAAACACTGTATCAAGGCCCTAAGACAAGGAATTCTCTTCATGGGAGTTCCCTGGGACCTAAAAACGGACAATGGGCCTGCCTATCGCAGTGCCTCCTTTGCGGCCTTTCTTCAGTTATATAACATCACCCATCATTTCGGCATCCCCTATAATCCTCAGGGGCAAGCCATTGTGGAAGCAGTCCATCGCCGCTTAAAAATACAAATTGAAAAAGAGAGGGCTATGTTCCCCCAGGCAACTCCAGGGGACCTTATCATAGCAGCCCTTATTCACCTCAATCTACTCACATTCAATAAGGAAGGGCTTTCGCCCCTACATAAACATTGGGGGCCCTCGTATAGGCCCACCCAGGCCCCGATGGTCTACTGGAAGGACCCAGAGAATAATGCCTGGAAGGGTCCCTCCCCACTCCTCGCCCAGGGGCGCGGGTTTGCTTGTGTTTTTCCAGATGATGCAGCACAACCAATCTGGATCCCAGGAAGGGCAATCCGGCCCGCCACCAGCAACCAAGCGTCTAACGAGACGAGACCGCCGTCATCTCCGCAGCCTGGTGCACCAGACGACAACAGTACACCTGGGCCTGGACCCCAGTCCGAGTGAATCCCCTTTTTCCACAGCCCTCCAGCCGCACCTCAACTCCAACCAGCCGCACCTCAGCTGCAAACAACGCATCGCCAACACCACCACCCCAACCTTTCCTACCCCCCTCTCGTTACTCCTCTCCCCTCCTCGACCTTATCCAAGCGGCCTTCACCTCAGTGAATTCCTCCAACCCCAATCTTACCTCCTCTTGTTGGCTTTGCCTCTCCACTTCCTCCCCCCTGTATGAGCCGGTCGCCTCCAACCTTTCTTTTTCAGAAAACACAGAGGACAGCCCTTCGGAATGCAATTGGAATACCTCTGCCGTCCCCTTAACCTTTCATTCAGTCTCCTTTACAGGAAAGTGCATCCGCCCTCACTCGAGTAACTCTCCCAGCCTCACAGCTTGTGCCAACTACTCCTCTCCCAGCAGCTCTGCCAAGTTTCTTATTCCCCACAACTCCTCCCAATGGCTCTGCTCCTCTACAGGACTTACCCCCTGCCTTAATGTACAAACCCTCAATACAACTCATGAAACTTGCCTCTTGATTGTCCTCATCCCTAGGGTCCTATACCACAGTGAGGAAGACTTCTTCCTCCGCCTGGAAACAACTGCAGCTCCTGCCCCACTGCAAAAGCGAGAGCCCATCACCGTTCTCACAATTGCCTCCCTCCTAGGTCTTGCAGGCGCTGGCACCGGAATCGCTGCATTAGCCAGTCAAAGCTCCGCCCTAACTCACCTCCGGGCGGCTGTTGACGAGGACATTCGTCACCTACAAGACGCTATTTCCCATCTTAAAAATTCTGTCAATTCCCTCTCTGAGGTAGTGCTCCAAAACCGCCGAGGTCTCAACCTTCTCCTCCTCAAAGAAGGGGGCCTCTGCGCCGCCCTAGGAGAAGAGTGCTGTGTATATGCCAATTCCACAGGTCTCGCCGAGGACAGCCTAAAAAAGGTCCGAGAGGGACTGGAACAACGTAAAAGAGACCGTGAAGCCACCAACTATTGGTCCCACATCTTTACACCCCTCCTCCCATACCTCCTCCCTCTCCTTGGCCCCCTACTAATGATCATTCTAGCTCTCACCCTAGGGCCCTGCATTATCCGCAGAATCGTCCAACTTGTAAGGAAACAAACGGATGCTATTTTTTCCTCGTTCGTGCAAGTTCAGTACCAGCGACTCGCCACCTCTGACGCTGCCTACTCCAAGATGACAACCAACCCTCAGCGACCTCGCCGCCACCGGTCAACCCGTCGACCGCGAGACCCTTCTCAATCGCCTGAACCTCGTATCAACCCCGAGCTCCAGCTTCTCTAAACTTTCGCCCAGCCCGCTACCAGCAAGGCCCTTGTCGAGCGCCCGGGCGCCACACCAACGCTGAGCTCCAGCCTTGCTGAGCCACCGTCTACCCCTTTTTCCCCTCCCCAACCGTCCCCTTCCCTCATCCCTTGGCGGACCTCTCCGGTAAGCTTCTCCCTTTAATTTGAAAAGAAGGGGGAAATGCGGGACACTGATTACGTGCTTCAACTTGGCGGGCCTGGGCCAGGGGACCGGATCCGCCCCTGGGGAGGGTGGTGGGCACGGGCGACAGCGCCCTCCACAGCCCCCCGGGCCTGGGAAAGTGAGGCCGGAGGCAGGCCCCATTTCCTCACCCAAAATACCACTGTTGGGAGAGGCTTGCCGGAGGGAACCGCCTTTTCCCCACCCCCTTGTCCTGCTCGGACACTCCTCGTTGCCAGAGCAACTCCCCCACCTCTAGTGAGCATGCTCAGTTACCGGAACAACTCCCGCCCCCTGTCTATCAACCTCTGCACCCTCTCTAAACCAATCCAAGCCTTTAACCTCTACAGCTACCCCGCCCTCTAATCGCCCAATATAAGCTTGTGCTCTCGCCTAATAAAGCTCTCGCTCTCTTGGTTTTCCACACCCTCAAAGAACCGTGTCCCGCCTGCTCCTTCTCGCCGCCCTCCTTGCACGCCTCCGCCGGGGACTAGGGCCCAGTCCCCCGCCTCGCCCTCGCCTCCGGGAAAGAGCCCCCGCCGCCGGTACCCTCAGAGCAACGCCGAGAGCCGAGGGTTCAGCAACCGGCTGCCCCCCCCCCCACGAAGCAGCAAACGCGACCGCACACTGTTTTATACATTCCCATCTTTTAACCTCCGACTTTCGTTCCAGTGACATACATGACTCGGAGCTTCCCCTTTTCACCTCTTTCACACAGCATTCAGCACTGTTAGTTATTCTTACAATAATGTGCTACCATCACCTCAGTCCACTTCCAAACACTTAGGTTCAACCTAGTTGAACATTCTGCTCATAGTAAGCAACCGCTCCCCATTCTTTAGCCTCGTTCTATATGCTATTAGCCTCGTTCTGTATCCTCTTTAGCCTCGTTCTATGTCCTATTAACTTATATTTCATGTCTATGAGTTTACATATTATAATTAGTTCATATCAGTGAGACCTTGCAATATTTGTCCTTATGTGTCTGTCTTATTTCACTCAATATAGTGCCCTCACGTTTTCTTCATCAAAGTATTTTTTATAAGACAGTTTTGTTCATCCACCATACATTCCATCCTAAGTAAACAATCAGTGTTTCCCTGTATAGTCACGTATTTATATATTCACCACCATCACCACTCTCTATATAAGGAAATCTCCATTTCTTCCACAAAGGAGGAGGAAGAGTCAAAGAAGGTATAGAGACAAAGGACAAAGAAAAAGAAAAACATGACAGCTAAAAAGCAATGAAAGGAAAGATAGAATTAAAGTAGAATCAAAAAGCATGAGATTGTGTATTTAATTTCTAAGAGAAGAAGGTTAAATGAAGGCTTTTCCACAGTCATTTTTGCCTCAGCAAAATCAGGAGCTATCATATAATCATATAAAAATCCAGATTTATGGCCCTCTTTGAAGAATACAGGAGATGGGAGACCCTGATTTCGCATCCTGGAGGCAGCCCCTGGAGGGGGCTTCAGGTAGGGCATGGGCTGTCTCAGGCAACCCCCTCCCACTCCCTCACCTGGAATGGCTGGCTCCACAGGGCACCCTCAAATCCTCATGCCGGCTCCTCCCACCTGGACCTGCCTGGCTCTGTGGGCACTTCAGTCCCTCCCCACAACTGCAGCTGCCACATCCCTGCCGGGTATGGCCTGGTCTGGTTGAACCCAGGAAGGGCTGCATCTTAGGCTGGGAGGAGGGGAAGCCCGCTGCCCTTCTCTGCTCAGCCCCTGTCTCTGGACCGTGGAGTAATAGTGGGGTCACTCACAAGACTGACAAGACTTAACTCAGTGCTGGGCTCTGTGTAACCTCCAGGCTTCTCCTGCAGTCCTGGGGTCTCTTTCATCCCAGTCTCAGAGATGTCTCACTTCTCATCGTCACCCCCCCCCACAGGGTCTCTCAGTCCTGGGTCCCATGAGCCACAGCTTCTGTGTCCGGGCTGAGACGCTCACGTGCCAGGGACACAAGGCAGACGCGGACACAGGTGCCTGCTTCTGGCCTCAGAATGGTGGACGTGACCTGGGCTGCCTGGGCAGTTGTCCTCAGGAAGTTACCTGGATATCAGAGGGTCTGGGGAGATGGGGGCTGGAGGATGTGAGGAGCCCGGCTCCACTGTGCCCCCTGATGTCTCCTCGTCTAGGGGCCATACCAGTGCCCGCCTCTTGCTTGTTGGATGACCAGTGATGGGCATATGCCTCTGTGGGGAGCCTGGGGTACCCCTGGAGCTCAGTATTTCTCTTAAAACACCGTGGAGAAACACCTCTTTCTGTGATTTCTGCCGACGTAGCTGAACTGTTGCTGTAGAGTTCCACAGCCCTCATTGTTTTACATGCCTTTAATTTGAAAGTCATGGTAATGAGGATGAGGCAAGTTGAAAATTCCTTAAGAAAATATTTGGTGAATAAGGAAAAAGCTCCCCAAATAATATACATAGGAGTAATGAGCAGGGTTAATACAACTCTTAAAGGAAAGCAGCCACAACGGTGACAGAACTCTCAGCTCACATTTCTGTTGCCCTGACAAGGTGAGGATAATTCGTTAGTATCCATTTACTCAAAAAAGGTTGAGGCTTGAGGTGCGTCAACCTTATTTAAATTACCTTCGATTGTGAGTTTGTCGGGAATGATGTTATATTTTCACATTTCTAATACACTAAGCTTTTTAAGGAGCGTTGGCTCGATATTCCCTCGCTAATTCAGGATTGAAGAGGATCTGGTGTCTTTCTAATCTGAGTATGCAACAGAGTTTGCATTGAAAAAGAGAAAATAAATATCACAGACACACAAAGGAAATTGGAGCTTGCTTTCACTAGTTGGCACTTGTCACATTCTCCTTTCCCAGGATTTGTCAGCTCTTTCGAAGAAGCTATTCTTAACTCATTTATTTAAGTCCTCAGGCCTGCCAATGGGAAAATCACAGCAGTAAGTCGCTGGGATAGAGGGAGGGTCTCACACTATAGCCTGTTCTAATACAAAAACAAAGAAGCAAACAAAAAGCACTCTTGTTTTGCTGAATGTGGGTAATTTTTGATGCACTTTGCCAGTTCCTCTCCTTTTGGTTACGTGTGTGACACCAGGAGGCCTCAGGACTGAAGGGCTTCTCCATCTGGGATGGATTTGGTGGTTTTGGTGTGGGGACAGAATGGGCAAGGGAAACCCCGAACATTGCTCCACATCTCTGCTGAGCCCTGGCTTTCTGCCTGTGTGGGGTCTCCCTGCTGGCACAGGTTGTCCCATAATGGAGCAGTGCACAGCCCTGCTTGTGTGTCGCTCTCTCAGGTATTGTCCTATGCCCCTTTGTACAGCCATCATCACTCACAACATCTCACACCGCCTCTGTACAAGTTAGCAATTTTCTCTAACTCGATTTATTGCTTTACTTTAAAATCATCACTTCAAGATAAATCACATCACTTCCATCAATGTATCAGCCTGCAGCTTCCTCTGTCATTATAATTCTAAATTTCAGGACAAAAATCAATCTATTTTGAATCATGACCTTGCATAGTTAGCTGGTTTTCAGAAACAACTGTGATTGTGGCAGCAATCAATGAGAAACCCCCACGTGGCCTCCAGTGATGGATGAAACAGCTCAATATTGGCTCATACATAAATTCACAACTGGGGGTTTGTTTGGGGATTTATTTGGAGTGGCAGGATGGTGTCAGTACTGACACAGAGCTTAGGTTTCTGTTGATTTTGCCTTAGATTTATGTAGATGCAGTTTCCAGTACCCCCTAATAATTCCCAGGTTGTCCTGAAAGCTTTGAGAGGCTCCCCAACTTCCTGTCCCATTACTCTCTGCGGTTTCCCAGTTTCAGTCTTGTGTGTGACACCCTGCTGGGGATTGATTCCTGTCCCCCAGAGGTATGTTCAGCTCCCAACCCCTGGTCCTGTGGGTTGGACCCATTGTAGATAGGACCGTGGAAGAGGGTATTAGTTAAGGTGTGTCCCAAGTGAAGGAGGGCGAGCTTCTTCCAATATGGCTGAGGTCCTCCTAAGCATAGGAAACTGGACACAAAAGAGGAAGCCACAGGGAACAGCCAGAAACTGAAAGTCAGTGGAACCTGGAAGGGAAAGGAAAGGAGAGGGCGCCGCCATGTGCATTGCCATGTGGCAGAAAAGTCAAGGAATCTCGACGATTGTTGACCCACTGGAGATACCGACCTCAAAGAAACAAGCCCTCTGGCCTCTGAAACTGAGAGTCAATAAATTCTTGTTTCTAAGTTAAGCCATTGGAAGGTATTTGTTTTAGCAGCCAGGAAACAAAAACACACCCTTATGATTTTTATCTATTTGCCATACATCTTTACTGCTATATATTCAATATATTTCTTTTAAAATATGTTGCTAAAAATACTGTGCTTAAATAAAAGGGAAAACCATTACCATTTTCCAATATAGAAGATAATTATGAACCTGCACACAATGCAAGGAAAGCATTATACCAGATACAAATCCGAGGCTGGCTTACTGTTCATTAAAAAAGGAGATTAGTACGTATTAGAGAGGTGTTAAAAATACTAGCATCAAACAGAAACGTTCCCTTTGAAGTAATAAGAATGTATCAAAGAAAACTGGAAAGGAAACTACTTCATTATTGTGCTAATCCTCTTTAAGTTCCTATTAAATTACTATGAAAACCATCTGGCTTGTCACCTAAAATCATCTCTTCTACACACACTTAGTGGCTGACGTTGTTGGATTCCCACCCAGCAGTCATCCCCAGCTTAGTTCAGACATTAGGTGGCAGCCTTTCCCAGGGTCCCAGGGGATCCGATTGGTCTGAGCCAATCATGGCAGTTCTGTCACCTGTCATTAGTGTTGCAATGAGTAATGTGAACCACTGAGACATACTGAGAAGTCTTCTGGGGAATTCAGGTAAACATTTTCTTCCTTGATGAAAGTAGGATCAATGCGAGGAGACCCCCTCTTTGGCCCTTGGGGGCTTTACTGTGAGGGTGTGATGTCTGGCTATGTGGCAGCTGTTTTGTTACCATGAGGTTCAAACCTGCCCACAAAAGTCAATATGTTGGGGGTAGAGGATCAGAAGGAAGGGAAGAGTCTGGAGCCCTGATGACCAATTCTGCATACTCATAAAGGTCCCCTGCTAAGTAAATCATAAATATCCTTATGGTTTCAGGAGTCGTTAATTGAGTTTTCTGTTACTTGCAGCTGAACACGTTCCTTGTCCGGCGCTGCCCCGCTCGGTCCCCGGTTCCCGGCCGGCGAGGGGAAACAGGGAAGGAGAGAGAGAGATGCAGACTGCGCGAACTAACCTGGTCATGAATCACGACTCGAACCACACGGCAGTTGTGAAAGCAAGCCCTTTACTACAGCTAGATGAACATTCTGTGTTACTGGTTCCCACACGGGGCACGGCGCCTCGTGGGAGAGCAGCCTCGATGTGGCCGTCAGGCACGGCTCCTTGTGGGCTGTCTCACCCTACCCCGTCCGGGTAAGACCTTTTATACACAATTAACAACCAATAAGCTTCTAGGCTAGTATCGCGTATACAGGATTTCGATTGGTAGGAGCGGGTGGCGGATACATGCGTCACTATGCGGAAACAGGATGCAGGCGCCATCTTGGCTCACTCGATGGGCGGGGGTAACTCTAAAGCAGGCTGCAGCGCATACGCTAGGCCCGATTCGGGAGGCGGCTTTCCACAGTTCCTAGTAGGTACATTTATCTTACTCCTGCTTAAGTCATAGTTATTCCCCAAGTGTTGCTGTTGGTTATCCGGTCTGTGCTATTCCATGTTCTTCCTGTCTTTGCTGTAAAAATACCCAAGGCATTTTTCTAGAGCCTGCTCAATATTTAGCTGCATGAAACTTGAGTCAGATTATAAGCTTCTTGGAGGTGGCAATGATAAAATAAATAAAATATATAATAATAACAATAACAGTCAAATCATTTAGGATGTGGATGTACCAAGGGGAGAGGGGAAATAAAAATGCATTTTGAGCCATTTTTCCTTCCTTTCTTCCTTTCATCCTTCATCTCTTAAGTATTTAATGATTACCTGCTAAATATCAGACATCTTCCAGCCCCAGGGATACAATAGCCAACAAGACAGGCGGGGCCTTGTTTTCACTTGTATTGTTGTGGTTCTTTTGTTATGCCTTGTTGCCTGAGTGCACATTTTCTTCCTCTGGGGATGAAATCCATGGAATGTGCGACACTGCTTTGAACCATTCAAATGCAAAATTCTCTCTGATTTTGGGCTGAGTTGGGGCTTGGGGTAGATAGAATAATGGAAAGTAAAGGAAATACACACATCTTTCTTCCTTGTTTCTTGTTCAATTTGTGACTTACAACATCTTTCCTAGAAATTAGACTTCTGTGGTACCAGTTTCTTTCTTCAGTCAGGAAAGCCTCATCTTGGTGGTACCAGGAATGGGCATTTATGGATAAATGGTCATTAAACTTGAAGGGATGCCATTCTATTTGAATTTTCCTCTCTTTTGGCTGTCCCTTCCCACGGCCAGCTGGCACAGTGACCCCAGCAAATGAGCCATGTGGAGAGAGCCCCAGAGCGCATTTCATGGTTATTTTCTAGGAGCAGTTGTTCCATGAATCCAGGTTTTAGTTTGGGATTAGACTGCTGGAGAAGGCAATGGTTTCCCATCTGCTTTCAAAATGAAAAGCAGCAACAAGACCTGGGCTCTTCTCCAAGTGCTAATGGAGGAGAAAGGAGAAAACTTGGGTAGGATTTCCAAGTTCTCCATGATGGTTTTACAGTTTTAGTTTACTGATTCCTGCTGGAAAGATCTGCATTTATATTTGAATTAAACTTTCAGAGTAGCCGGTAGACAGAGGATCATTTCCTTTACTTAAGGTCATCTGATTGTTGATGCTAATCCCATCTAGAAATCACCCCCACAGTCAGAACTAAGCCAGTGTTTGCACAACAAATTGGACATTGTAACCCAGCCATGTTGACACCTCAAATTAATCATCACATGATATAAATGAAATCATGCAGTATACATCTTTTTGAGACCGGCTTTTTCACATAGCATAATCTCTTTGAGGTTCATCCAAGTTTTTGTGTGAATGAATACTTAGGTCCGTTCGATCGCTGAGTAATATTCCAAGGTAGGGATATAAGATGGGGTTTGACCATCCACCCATGAAGGGCATTTGGGTAGTTTCCTGGTGGCCATTTTGAGGCCACTTAGAAGAGGCATCTGGGCTGGAGCTCTCTCACATCTCTCTGACCACCTCACAGAAAGGTGAGGAGCCCATGACATTTAGACAGGATCACATAATTCTGGGTGGAATTGAAATAAGATAAGAACTTTCTCAAGTAGAGACATAAGGAGGAAACCCACACAGGCAATTAGCTCAAAAACATGGGTGTATCTGAAGAGTCAGGAGTGGAAATTGGGACACTCAAATGAAAGAAAAGTAGGTAAATGTTCACATGAACCCCACTCTTCACACCCCAGAGGGTGCTCTCTTTCTGTATCACCAGGGCAAATGCCTGCTTACTCCATCTATCAGATACTCCCCAGCCCTCTGGTGTGCCCACAAGGAGTTTGGAGCTTGGATTTTTCAGTCAGTAAGGGTTGATACTTTTTTTTTTTTTTCTTCCTGCACCTGCTATTTAGGATCTCTGGAAAGGGAAACAAAGAGTATTCCTGGGGAAGGAAATATTTCTTAATGGTGAAAAGAGAAGTAACAACTCTCTAGCTTCCTTCCTTTGGGCCTTTTGTTTCCATTTTATGGTGGTATTTCCTTTTTTCTCACATTTACCAAAGTATCCCATATGGAGGCTAAGCATATTAAAGATCCTGCTAAACTTTGAAACCAGAGAAATCATGACTTCTCTTTTCAGGGAGAACAAGGATGGGTGGTTTTCCCATCAAGCATCCAAATGGCAGCAGAACACGCATTTGGTACAAGTGGATGGTTCTGTTGGTGCCAGGGATAAAGTCATTTCTGCATTCACCTGACAGCACGGAGACTGCAGGTGTGGGACTCTGAGATGCTCAGGCGAGGTCTTCCTGTGTGCCCTGGACCTCAGCGCTGCCTTCCCACTGGAGAGGAGGTGGGACTTGAGCCAGAGGTCACTGGGCTGCAATACCTACCATCAACATCACCAGAACTACCTCCTGCTCCAACCTGCTCTGCACTGAATCCCGCCATTCCTGACAAAGCCCAAGAGGCATTCAGCGCAGTGTAGGAAATGGGTAGAGGGACTGTGAATGTGTCTTCATGAACCCAGATGGACCATCAGGTCCCATTCTGTGGACAAGGAGGCACAAGCTGGAGTAGAGGAAGGAAGCTGGTGGTGTTCTAGCTCTTGGGGCTTGTTGTCACTAGTCAGTCTATGGAGACACAAAGGTCTGGCCCCTCCTTGCACTTCCCTGTAGTCTGGACACTCGCCTGTGACCGGACCCGTGGCAGGCCCTTCTCCTGCTCTACTCCTCCTCAGGGGCTCATCCTCGCCGACTGCTTTCTCCAGGCCCTTGTGCCCACTGGCTTCTACATAAGTTTCACCAAGCGGAGGCATTGGGGCAGGGCTGGAGAGCTGGGTGAGATGGAAGCAGGAGATCTCTCCATCCAGTCCCTGCTCAGGTAGTCCTCTGGCATGACCTGGGTGGTCTCACTGTCCAGCTCCCACCAGGCAGTGCCTTCTGCTATGGCTCTGAGTCCCTGGGAAATTCCCACACTCTCTGGAGGCCCCTGCTCCAAGGTTCCAGCTCCTGCCCGTTGGCCTTGGCTCCTGAACCCTGAGGACACCCTCTCCCTCCTTCGTGCTTCAGGCCCCGGGGGAGGAAGTAGCTTCTGGCATTATTCATCTCTGGGTTGCCTCTCAGCCTCCTGTGTGCACCTCTTCCAACACCCCTGTGACTAGTTCCCCAAACTAACTTCCGTCTATTGAGCTTCATATTGTGAGTTCTCTTTTCCTGACAGAACCATGGCTGAAACACCCAGTGAGCCGTGCCCAAGCTTCATTTTAAACAGCAGAATACCTCCAGCAAAGCTTCAACAAAGAAGACACATTCGCCCATTGGTTTATTCTTGCATCTCACAAAAGGTTGTTGAATATCCACTTGGCATGGCCCCTGAGGACACAGAGATGAGCAAGACACCATCCCTGGTCTGCAGGATCTCGCAATTTAATGGGGAAGACAAACATGGAAACAACTAATCAATAAAATAATCAATGAAAGGGGGTAACAGTTAATATACAGTGATAGGAACAATGCAGCAAGTATGAGAAATATGCTTTTATTATTTTAAGCCATTGAGATTCTGGGGAATGTTTGTTTCTGCAGCACGATCTAACCCATACTGACTGTTTTAGAACCTGACGTTCCTTACTTATAAATTATGAGATAATCTGTGTGTATTAGCTTTTTTTTTTTTTTTTTAGGAAAGGCATGAGAAGGACAACTTGTTTCCAGAATGCGAGGTCATCCCAGTTAACCAGAGCAGAGTGTGCACAGGAAACCAGGAATGGCCTGGAGAATCACAGCCAAGCTGGGACTTTGTTTGGTGAGTCATGGGGAGGCAGGAATGGTTTCCAAGCAATTGGGTGATGTAATTAGATCTGCAATCTAGAAAGACACTCATAGACTTTGAAAAGCAAGGATGATGGAGAGAGTGGAACCTTGGGGATGGGCCATAGTGGGGGGGGGGGCAGAATAATGAGCCCTAAGGTGCCCCTATGTACTCCCTGGAACCTGAGACCATGTGGCCTTACATGGCAACGGGCTTTGCAGGTGGGATTAAATTAATAATATTTTTTAGAGCAAATTTCAAAGAATGTTATGGGTTACAGTTCCACCATTTCAGTTATTTCCTTCTAGCTATGCTAATACCCTAGCATATATATATATATATATGTATATATATATGTATATATGTGTATATATGTGTGTATATGTGTATATATGTGTATATATATGCATATTTATATAAAAATTCAGTATTTATAATCCTTTGTTAAATCCTACCTTGTCTGTTGCTTCCCCTTCCTCTCATTTAATCACTTTCTCAATATTCAGGGATATCCAGGCAGTGACCACCCTAACTTGTTCATATTAAAAAGGGGTGTCGACATTATGGGTAGGGGGACACATCTAGTTGATGTTCTTAAAGAGGCTGTTGCCTCTCTGTTTTGGGACTTAGCTGGCATAGGAGCACTTGGGAGGATTTAAGTTTCTGAAGAATAAACTTAGTGAGTGAAACTTTCAGAGTCTCAGAAAGGGATCCAGGTATTCTTTAGGGTTTTTGGGACTACTGTTGACTTGGGCTTATCCTACTGTGGCCATTTGGCATATCTAGGTGGAGCTTGCATAGGAGTAACCTCCGGGACAGGCTCTCGACTCTACTGAAATCTACTACCACTGAAACCTTGTTTTGTTACCAAGAATCTTGAGATGGGGGTGATTATCCTGGAGTCTCCAAGAGGGCCAGTATAACCAGAAGGGACCTTCTAAAAAGGAGGGGAGGAGCAGACTTAGTAGTAGGACACGTGAGGACAGAATCAACTGGCTGGAGTGATGCAAGGAAGGGACCATGAAGCCATAAAAGGCCGGGAAGCATATTCTCCTCTGTGGCCTCCGGAAGGAACACAGCCCTGCTACACCTTGATTTTAGACTCGGACCTCCAGAACTGTGAGTGGATAATTGTGCGTTGTTCTAAGTCCCTGCATTTGTGGCAATTTGCTATAGCAGCAGCAGGAATCCAATAGCACTGCCATTGCAGTCGCCATTGCCGTCACTGATGTTGGTGTGCAAGCACCTGCTGGACTCCACATTGTCATCCGAGTGTCCTCTGAGCACTGTTGACCCGGACCCCCCGAGGGCCTTCTCTCCTCCCCACCTCACCAGCGCCTCCTCCTCCAGTCCCTCATGTAATCTCATCTCAGTGTTTGCCACTTCCATGTTCCCCCAAGGCCCTCTTGTGGGCAGGATTGTATCTGCCAATTATCACCGAAATACTTATTTCCTTAAAATGTCTCAGCATTTAAAAAATAAATTCATTTTCAAAGGAAACTTTGTGTCACTTCCAAACAGGGAAACCAGCATGACTTGCCACAACTAGTAGGCCACTAAAGAATGTGTAACAAAGACGGAAAAGGGGTTGAATTCTAGCCAGACTCAGCTGCCTTCAGAGGCCCTGAACTTGAGGCCTGTTTTTCCCTTTGATAAAAGGAAGAATCCCAAGTGTTGGAGAGACCCATGAGCGTGAAACTAAGAGCACTTCTTGATAGTCAGAGGTCTTGGAAGAGAATTGAAAATGAAATCTGCGTCGACCCATGTGTTTGTCAAAAGTGGGAAAAACCAAAGCAAACAGCACGGCTGGTTCCACAAAAGTGGCCTTCTCATATTTCTTCCTGAAAGGAAGGAGAATTCCTCTTTTTTATCAGGCCAAAAAGCGTGGCCCTGAGGGAATCAGCAGCATGTTCCTCTGGTTCATATGACTTGCCTGGGTGCTGGACATGCTTGAGTTGAGACATTTGGCCCCATTTCCAAGTCTGCAGACCAAGGGGCAGGATAGGTTTCCAGCCCTGAGAGAAGCGGGGGGCCTGTCCAGCCCCCCAGAGCACAGGGTGGAGGCAGATGTGCTGGTGGCCACAGGGTCAGGTCAAGGATGACATTTCCTGTTATCACTGCTCTTCTAGGCCTCGGTGAGCCAAACAGAGGGTTACTTGGGGACAAAATTTACTTGGAATAAAATGCTGGAAACTCATTTGTCCCAAGGACAAATTGAAAATGGCAGCTGGAGTGTCTTCTGTCTAAATTCTGCAGAGTTTCCAGAGCAGAAACTTGTGAAATTGCATTATTTGTCTAAAGTCTATTCCATAGGATTTAGTGATATGCATTAAACAGGAAAATAAAATTAAATTTGAGTAAAAGAGTAAAGCCTTCTTATAGTAATGTGAGACATCTGTTTATTCCTTTGTAAATGTGCATCCACTCAATAGACAGGATTGCTTTTTAAAAAAAGTTTGTTGTGGGAGTAAAACAGGAACAATGTCAAAGAAGGTCTCTGTGCCTTTGGGAAAATTGACAAAATGAAGGGCAACTTGAGGTTGAAGGGCTGCATTTAGAGAAAGGATCTGCAGTGGAATTTCACAGTTTCTGATGAACATGTTTGTGTTTCAGTCTTGCAAATGGTCAGCATCACCTGCACCCGGGTTTCCCGTCATTTATCTGACTGACAGCTGTTTCTTGGGTGCCATCCGTGGGCTGACCCAGGGCCAGTGCTGAGGACACACTGGAGAGGAGAGCAGAGCTGGCTCTGCCCTAAGAAGGTGGTGCCCTGGGCTGAGCCAGGCATCTGGTGGCTGTCACCCGACCCTTACCATGTGGCAGGTGCTCTTGCAGGGGTGTTCCGATATTTTCACTCTGTTAATCCTTCCCATAATCCTAAGAGGCAGCTCCTCTTATTATTTGTGTCCTGATAACACGGATGAGGGGAACGAGCTTCGGGGGGCTAGGTAACCAGCCCAGGGTCACACAGTAAGTGTCAGGATGGGGTGAGTGTTGTGAATTAAGTAGCTTGAGGGGGTGGCCAGGCAGAGGAGATTAAGTCATGACCCAGCAGAAGACGGGCTCTTTGTCATCATCCTTGTCCCGGTAGGCAGGGCCTGCAGAGGATGCTGTTCTTGGTTGAGGTGTGGACAGATCGGATCAGGGTGCGTCTTCATCTGTATTACCAGAGGCCTTATAAAGATAGGGAATCAGAAAATGGTCTGGGAAAGCCACAGGGAGAAGTCGGAATTCAGCAGTAACTGGAAGAGAATACGCCAGGAGAGCGAGATGGAACCCCAAGGATTGCAGCCAGACAGCCCCTGGACACTGCAGCCTTCGGGGAAGGCATGGCCTGGCCCACACCTTGATGTCAGGCTTCTAACCCCCAAAACCATGAGACAGGGAGCCCCTGTTGTTCAGTCAGCGGGTGGTACTTTCCTAGCAGACCTGGCGAACTAAGTCACCAGTGAGGGTGAGGAGGGGGCCCTTCATAGGGTGCTCCGAGATGACCTCCTTGAGGGGCTGCATGTGAGCCCACCTGCAAACCGCAGCCCACAGGCCAAACGCAGCCCCCACTTGTATTTATCTGACCTGCAAGCCAAGAATGGTTTTTATCCTTCAATTTTTAAACTTTTGAAAAGAATAAAAAAGTTATTTCCTGCCAAGGGAATATTTTTGAAATTAAAATTTCGGTGTCCGTAAATAATGCTTTATTGGAACACAGCCCGTTCACTTGTTTGCATGCAGCCTGGGGATCTGTCATGCTATGAGGGCAGTGTTGAGTCGGGGGGCAGGGGCCGTGGGGCTCACCCAGCCACAGGCGGTTCCCCCCTGGGCCTTTGCCAATCGAGTTTGCCGACCCCTGGTGTACAAGAAGGGAGCGGGGCAGGGGGAATAGGAAATCCAGGCTAAGAGTGGGAAGGGCCGGTGGTGGGGACATCTTGATGCCTTCCTGGTGGTTTTGAGGAGGAGGGAGAGGCCGGTGTGGGGAGGAGGGTGGGAGGCGAGGCCTGAGGACAGCAGGGGACAGCTCGTGTAGGGCCTTGGATGCTTTGGCGAGGAATCAAGGTTTCTCTCTGGGGTTGATGAAGCCCACGGGAGGTTATGGGATGGCCGTGATGCAATTCCCGATTTAACAGGCCCCTCTGGCTGCTGCAGGAGGAGGGTCTGAGGGGGGCCGGGGAGGAGGAGGGAGAGGCAGGGGCTGCTGCAGGCTCCTGGACTAGAGGCGCTGGCGGCTTGGGCCGGGCGAGGGGCTGGGTTGGGGCTGCACTTTGAAGGTGGAGCTGCCTGGACTTGTAGAGAAAGAGAATGAGCGAGGTTGGTTTCCAGGTTCTCATCTCCATTCACCCACTGGAGTTGGGTGGAGCCCTCTGCTGAAAGATGATGACTGGAGGAAGCAGGCTTGGGGAGCGTGGGACATCACAGCGGGCCCTGGAGCCTCTGAGCTCGTTGCTGCTTGCATGCCAGAGGGCAGCCCCAAGACGACCACATTTTATTTGTGGCCCGGCCAGCCATGCAGTCCTTGCCAGCTTTGTTATCGGGAAAAGGTTATCGTTTTCATTACTGTTAGTTTCAGTACTTTCTTAGCCACCCCTGTACAGTGCACGTCCTGCCCAGCACATCCTAAGCGTTCCAGGTGGCTCAGCTGGTTGGTCCTCCCACACACCCATGTGCTGCCGGTGTCTCTTTTGACCCATGAGGACGTTTGGGCACAGAGAGGGACAGCGTGGTTCTCAGGGTCACACAGCTGCCAGGGCTGGAGGCAGGGTCTGAACCAGGCCTGGGGCACCCGATTCCATGCCCAGATCCCACCATCCACAGAGGCTCCCCTAGGACAGTAAGTTTAAGGTAAGCCATTTTGACCAAAGGAGGTGCATGTGAGACTTCTGACAGCCAGAGCTATAAGATACTATGTTTGTGTTGTTTTGAGCCACTGCATCTGTGGTCTTTGTTCTGACAGCCTCAGCAACTCACACAGGGCCTGTGGCTTGATGAGCTGCACTCACTTCCTGTTGTTGTCCCAAATGACCAGGCCCTGTGCCCACGGGCTGTGTTCTCTTAGGTGCATCGCAGCCCAAGGGTGGCATTGCAGGGGCTTGGCTGCCCAGCACCTGCCTTTCCCCCATGACTCACCTGTGAGGGCCCCTTAACTGGTCGCCCTACTGACTGTGGACCCTGCCACATTACGTGTGCCCCTGGGCACCAGGACAGCCAAGGGGCGGCTCTTTCTCTACAGTTACAGAAGGATCTTGGATGCATGGCTGGAATGCACCTGTGAGCTGAGCCACCCCCCACACACACACACCCACCCCCCGTGATGGGGCTGGGGTGGGAGGGGCCTGGGAAGGGGAGTTGGCTGGGCCTGGAGGCTGCTTTTCCCCACATCAACACTGTCTGAGGCAGAACTTGAAGAGGTTCAAAAAATTCTTATGTTATTATGAAGGTATACTTGTCAAAGGAGGAGGATAGAACATATCCCACAGCTCTTTAGGTTGATTCAATTTAACTCATTAAGCACAGTGGTAAGGGGGGCTCTGTTTTCCCCTCTTGCCCTAGAGCCTGCACATTTGGGGGTCAGCCTGGGACTAGATATGGATATCACAGCCTCGAGGGGAAAGGGTCACCTATGGAAAGCAGAGAGCACAAAGAGACCCAGTTCTGGGCTTTGAGTGTCAGTGAGGAAGGGGCCAGGGGAGTCAATTATCCCCTGCAGTGTAACAAATTACCCCCAAATGTTGGGGCTTACGTCATACACTATCTCAAGTTTCTGTTGGTCATGAATTCAGGCGCAGCTTTTCCAGATGCTTCTGGCTCAGGGTCTCTTATGAAGCTGCAATTACAGGGTTGGCCAGTTGTGTCATCTCAAGGCTTGGCTTGGGGAGGAGCCGCCTCTAAGTCTGCTCAGGTGCTGCTGTCAGGTGTTTGTTCTTTGCAGGCTGAGGCTGTGTTAAGCGTCTCGGAGGCCGTCTCATCCCGAGCACCTGCTTTCCCTGGAGTGGCCAGTGAGGCCCCTGGGAGTTGAGCATCACTCTTAGAGGAACTGAGGCCACTTTCCTTGGGAGAGCTCTGGGAGAAGGTGTCACCTCCAAGAAGATGTGGCTCTGTGGTGTCTCTAGGCAGGGGAGCCTCCTTACCCCAGAGCAGGGGATTCCTGGGTCTGGAGGGCGGCCCAGGTGTGTCAGCAGCTAGGCCTGGCTCTGCCCGGACTCCCAAGGGCCGGCGCAGTCTGGAGCAGCAGAACGAGCCTGTGCCCCAGAGAGAGGTACGTGGGGCATGGCGGAGAGGGTGGGACCCAGACAGAGGGGTCTGTGTGGAGATCAGGGCATGTCCTTGAGCCCGTCATCGGAAAACCACCTGGAGTTAGGGCTGCTGGCTCTGGGGGTGTGTCCCTACTGCCCAAGGTTACGTTTATGAAAGCCAGTGAAGTCCAAAGTGGGGTGCAGTGGGGGTCACAAAGGCAAGTAAATTCAGCCACAGAAATGCAAAGAAAGTGGTGGAAATTCTTCTCTGCAGTCCTCAACCCTGTTGCTAGAAATACACTAGGTTCGAATGATCATTTCAAGGTTTGGGTTGGTGGGAGTGAGGGAGCAGGAGGAACTCGGCCTGCGATTGCTCTCAGACCCCATCTCAGAACCAGTTTGGAGCCAGTGTCCTCACTGGGCTGAGGCGGGGGCCAGGTTAGGAAAGTGGAAACCAGGCAGCTACTGCACTGGGTGCCTGCCAGGTGCCACGGCTGCTTGGTGCCCGTCACCTCCCGCTCTCAGGTTTCAGAACAGAGCTTTGGCAAGGCTTTATGGGATGAATATGACGTCTAAATGGGATAAAATATGTAAATTGCACAGAGCAGTGCTTCGGAGTCGTCAGCTATTCATTATCACTTGTGAAAACATAATAAAAACAATGATATGTGTCTTTTCCATATGTATGCATGTGTAAATGCATAGAAAGAAGTCTGGAAAGAGACGTGTAAATGTGTGGTTTTTTTTGTTTTGTTTTTGTATTTACTTCTGAGTAAGGTTGGGTGTGATGTTTGAAGGTGGCATTTGCCTTATCCTTAAGATTTCCTTTTCCTTCTTTGTCAACCTTCCTTGATGCCTGGGGTCAAAGTTAGAAAGACTCATAAATTAGCCAGGCTTGATGTGACAAGCTGCAGTGGAGGAGGGGGTTGCCATGGGGGAGGGGAAAATTGGAATAGGAGAAAGCTGTGACGGTAAGATCTGCAGGGGACTCCAGGGTTAGCCCAGAAGGGTTTTTCTTCTAGAGAGGAGTGGCCAAGGTTAGAAAGAGCCGAGTCTGGGAGGGGAGTGAGGTGGTTGGATGGGACACGGGCTCAGACAGTGTTTTCCCCGAGGCCAGGCGGCTCCCAGAAGGGGTTACCCGCTGGCTCTGGCCAAGGAGGGAGAGAAACGACCACAATTTGCTTAACAAGCGTTTTGCTGCTGTTGATCCGTGGGCACAAGTTGTTCAGTGAATCCTTTAGGAGGCGAAGAAGGAGAAATCACAGGGTCTGTGTCTGGTCTTTGATAGGTAAACAAGGGGTGGGGGCATCTGAGAGTCTGAGCTGTGTCATATGGGGAAAGGGGTCTTTGCAGTCAGCTGCTTCCTGGAACACGAGGGTTCTTAACAGTCAGTGTTTTCTAGGATCACGGGGTGTATTTGCTCCCTGGCTTCTAAAACAAATATGATGCAGTGGGTTGGCTTAAACTATGGCACTTTATTGGCTCATGGTGTTGAGGCTAGGAGAAGTCCAAAATAGAGGCATTAGCAAGTCAATGCTTTCTCCCCAAAGACTGGCATCCTGGGGCTGGCTGCTGGCGATGCTTGGTCCTTGGCTTCTCTGTCACATGGCCATGCACATGGTGGCGTCCTCTCCTTTCTCCTGCAGATTCCTTTGACTTCCAGCTTCTCCACGTGGTTTTCTGTCTGTTTATAAAGGCCTCCAGTGATACGGAGTAAAACCCAACTGGATTCGGTTTGCTACACCTTAACTGGGAATAACATCTTCACAAGGCCCTATTTACAATGTGTTCACACCCATAGGAATGGACTAAGATCAGGAATGTGTTTTTTCTTGGGGTACAACATGGAGCTCAAGCAAAGTTTAGCCTTGTCGAAGGATGTATCTTTTGTTTTAGCAATTCACAGTACACAACATATTAAATATTAAGATGTCCAGCAATAAAGAAACCTGTTTAAATTTGTCAAATTCTTTCATTTATGCATCCATTTTTATTCAAATATTTCTAGGGTCATAAATAAGAAGGAGCATTCAATTGAATGCCTGAGAGGTAATTATTTAAATGGACATTCGTGCATGTGACAGTCAGGTTCCTTCTGTGTCCCTCCATTTCAGCTTATTTTCCCTCCTCCCACTTGAGCTGTTGCTACCAGTGCCTCTTACATGGACTGGAACCGTCTAACTGAGCTTCCCACATCTCTTCTTGGCCCCTTGAATCTGTTTTCTACTTTGTATTCAGAGGGGTGGTTCTTAAATGCAAATCTTATCCTATTACCCCTTTCTACCCACACCTCCTCCTCCAGGCCTATAGCCTGGGTTTCCCACTGCTGGCCTCTCCTGCTCCCCACTCCCCGCCCCGTCCCCCTCAACTCTGCAGCCGGTCACGCCTGGGCTGTGCCTGGGCACCTCCCTGCCACACTGGCCTTCTCTTCCACTCCTGTTGGCACGTGCCGCCTTTGGTGGTGGTGGTGGGGAGGTGACTTTAGGCGGTTAGGTATGTTCTGTGCCCTGTTGTCTGGATTATTAAATACTAATTGTTTTACTGTTGTGCCTGAACATGTTTACTGTTACATGCTTGGTGGGGATATTTTTATCAAAAGGTGTTTTCCAAATGTCTTGTGTTGACAGAAGATATGTGATGTGTTTGGAAATAATACAAATTGTGACCACAATAATTTCTTTAACTGCTGCTAATTCTATTGAGCAAAGAAAAATATATTCATATATGGATCTTTATGTACAATATGCATATTTTAAAACATAAAAAAAAAAAAAAAAGACACTGTCGCCTGCCTTCTGGTTAACTCCTGTTCTCCCTCCAGGGATCAGCTCAAAGAGCACATCCCAAGGGATGCCTTCTTTGATTCTGCAAAATCAGGCCAAATCACACTAATTAACATTCTTACACGACCATGCAGACTTCCTTTGTAGCTCTTATCCCATCGTGCTCTTGCCCACGCTTAGAGGACCACGTAGGGCTTGTCCACTGTCATTTGACACACATTTGCGTGAGGATTTGATTCCTGATTGTTTCCCTGCTGGAGCTGTGACCTCCATGGAGATGCATCAGATCTGGTTTAACCCATCGTGTATCCCTAGCTCTTACCTTGGGTTCAGGAATTGGAGGCATGCGATAATCAGTTATTGAATGAATGGATGAATTAATAAAGATATCAGGCCATATACAGGTACAAGAGGTAGAAGGATGGATAGGATATGATCACTGCCCTCAAGACGACTAATGAATAAATAAAGTCTTTATTAACAGATACGTGCACAAAACATGAATGTATCAAAGACAAATGTGGAAATTCTAGGAAGGAGGAAATACTGATGGACCAATTCATGATGGATGTCCCATTTGTGCTCTACAGAGGAGAATAAATGGGTATCATTATGACCTTATTTATTCGCTTTCTTGGCCACCATCTCTTCCTGATTCTTCTCGAAACAGCTCAGATTTTATTCTTGTCCATGTAGTCCTTGTGGGGCGGACTTAGGATACTATATAACATATGCAACAAACCCAGACACTGGATTAGTGAGAGGAACACCAGATGGATCTCCACGTCCACAGGTATAAATAAAGGACAGCCCCGAGCAAAGCAACGCACAGTCAGCCCGGGACACCCTCCCTCTGGCTCTGCAGAAGACCATGGACACAGCCCTGGTTGATTAGAGCTCCCCACTGTGAGGCTACTGGGAGCTTTTGAAGGAGGAACGTGTGACCCTGTTTTGTCCAGTGAGATTTATGAGTAAACATAATTTGGAAAGGTTGCCAAAGAGATGCCGTTTCTCCCCCTCTCTATATGTATATGTGTGGGAGGGGTGGGTGAGATTAGTTGAATCTCTACCAACATGAAAGGAAAGGAGAGCCAAGAAAAAAAGAGGGTCTGTTTTTTTTTCCCCCTGGATCCAGCCATACCTGAAGTTTGCTGACCGTCAAAAACAAAAAACAGACAAATAAGGAGACTGATCATATTCCAGCTATTGCATGGAGACGGCACCCCAGTTCCCAAGATTGGTGACTTCCCTTAGACATTTAATGGGAGGGGTTATAGAGCTGCAGGTGGAGCGATTTACAGTTGGGGTTACTTTGCAAGCAGTATAGAGGTAGTCTCAAGTAAACACATCTGAGATCCAGTTTGGCAGCTAGGACCATCTGTGACTTCAGCCTTGTATTTTTTTTTCAGGGAAAAATTAACTATGTTGAGCCATGGCTGGATCCATTTGTTCTCTGGTTTTTGCTTCATCAATGGGGTTAATCTAGTTTGGAGACGTTACAGCAGTGCACGACTCCTGGGCCCCTACCAAGGTGGGGGGCTCTTTGGTTCCAAGTCATGGAAACCACCTTGACTTAGCTTAAAGGGAAATGAGTATTTAGTAAAAGAAACAGGTGTCTCAGAAGTCGTAATGGGGTGTCAGAAACTGGAAAGACAAGGCCCCCCCCCCCCCCCCCCCCGCGGGACACTGATTACGTGCTTCAACTTGGCGGGCCTGGGCCAGGGGACCGGATCCGCCCCTGGGGAGGGTGGTGGGCACGGGCGACAGCGCCCTCCACAGCCCCCCAGGCCTGGGAAAGTGAGGCCGGAGGCAGGCCCCATTTCCTCACCCAAAATACCACTGTTAGGGGAGGCTTGCCGGAGGGAACCGCCTTTTCCCCACCCCCTTATCTTGCCCGGACACTCCCCGTTGCCAGTGCAACTCCCATCACCACCAGTGCGCATACACTGTTGCCAGACACCGTTGCCAGAGCAACTCCCGCCCCTTTTCAAACAACCTCCGTGCTCTCTTAGAACCAATCCTAACCTCCGCACCCTCTCAGAACCAATCCTAGCCTTTATCCCCTCAGCATTGACTTGTAACAACCCCCGCCCTCTATGCCAGCCTATATAACCTGTGCTCACCCCTAATAAACTCTCTTGGCTTCTTCACCCTCAAAGAACCATGTCCTGCCTGTTCCTTCTCGCCGCCCTCCACACCTTGCACGCCTCCGCCGGGGACCGGGCCCAGTCCCCCGCCTCGCCCTCGCCTCCGGGAAAGAGCCCCCGCTGCCGGTACCCTCCGAGCAACGCCGAGAGCCGAGGGTTCAGCAACTGGCCGCCCCCCCCCCCCAGATAAATCAACTGCGACCGCACCCCCCCCCCCCCCCCCCCCCGCAATCCCCTTGGTCTCTGGTTGGGAATTTGCTGAGTGATCATGTCCTGCAATATCCAAGCTTACATGTTTTATTTCTGGCCAGATCAGGTTTAGCTCTAGGAAGCCGTGCTGTATTTCCTATTTATTTACTGATTTACCGGTTGTATGCCATGAAATATTCCTTCTGGTCTTGAAATTAAAAAAAAAAGATTATCAGGGTGGGTAAGAGTTGTCTGCTATTTAGGTACTTCAGATGCTCTGTAGATTCTCCCAAGACTCACGGTTCCTATTTCAAGGCTCAGCGAAGTTGGAATCAAATTACATTTACTAATAGGCACACAATTACAGATTACACTTATTAATTACAAATTACACTTACAGCTGCATTTCCACAATAACTGATGTGATGTTCTTTTATTTCCCACCAAATTGAAAGTAGCATCTCCACTGTGGCTTCACATTTTTAATCCTATGCCATGTAACTCTGACCTGGGGAGGGATTGTAAAATCTGTTCTCAGATTTCTGCCGTAATGTTAGACTTTGCTCCCATGAGAAGAAAAGAGCACCCTCTCTTAAAATAGAGGGTGAAATGGGGGAACTTCTGTTTTGTCTCCTAGCATACTCACTTAAATATGATCGTTTTAAAAGAAATGCTTTAGGGGTGTCATAGGTTAAAGCTGCACTATTTTTATGTTATGAATATGAAAGGATTCAGCCTTTTTTTTTGCAAATGGCTACACAAGATTTCAGCTGTGTGTGTGGTATGTGCACATGTGCGTGCATGTGTGTGTGTGGGTACTGGCGAGTCTTGACCTATAATTGGTGCCCAGCTTTTCATATATTCTAGACGGGAACTGAGTGTCTTCTGCTGTTGGCAGCACATGTTAAGTAGAAAGCATGTATGATCATAGGCTAGTGATCTTGGCAAAGGGGACCGATTTTTATGATATTTAGGGACAGTCCCAAATGCCCCCAAATTCAAAGTCTAGTTATGTTCAAGTGAGAGAGAGAGGAGAATGAGATAAGGGCTAACAGGAAAGAGAGAAGGGAGGGAGGAGGGGAGAAGAGAGGGGCTTTGGAGGTTGGCATGTGATGAGCTCTTAACTCTGCCCAGAGAAGGGTTATATTTCTAGAAGTTTCTCCGAGCAGGTCCAGGTGCTGGAGAGAAGACAAAGCTGTACCCATGTGAGAGCATCTCTCTCCAGGGGAGGCAGGTGAGGGAGACACTGGTATGTGGCCCACCCTGAAAAGCTGATTCACCCCCAAGGGTGTTTTGGGGAGTCCCGAAGTCAGGGCAGTTGGAGAAAGCCTCGGCTGAAGCAGTTCTAGCTTTCTTTGAAGGCAGCACACTTCTCTGGCTTCCACCTCAATCTTATGTACCTGCCAGGGCAGGAAAGCCCTTTATCCTTCATCAGAGCCCTTGGTTTCCTTGTGTTGAGTCACCTGACCCTGCTCCTTGGAGATAAAATTCCGTGTCACTGTCATGGTGTCAGGAAGAGATGAAACCACTCCCGGGCAAGCTGATGGCCAGAAACACGTCTCTCTACGTCCCGAAATGCAGATAAACATCTGAATCTCCGAACGCCTCTTGAACAGAATTGTACTGCCAATCCTTTGGGGCATACTCTCTATCTACATCAAACTTTATAAAGCCGAGACCATTATCTTCTGGGCCCAGGCTTCAAATAATGGCAGTACAATGAATTTGTTTCTGTATTGCACAGGGAGAAAGAAATTTCTCAGCAGATATTATTAAAAGGCTTTTAATCTGTGAAAGCTTAACCAGCTAAAATGGGTTGAAAGCACCATTGCTTCTTTCTGGAGGATACTTGAACCATCTTTATCTAATAACCACTGTTTGCTATAATAAGGATTTTAGGTAAAAGCTGATGAATCGAATTTTTTTTGGTCTGTTTCTGCCAGTAGCCCTAGACATTTATAATCTATTTTATCCTCTTTCCTCCTTTGGAGATGAAAGGAAGGGATCGTCTGTTACCTCCTAAGTTTTCACAGCATCTGAATTGAATTCTCTTTTCTGCCTCCACATATGACAATGTTTTTTAGGCTAATTCCACAGGGATGGTTTAGGGGTTTGTGGAAGACGTGGAGTCTTGGCTGTAACTGCCATTGTATGTTCAGAGATAGCTGGTCCCAAGGAAGCTATGTTTTCACTTGAAACATTTTCTTATCTATGTGTCTCCAGAAATATGGCGTCAAACCATTTGCACCATTTCTCTTTGCAGGAGGAGCACTTTTATCCCACTCCAGGTTCTCTGACCTACCAGGAAGGAGCTCATATAAAACATCTGTGAAATAATGTCCTAATAATAATGATGATAACAATATTAGCAAATGCTTATGGGACATCTGACTGTGTGCCAGGAATTTGCAAATATTGCAGATTGAATTTGCACACCAAAAATAGCAAATATGTATTAAACCTTGAGCCAGGCACAGAGCTAAGTGCTTCACTTGCATTATCTCCTTTGATTGTATCATCAGTGGGATTGGCAGTGCTACTGTGACAGAGACTGGTGATTGGTGCCCAAACATCACCTGTTCCTCCTGGACACCCAGCTCAGTGGTGCTTTCCAGCATCACACACTGAGTTCTGGCTGATGGAATGTGATGGGCACATTTCTGGGTGGTGGTCCTAGGACCTCCTGCTCAGTGCTCACCTTCGCACTCTCTTTTCCCTAGTCTGTTGGCCGATGGAGAGGTCTGAGGTATAGGGGACAGCAGAACTGGGAGGATCCTGGGTCCCCTGAGTGATCATGCGGGGTCACCCTAAGAATATGAATGTGGCCACCATTCTGCCTTAATCCACGTGGTCCAGCCCTGGAAAATGACTCTTGTGAATATTGACAGAGTCACGCCGAACAGAAATGGATCACCTAATTTTATGAGGAGTGGATTATGACTTGTCAATTTGTCATTTGTGCCATTTCATGAAAAACTGTGCTGAGTCATCTGATTCTAAGTATTTGAGCCATTGGTGTTTAGTGGAATCCTGGTTGGAGGGGGGAGAGAAAACAGATGAGATAAAAGGAAGGTTTGGATTGTCAGATCAGACACACAGGAATCATCCATCTTACCCAGTAGCAAGCTTTACTGACAAGTTCAAAGGTACAAGTAATCATGACGTCATGAAGCACAGGTGATGCAAGCAGGTCCAGGACCCCCAGCCCAGCTCCCCAGGTCCTGTCTTGACACATTAAGACATGCTCTGGCCGAGTTAGCGCAAGGAGGTCTCCAGGTGATGCATTTTCTGGCAGTTTGCTTCCTCCAAGGCACATGGGCAAAGGGAATTAAGCATGCAAGAGCTTAACTAGGAGAAATGCTTATAAAGGGCATGGGTGGGGGGACTGGAGGAGCAGGGAGTGCCTTCTTGTGTGAAGCAGGTCCGCCATCCATGGAAGGAGAGGGGAAGGGTTGGGCAGATGGAGCCCCAGACCGTGGTTCTGAGAAAGCCTTGGCTAGGCCAGTGGGGAGCCCGGGATGCCCACCAGGGACAGCTGTGTTGGGCAGGAACACCTGGTTCAGGACCACCACCGTGCCCTGCCACTGGCTGGGATCAGCCTGGGAGAAGCACAGCCTGATATGCATGCAGCCAGGGAGCCCAAGGGGCCAGGCAGAGGCTGTCCACCGGCCACACCCTGCAGCAGGTTCCTTCAGGGCGATGGGCGTGGGGTATCTGTGTGGTCACCAACATGTGCTTGTATTTGATGACTTAAGGGAGCTGTTTGGCCAGGAAACACCTTCATTTTAAATTCTGAGAGTTATATAACTTTTGTGATGTTTGCACAAAGTCATGTTTGACAAATGCCTAATTCCAGGTGTGTTCACCATATGCAGTTCCAGACAGACGAGGTACAACCTGCGAACAGCCGAGGACTTTCCCGCTTGTGATTGTTACTGGATTTGACAGAGGGTCTCCCAAAGGGTTGCCAGATTCAACAAATAAAAATATAAGATGCCCAGTTGGATTGGAATTTCAGATAAACAATGCATCACTTTTTTAGGGTCAGTATGTCCCATGCAATATTTGGGACATACTTATACTAAAAAAATACCCATTTTCAACTGAAAATCAACTTTAACTGGAATCCTGTATTTTAACTGGCAGTGCTATGTCCTGAGAGCTTGTTTCCTGGGCTGTTGGAGGGGTGTCCTTCCTTCCACTCCGGAGGGTCTCCAGTAAAGGGGGAGAATAGATTGCAAGATTGCTGCTAACCCTTTCCTTTTGAATGGATATTTGAATTCAGAGAGGAGTTTGGAAAAGATGATTCTATCCATGACCCACGCTCCTCTCACCCAGCCATTGACATGTGCAGATAGCCTGGGTGATTTGCTAACCAAAGAGAACCAAAGGAGGCTTCTGAGCAGAGGAGTAGACCCTCTGGACAGAAATAAAACAGGAGATGGGGAAGAACACAGGGGAACCGTCAGCATGTGGGGTAATATTTTCTCACATTCAGTGTCTCAATCCCCTTGCAATCCCTGCACCTTATACTATTTTTCTTGAGCAAGGCTCTTTCCTTCTCCTTAGTTTTCATTTTCTTCCTCTCTTTGCAATGAGAGCAGCCCAAAGGTCAGAGCACTGCACTCCACTGGGCAGAAAATGCAGGGTCAGTGATGCAATAAGGGCTGTGACTATTCACCCAAAAAGTCCAAATTTATCAGAAAGGCCAAGTACTATTGGATGTGGACCTACAGTGGTTAGTATACTTTCAGTTACATGAAACATAAATCCTTTCTCAGTCTGATTTAATCAGTAGAAGTAATTTTTGGTACACAAATGAAAAATAAGGGCAGCAGGGTGGTTTTCAGGCAAGGCTTGATCAGAGCTCCTATTTGATTTCTCTATGAAACTCTTAGCAGATTCTCTTAGCTCTGCCTTCCTTATGTTGCCTCATCCTCACATGTACATCAGTACACCTGCAAAATTTTCCTAGGAATAGAGAGCACGTAAGAGGCAGAGCTTGGATTTATGTGCACACCATCTAAATTCTGAGCCTGAGCTCAGAGCCAGTAGGCTGGGTCCAGTCTGGGTATGATCAACAGTGAGCTTAAGCTGCTGCCTCCCCCGACACAGGGGATCAGGCAGTAGACAAAGGAAGTCAAATGTGTAGCTGTCTAGATTATCTAGGATCTCCTTCTTACAGATGTTCACATTAATTCCATGGGTGATTGTTGCCAGTTTTTTACCTTTTCAATTTCTCGTTTGGTTACTACAATGTGATAAGAGATTAATACCTGGGTAATAATGAGAGCAACTAAATCAGAAATTTCATCAGTTGGGGAGGGCCAATTGTAAAGCTATTTTAACAACCTTTGCTGGTGTCTGCAGGAAAGAAACCCTTTGACTTGCAATTATAGGAAAAAATATCCTTGAGACTCATGCATAAATTTATATTAAAACACATATTAAAGTCAGATTTTTCTCTTGTTGGCTTAACACACAATAAAATAAATGTCCCATAAAGGAGAAAGGAAAGGCTTTCTTTAACAAGACAAGGCTTAAATATGCAAACATTTTGAGAGCTAATAAGGCAGGTAATAAAATGAGTTTGATGCATTTTCTTGGTAGAGGGCTTACAGGGCTTTTATAAGAATTTTAGTGAGTGCCTGCGTTTAATATTTTATCCTATTACTTTCTGTCACCTGTTGGTCGGATGGTTTCCACTATATTAGTATTAACATTCTTATAAATACTAAAGGGTGTTGTGATTAAGGGCAAACACTGGGAATTTTTTAAACCTTAATGCCTGGAAGTTGGAGATAATGGAATTGTCCTTTTGCTGATGCCGGGAATTTTCTGTTTTTAATTTTTTTTTACAAGTAGAAGCTTAATTTCATATTGCAAGCTTGTTGTCTCTGCGGGGACATCTATGTATGACTGAAGCCTGTTCCATGTTAATTAAAATCCTGCTAACTTGAGCAACAGGCAACCTCCAAATCTTAGTGGCTTGACCCAATAGGACTTGATTTAAGTGCTTTTGTGTCTCGCTCCATGAAAGTGCAGTCAGCTGTGCCGGTTGGGCAGGAGGCATTGCTAGGGGATCCCACTCCTTCCAGCCTGTGGCTCCGCCCTTTCCTCAGCGCCCAGTCTCTGCGGGGCCGGCCGGCAGGTGGGGAAGAGAGCAGGTGCAGGGCGTGAGGTCAGGGCTGGTAGTGAACAGGTGACCCTGCTCGCACGCCGTGTACCTGCCCCCGGCCACGTGGCCCCACCTCGCAGCAGTGGAGACGGGGCTGCGGGCTCGCTGCCTCCCAGGCGAGGCTCCGGTTATGGATTGCGGGGAGCCACCCCGAGAGCCCTACAGCCTGCGGAGAGAGCATAGCCTGCTGATAGCTGACCTCGGGCCTCCAAAACGGTGAGACGGAAAATTCCTGTTGTTTAATTGACCCAGTCTGTAGTATTTGTTACAGCAGCCCGGCAAATGGAGGCAGGTGCAGAGTTTGTGTTGAGTTTGATGAAAACCTTGTGGTGGTGGATGATGGTGACTGGAGCGCAGCATTGTGAATAATTGACACCACCGGATTGTATGCTTGAAAGTGATTAACACGGGAAATTTTGATTTGTGTGTGTGTCACTACAATAAACAGACAAGTGTGGCTGGCACGTCAGTCATAGGCAAGGACCTGCCCTCAGACCTCTGGCCCTGTGTGTAGACTAGACCCTTCTCTGCTCACCGCGGCCACTGACCATAGATGGACAAGTGTGCCGCACCCAGAGGCTCCCGGGGCAGGGCGTGGGGCTGGCAGGCACGTGCTCTGACCACCCGCTGTCCCAGCTGGAGGCACGGGAGGCCCCTCGCCTGGGCGCAGGGAGGTGCCCTGGGGGCCGGCTGCGGGCTGCACCCTCCCTGCCTGCTCTGCGCTCCGCTCACCTGCCTTACCTTGTTTTCACCGTCAGTAGCAAAATTCTGTAATTTCTCATGAAAAAATAGTGAAACAATTCTTTGGTTGGTTTGTTTCCCTTTTTTGTTTATACCTTTGCTCGGAAGCACCTGGTATTTACCTCCAAACTGCCTGCCCAGGTTTGGCCTCAAACGCAGGCTTCCTTCCTGCCAGGCCACCTGCTCCAGTGCTCCAGTAACAGACATCTCGGCTCGTTACTCTTGCTGTCCTCTGCCTATCGTTCCCTCTTTCCCTGCGTTCTTTGAGTTGGCTAATGGTTTGGAATCTTCAGTTCTGTTTCACCTTTTTAAGTGGCTCAGATGTCAGTGTGTTATGCCTAATAGTTGACATCTCTTCTGAAAATTGTGTGCTCATCATTGTACCTTTTATACGGTTCCCTAAATTCCTTTTGGAGGAGGGAGAATTGCAGAGCTTTTCCCTTCGGCCTCAGCCCCCGGTGAGCCTGCGCTCTCCCAAAGCGGGGTGCCGGCCTCCCCTCCCTTGCGCTCTGCTCCTGGGCCGCCCAGCCCGCCAGGGTTTGCTCGGCACCGTCACCATGACCGTGGCTTTCAGAGCCGCTTTAGAGAAGGCCTCTGTGCAGGCAATTCCATTGTTTCCTTCGGAACAAACGCATCAGTGGATGACTTTCAATAAATTATGAAAAGCATAGAAATGAACTGTGCATAGAAAGTCTTAACAATGTTTTTTTTCCTACAGTGTCTTGACAGCAAGGAAGAAAACTTTTGTGTTCAATTTAATTTCTCATAATACTGTTGTATAAGTTCTATTGTTTTGGAATATTTTAGCAAAAGCAATTTCCTTTACTTTTTTTTTTTTTTTTTTTTTTACAAATTATGGTAATGTGAAAAGGCATTAATATTTTGGTTTTATGATTTTATATCTTGGCATACACACTGGTACACTAGTGTTTATAATGGGAATGGTTTTGCAGTGGGTTTTGTTAGGTTGGGTACAGTATTGAGATCCCACTGGTTTTTGGTCTGCAGTTTTATGAATTCCCGTTCTGATCATGCTTGACTTGCATTTGCCATAATTCCACCCAGTCAGGGGGAGGGATCACAGGAAGAAAGGGCAGTGTCTGAAATGGCTGAGAATCTCACATCTAGCAGAGATGAAGGAGTTTCTGGGTCCCATCTCACAAACCGGAATGGACCCATTGAGAGCAAGTACCGAAGCCACACTCAGGACCTGCCACGGTGGGTGGGTGGGGACCTAAGTTGTGCAAACAGGTGGCAGAGCAGAGGAAGAAAGACCTGGCCAAGCTCAGAGGTGTGTCAGGATGGGAAGACTGAAGTGGCTGAAGGAGGTCAAGAGTTGGGAAGGAGCCTGAGTTCCCTAAATTGGAGTGAGCCGTCTGAGCTGGTGTCCTTGGGCAGGCACGCGGCCAGGCTGTGATGCCCCACGCCTGGGCTTGCCACGGAGGCCGGGCACGGATACCACTGATGGTTACTTTGTTGTTCAGTTGTTCTGGTTTTGTTCTCGGGAGCTCTTACGGGGTTGGCTCTTGTGTCCTTTCAATACGTGTGTGTGTGTGTGTGTGTGTGTGTGTGTGTGTGTGTATTCAGTATTTCCTTATTTACTGGCACCAAAAATGCTCCAGCTCACCTTGTATATTCTATTCCCAGTCCTAGATTCAACACATTCTCCAAGGAGTCCTGGTTCCTTTTCCTGGTCAACGGTGTTGAAAACCAAGGACTGGGAGCTAGCTGGGCTCGTGGCTACTGAAGGGTCACTGATTCTAGCAGATCTTCATGGATAGAGTTAGAAAACACATTCATAGCATTTTCAGTAATCACATGTATGCAGTTACATAGTGTAGAGATTCAAACAGTTCACCAAGCCTGTTTAAAAAAAAAAAAAAGTCCACATTTTTCCCTCTACCCAGAGGCAAACATTTTCAACTCTGCTAATGTCTAAAGAAATTTTTTAGTCTCTATCTCTGTACAGCTTGTTCTAGTTTGCTGATGCTGCTGGAATGCAAAACACCAGAAACGGATTGGCTTTTATAAAGGGTGTTTATTTGGTTACAAAGTTAGTCTTAAGGCCATAAAGTGTCCAAGGTAACACATCAACAATTGGGTACCTTCATTGGAGGATGATCAGTGGCATCTGGAAAACCTATTAGCTGGGAAGGCACATGGCCGGCGTCTGCTCTAAGTTCTGGTTTCAAAATGGCTTTCTCCCAGGACGTTCCTCTCTAGGCTTCAGCTCCTCAAAAATGTCACTCTGAGTTCCTCTTGGGGCCTTTTTCCTCTCTGAGCTTCCCCGGAGCAAAAGTCTGCTTTTAAAGGCTGTCTCCAAAATCTCTGTAAGCTGAAGCTCCTCTCTCAGATCCAGTGCATTCTTCAAAGTGTCCCTCTTGGCTGTGTCAAGCTCGCTCCTTCTGTCTGAGCTTATATAGTGCCCCAGTAAACTAATCAAGGCCCACACTGTATGGGCGGGGCCACACCTCCATGGAAATTATCCAATCAGAGTTATCACCCGCAGTTGGGTGGGGCGCATCTCCATGGAAACACTGAAAGAATTACAATCTAATCAACACTGATATGTCTGCCCACACAAGATTACATCAAAGTTAATGACATCTTGGGGGACATAATACATTCAAACCAGCACACAGCTCAATAACATACTTATATTACCATATTTAAAAATTTTGTGTTGGGGTGTTTTCTTCTCCCTGTATAGTCTCCGTCTCCCCCAGGTTGCTATTAATTTTGGGATCTACCTTTTATTCGAAGAGATTTTCTCATATAGATGGTGATCCTTTGTTGATGCCTTAAAATTCATTTGTGGTTCTTTTAGTGCTTTGTTGGGAAGAACTGGTAGTTTCTGCTTGTGTTCATTCCATGATATTTGACAAGTAATGATCCACTGACTTTTAAAATTTTGTCTGAACAATTTAATTGTATACTGACAATGGTATAATCTGCAAAAAAGGCAAACTTTTGAATACCAGTTAATTCAATTTGGAGTCATATTTAGCTCCCTAAAATTAAAATTAGTGTCTGACTTTTGGTGTCTGCCAGTCAGTAAAAACACACATGGGCTCAAGATGACAAATGTCTCTTTTTTTCTTTTCATTTAAAAGAAAATTCTAATAACTCTAAGTGAAAGTTAAGGATTTTGTGGAATTAGAGAAAGATGGAGAAAAACAAGCAAGAAACTAAAGACTGTCAGCTACTTTCTAGTTTCTTTTGAGATGACCTATTTCCGTTTACTGTTCAATATTTTTGATTAAAAAAATCTGTCCAAGAACCTGCATAACTTTGTTCCTTGCAGGCCAGAGGTGGAAGGTCACACAGCTTGGTGACGTAAATCTTCCCTTCTGAGTGACACTTACTGGGTCAATGGATTTCTGTGCCAGGAGGTTGAATGATCCCTCAGTCTTAGCCCAGGAACACTCCTTGGTGATTAATCTGTGTGGTCAATAGGGATCATTGGTATTTTCCTCCTACAGGATCAACCCCATAGGGAAATGCAAGAGTGTGTCTAATAGTGAATAAAACATTCATTTTATATTAACCATTTAAATTATGACTGTATTCCTGAATTCTCTTTGAATTTTCTCTTTATGACTATTATCACATTAGCTGTCATTTGTCTCCTAGAAAATGACATACTTTTTGCAGGGCGCAAGATTTTGGGCATGATTTGCAAGTCAAAGATGAAATGAATTCATCTTAAACAATTATATACTTTCTATTAATGAGATTGAAATTAAAATATGGGGAATATTCATATTCCTTATTTGCTCAATTTAGCATACACTTCAGTACATGTTTTCTTTTATGACAGAGGAAGTGGGGCAGGGCTCACATGCACAAGGAAAAAAATGTACCACTAGATGTGGTGAATTTACCCCCTTGAAAAATAAGGCAGTCCTTAGCTTTAAATTTATATTTGGTGTTTGAATTCCTTAAAATTATATAGTGCTTCACTCCTGTCTACTTTACCCTTTTCTTAAAGCTAATAAACTTAATTGTGTTTTCTTAAAAGTTACTTTTTATATTTTACTAGAGAGTCAAAACTTTACTTTTACAGTGATTGTTCATAAAGGTGAAGGACTGAAGGAAAGTATCAGAGGGTAAAGAAAAGATGATGAAATCACTTGCACAGGAGACAGATTGCTGCCAGGCTGAGGACTTGGTGAGGGGGAGATCACTCTCACTCACAGTGCGGGGGCCCCGGGAAGTGGGGACATTGCTGTGCCAAATGCCTTGATGTTTGCTGATCCCCCCACTGCTGGGATTGGTGAAATACAGACTGTCCGTCTGGATATTTGCCTGAAATAAACACTTTTTATGTTTATAAAAGTGTGTTCCAGAGGCAGACTTTATCTCTGCTCACATTTTTTGTTGTTTGAAGTAGCAAGAAATGTTGTAGAACGTTAAATGATGTTTTGCAGTTGGCAGCCGTGGGCCTCATTCTACCCAGCGGTTCTCTGGGGTTTTGATGGTAGAACACTTTCATGGATTTCAGCTTTGATAATTGAACTCCCCCCAGGCTGGAAGTTTTCTGTAAAGATTCCATGCAGTAAAGTAATGATTTGCTCTTAAAATAAATCTCGTGTCTTCAGCTTCTGGGTGGGGTCTCCTTAGCATAGACTGGCTAATAAAGTGTCCAGTCTCTCTCCATTGGGTAGCTGTTCCTGGAAGTGAATCCTTCAATTCCCAGAATATTTTTTTAAATTTATAAACTTGCTCTAAAATGTCATTAGACTCTCAGTCTGCACCTTTGGAAGAACTTTCCAGAGCATCTTCCTTATGTCCAGAGGCTGGAGTGACCCCAGTGCCGTGACAGGTGGAGTCAGAGTGGCGGCTCTGGGTGGCTCCGGCCTCCAGCACGTCGTGTATGTGTGGGGTCTGAGGGTGCGGCTTTGTCTTCTCAACCCTCCCCTGGGGAACTGGGGTGCTTTCCTTGGTCCTGTTTGCTCACCAAGGGCCTCGCTTGTGACTTTGGACCAGGCTTGTGCTGGTGTGCCTGGCTGGATGTCTTTGCACGAGTTGGGTGGGCTAGAAAGAGGCTTCGAGATAAAAAAAATAATATTTAAAAGAAAAAAAAAAACAGCAGCCGTCTATATGTAATGCCATGACATCTATAGAATATGAGAGAGAGAAGGCAGATAATACTAGAAGAACTTGTGCATCCAGAATTATTGAAAACAAGTGTGATTCCTTTTATATGCATGAATGTCACATCTTTAGGCATTGAGTCTTTATTTAAATCATTTTAAGTAGGTGTCTTTATAAAACCAACAGGAACAGAATGCAGTGTGTGTGTATGTGTGTGTGCATGTGTGTGTGTGGCTGACAATGATTGTGAGCACTGATCATCAGCAACTGCAGAGCCCCTTGTGGGACAGAATGGTGTCTTGGGAGCTGCTTCTCAAATCTGTGACCTCACACCAACACATCTTTTCAATTCTTCTCTTTGATTTTTTATCATTTTCCTCTTCATTCTTCTCACTGCTTTTAGCATGCTCTCGAGTAGAGGGTCCCAAGTGTTCAGATTTGCTTCTTGTAGAAAATAACTTTTGCCTGAAAAACTCCGTAACTAGTAGGTTGGTATCATCCTGTATAGAGCCAGTAGCTGACTGTGGCTTTTTAAATTTAAAAGAATGCAAGTTAAATAAAATTTAACACTGAGTTCCTGGGTCCAGCAGTCACAGCATCACAGAAAGCTGCTGGGCAGTGCTGGGAGGGTAGTGCACCTAAGCCCTGGCTACTGGTCCACAGTAAAAGTTCATTCATTCATTCATTCGTCATTCATCTGTTCATTCATTCATTATGTTGAATGGATAACCAAACTATTTGCAACTATGTGTAAATAGGAATAAAATAGGCTCTGAGAGTCCAAAGGGATCCCCCCTCACCCCATGAAGAGCATGGGCTTAAATTCCCAGGCTCATTGGGTTCATAGGGGCTTCTAAGAGCCTTTAAAGTATTCTCCGTAGCTCTTGGTTGTGACACTGATCGATACATAACTCCACATCATTACTCTTAATGTAATCATTACTTTGATTTCCCATCCTCCTTGCCATGTCTTCTGAGAAATTCTACTTTTTTCTCCCACAACTCTGTGGTTTGTGGAGCGTTTAGAGACCAACTTTGGGAGATCTGTAGTCAGGGACTTCACTTGGGGTCTCTTTGGAGCCAGCCCGGGTGTGGGGGAGGGGGCTTCGAAGCCCAGGGCCTCAGTCCCTCCTGCAGGGGTTTCTTGCCTTCACTTACCTCCACCCTTTGGAAATTCTTGGAGAGTTATCCTGCCTTATTGGCAACTGTTCACACCCATTCAAATCTGTTCAATCAGCAAAGCCCACTTGCTCTTTTCCTGTCAATCAACTGATACAGGGGTTGCCATGTGTGGTATTTGTTTAAAGAACTAATCTAAGCACAGGCTTTCTTTCCCACCTACTCTGAGCACTGCTCTACCACCACTACCCCCCTTACAAAGGGGGCAGGCAGTTTTGCTAATTCTGTTCATTTTATTGGAAAAATCCACCTTTTATGTCCTCAACATTATGATGGGAAGAGACCCAGGTAACTCACGCTGTGACTGCAGCCATATCACACTGCTGTGTTTGCATTGCTAAAAGGCAAGCTCTCTTAAAATATTTTTACCTAATCCAAATCTAATTATTTCTTCTGTTCAGTGTGTGTTTGCAATTTTCAGAAATCTTTTTGGATTAATGATAGACCCAGGATTCCCCAAATGGCCCCTTGCCCTTCACATACCTCTTTGTTCTTTTAAAAATGTAGCATGAGACTTGAGAAGCATTATCAAGTGCTTCTGATTACACATTGCCTCAAAGGAAAAGGAGCTTTTGCTATCAGAATTTCATTTCATAAGACTGAAAATATCAAACCCTGCATAAGTATATTAGGGTTTTAAAAATATTAGCACCTCATAAATTCTACATTTTGAAACTGGCATTTATTAAAGGACACTGGTTTTGCATTGGAATTTGGATTATGCATTTGCTTCAAAGTGTGATTTATTTTCTTTGAGATCTAAAGTGCCTGCAACCAATGTAGAAAGGTATTATTTAAAATATTTCCCTTGCATCTTGTTCTTTGTAAATTGAGACTTATAGAATAAAAGGACAGTATAAAGTAAATGGGAATAATTATGCAGCAATGTAGAAAGGTATTATTTAAAATATTTCCCTTGCATCTTATTCTTTGTAAAATGAGACTTATAGTATAAAAGAACAGTGTAGAGTAAATTGGAATAATTATGCAGACACCGAACAACACCTCTTAGATAAGGGAGGAAAAGGTGTGAATTTTAAGTAGGGTTATAAGATTTGGCAAATAAAAATACAGGATTCCCAGTTAAATTTGAATTTTAGATAAACACATAATTTGTATATAAGAATATCTTAAGCAATATTTGGGGCATAGGTATATTAATTCATTGTCTGAAATTCAAATTTAAGTGGGTGTCATATTTCATCTGACAACTCTAGTCGTGAGGGAGGTGAATGGTGAGGAAGGTGGAGAGAAAGGAAGAGAATGGCTTGAGAAAGAAGAGAAAGGAAGAGAAATGGCTCTACGTTTACATCTGTTAGAGAAGCACCAGATCCTTTGAGAGTGTAAACTAGTGTGGGGAGAAGTGAGAATAAAGGGCATTTGAAAAATCAGGACGGAGGAAAGAAGAGTGTTAATCTCTGAGGGCGGTGGCTGCATTTCTTGTTACTGCCTACCCCTTCCCTTCCTTGGCATCTTCCTGGAGACCCTGGCGTGTTGTGTGCAAACGTGGGGCACCTCGTTTCCCTGTGATCCCTGTTGGGGGGCAGCAGCGTGTGGTGAGGAGAACTTGAGATTCAGACCCGGGAACTCGGGGTGGGGGTCTTTTCTGTCCCTGACTGGCCGGGAGCCCTGGGGTGACTTCCTAGCCACAGGAATCAGGTCTGGAAATGGAAAGAGTGACCCTTGTCTTGCCTACTTACCAGAAATGTTGTGGGAACCAAATGACATGGCTCTCAGGGAGTCATCTTGCGGTACCTTTTAAATTGAAAGATTGAGATCATCATACGCTAGAAATGTCTTCCTCACTGGCTCATCATCCCTGGCTCCTGGCATATGGTCTAATTTTAATATTTGTTGAGGGAATGGATGGATACCAGGGCATACGTTGCTAAACTTAGCCAGTCATGTAGGATACAGAAATGTGTGTGTGTGTGTGTGTGTGTGTGTGTGTGTGAGTGTGACTAAAAGTAATGCTGGCTGCTGTAACAAACCCCCTTTCCCCAAATATAAGGACTCAACACAACTGAAGTTTATTTCTCACTACAACAAAACCCAAAGTGCTATTCTGATGATTGGTGACTGTCATCTGCGGGATACTGATTACGTGCTTCAACCTGGCGGGCCTGGGCCGGGGGACCGGATCCACCCCTAGGGAGGGTAGTGGGTACGGGTGACAGCGCCCTCCACAGCCCCCCGGGCCTGAGAAGGTGAGGCCGGAGGCAGGCCCCAATTCCTCACCCAAAACCAACCGTTGGAGGAAGCTTGCCGGGTAAGACCGCCTCCCTCGTCTAACCACTCAACCCCTCCGTTACAATGCAACGTCCCCTACTGCCAGTGCGCATGCACCAATCATTGTGCAACACCCAACAACCAAAGACAACCTCCGCGCCCTCTCAGAACCAATCCAAGCCTTTAACCTCTACAGCTACCCCGCCCTCTAGACCGCCCGTTATAAGCTTGTACTCTCCCCTAATAAACTCTCTTGGTTTCTTCACCCTAAAAGGAAACGTGTCCCGCCTGTTCCTTTCTCGCCGCCCTCCATACTTTGCACGCCTCCGCCGGGGACCTGGCCAAGTCCCCCGCCTCGCCCTCGCCTCCGGGAAAGAGCCCCCGCTGCCGGTACCCTCCGAGCAATCCTGAGAGCCTAGGATTTAGCGACCGGCCGCCACCCCCCCCCCCCAGACGAATCAATTGCGACCGCAGTCATCTAAGCTGTGCTGGGGGACCCAGGCCCTTGTCTCCTGTGGCTTTGCCACGTTCCCCACGTGGCTTCCAGGATGGCCCTGGTGACCCATGACAGGACGGAAGGGAGAGGGCAAGTGGGGAAAGTCCACCTGCCTCCTAAGCTCCTTGGCTACAGTGTAACACATATCACTTCTTCTCACGTTCCACTAGCAAGATCTAGTTATGGTCCCACAGGGAGGCAAAAGGGTCTGGGAAATGTAGTCTGGGGCTGGGACATTGCTTTCCAGCAAAAACCCTGGACTTTGGAAGAGGGAGTGCCATCTTTGATGGGCAAATATGCGTGTCCACTGTATTAGTTAGGGTTCTCTAGGGAAACAGAACGAACAGGAGATATCTGTAATTATAAGATTTTATGAAAGTGTCTCACGCAAATGTGGGTATGCATGAGACCAGTTCTGTAGGGCAGGATGCACGAGTCCAAATTCCCTAAGGCAGGATGCACGAGTCTAAATTCTGTAGGACAGGCAGCGAACTGGCAACTCCGATGAAGGTGTTTGAGGAGCTCCTCAGGAGACATCGGCTAGCCAAAGAAGTGAAAGTTCTTTTTCCTCTCCTTTGAAAGTCTTCAACTGATTGAATTAAATCCAGCTGATTGAAGTCTCTCATTGTGAGAGACATGATCTAATTAGTCACAATTGCAGTCAATTGACTGATTAAATAAACCAGCCTCTGGTTTATTAACCAGCCACAAATGTCCTTGAAGTAACGGTTAGGCCAGTGCTAGCTTGACCAGACACTTGGGCACCATCACCTGGCCAAGATGACGCATGAACCCAGCCATGACACCTGCCGTAGTGTGGCTACACATTTGTCAGGCTCAGGTGGCGGGCAGCTTCTGACGTGGCTCCCCGTGACCCCTGCCTCTTGGTTCATGCTTGTGTGTAACCTTCTCTCTTTGAGTGAAGGCCAGACCCAGTGACTTGCTTCTAATGAATAGAATATGGTGGAACTGATGGGATGCCAACTCCTGATTCTTTACAAAAGACTGGGACTTCGGTCTTGCTGGCATTTTCTCTCTCGCTCTTGCTGCGTGCTCTCTCTCCTGGGGAGGGCCACCTTGCAAAGAACTGAGGACAACTTCCAACCAGCATCTGGCAAGGAACCGTAGCTTCCAGTCCAACAGCCTGCAAGGAGCGAGTCTCTGCCAACAGCCACTGAGTAAGCTTGGCAGCGGTCCTACCTCAGTTGAACGAGTGACTCCTGGCTGCCATCTTTGCTGCGTACCTGGGCTGACTCCTTGCCTACAGCCTTATGAGAGACATGAAGCCGAGGACCCAGGCAAGCCTGGGTTCGTGAGCCACAGAAACTGAGCTAATAAATGTGCATCGTTTTCAGCCACTATGTTGGGGGGTAATTTGTTATGCAACCATAGATAATGAATATACCAGGGATTCTGGCTCAGGAATGGGCAGACCAAGACGGCCTAGGAAGATTGGAAGTGGGAAACTCATAACGAGTACCTCAGCATAAAGGATGTAAAAATTAAACAGCTTCTTAGGTGATATGGAACTGGAGCCATTTTTAGGTCTTTTGGTTCCTCTACTCAAGGAGGGTGGCTGTCTCCTTGGTCTATCTTGGGTCACTCGACCAGTCCTCAACCAAGAAAGGCACAGACTGACCAGTGGATAAACAGTACTTATTATGAAAAATATAGACGTGATGTCAGGAAAGAGAAAGTGGACATGCACATGAAAAATAAATCAAATAGGGGAATGTCCACCTCATTTGGTAGCACGTTTTTTTAATTCTCATCTTTCATCTCTCAGTGCTGTTATTTGCATAACAAGACTCCAGTCAACCATGAGTATAGTGCAAATCAAAGGAATTTTCACCCCCTTTTAATAGTTGATTATTCATATTGGCATTACTTGTCTTCATGTAAGCATATTCCTACATCTTGATTTTAGTTCAAAGCTGGAAAACAGTTAATTCTTCGTCGCTACTGATATGTGATTAATTGCTATTCATCATAAGCTGAAATAGAAGCCATGATTGAATCCGTTGTTAGCAGGAGCTGAAGATTTCTTTTTCATTAAATTAAAAAGTGACAAATTTGAACCTAATAAAAGCCTACACAGCCCAAATTAAACCTTCATTTTTCAGCATTTTGAGCATGGGTGTCCTTTGGTACTAGCAAGACTCTAGGGACAGGGAAGGGCTGTAGGTCTACATTAGCCATAAATCCAACATGTTTCTTCTGTAGGTTTAGTTGGAAGTCTAGCCTGGAAAAATAGATATATTTTTCAATAGGTTATGTAATAAAGAAGATAGCCCACAGTATTTTCACTTTGCCATCTCCATTCTCAGATCGTTTTATGCTGCATCAGCATTCACCCAGATAATGAAACAGATTCTAATTTACTCACTTTAAAAATGTGTCTGTACTGTTTGTTTCCATCGCTAGGTAAACTGCCAGGCTATTTAAAGCTATTTATAACTCTCAGGGTTGCCTCTTCTGTGTTCCTCCTGCACTCGGCTCATGCTCAGGGGATCTTTTGGTTTGCAAGAACCATTTCCAGGTTCTGGCATAATGTGTATTTCTCAAACTCTTTGCTCTACCTGGGTTTCACTGGTTCCGGGTATCAGATCTCGTCACCTGTATGCAGAGTAAGGTTTAACATGTGAAGGCATGATCAACTCATGGTCATTGAAGTGTCAGTGGCTTCTTGGGTCCCATTCCTAGTCATTTGCCTTTTCCTTGGAGTTTAGTTCCTGAATCTCTCTTGCATTTGTTGATTCTTTCCTTGGGTGCTGTAAGGACTGGACTATTAGTATGGCCTTGCTGAACTCACCTTCGTTTTATATCTGCCCCCAATTCATCTTACACTTGCCAGCAGATTAATTTCCCTTCATATTTTTATTGTCCACTTATTTTTTATAATTTTTAATATAATTAAATATTATATAAACTAGTGGAAATGAATATAACAAGGAAGGAAGCTGTACATTTGCTAGAAATCATTGAATTATGCACTAAAAATGAGTGGATTTCGGGGTATGTAAATTATCACTCCATCAAGCTGTTAAAAATCCTGCCAGCTATAGGCGAGTTTACATGACCGTATACATTTGTCAAATATCTTCAAATAGTCCACTTAAATTTGATGAATTTTATTGCATTGTAAGTTATACTCCAATAAAGTTGACCAAAGAGGAAGGAAAGACTTATTTCTCTCACTGAATTAAATGAATTGGGAAGTCTTGGGAAGGTGGGCTGCTTTAAAAATACTTTTCCTTTAGGTGCATTAGTTATCACTGCCATGTAACAAGTTTCCACAAATTTAATACATGTGTGTTCTAAGCCGTTACCTCACAGTGCCTGTGGGTCAGGAGAATGGGCACAGCTTGGCTGGGTCTTTTGCATCGGGGTCTCGCAAGCCTTTGGTCAAGGTCTCAGCCAGGACTGGTTCCCATCTGAAGGCACGGCTGGGGAAGGATCTGCTTCCAAGCTTGCAGGTTTGTCCACAGAATTCAGTTCCTTGAGGACTGTTGGGGTGAGGGCCTCAGTGTCTGGCTGGGTGGTGGCTGGAGGCTGCCCTCAGTCCTTGGCCCTGTGGGCCTCTCCAACTTAGCTGCTCACTTCATCAAATAGTCCCAGACAAGAGGGTAATCAGTAGCATCTCCTGGCAAGTTGGAGCCATAATCTTATGTAATTTATCCGGAGAAGTGGCCTTTACCATATTCTATTGACTGAAAGCCATCGCAGATCCTGCCCATGCAGGAGGGATCACACGTGGGCCTGGAAACTGAGTGGCGACATCCTATAAGCCACCTGCTACATTAGCTATAAACAAGGAAATTCTAAAAAAATAGCAGTCATAACAATCTAGAATTCCTCACTCCAATTGCTTTTAACTACTTCATGTTCTTTCTCCAGTATAAACAAATTAACATTGGAATATCGTATTAAGTGATACCTTCTGGGGATGCTTTGCATAAGAAAGATGATGCAGACCCTCAATCTGAAAGACTAAAACTAGGGTAAAGGCCATGCCACTTGTCTTAGTTTGGCTTCTTCTGAAAGCTGAGCCTGAGAAAGAACTGAGGGTCAGGGAGCTGATTTAAGAAGTGTTTCAGGAATCAGAGGTTGGGTGATGGGAAGAGAGACATAGGGATGGGAGAACGAGAAGACTGCGTGATTCTGCTGAATGCCACGGTGTCAGACAGTGTGTGGGTAGAACAATGGCTCCTGCTCCCCAGAAAGTAGTGGCTGAGAACAGCAATCCTTGATTTCACCTCCAGCCTCTATTGGGTCAGCAATTTGGGCTGGGTCTCTGCTGAGCTCACGTGTACCTCAGGTCCCGATGGCTTTGCTCATGTGTCTGGCACTGGGGTGGTCACTGGCTGGGGTCAGAGGGTACCTAAGCCACGTGACTCTCATTATGCAGTAGCATAGTCACGGCCTAGCCACGTAGTAGGACAAGGTCCAAGAGTGCAGGTGCAGCAGCTGCAGGGTCTCGTGAAGCTGAGGCCTAGAATTTGCACAAAGGCACATCTTCTACATTCCATTGGTCAAAGCAGACCCCAAGATCAGCCCAAGTTCAAAAGGTGTGGGAAGAGACTCTGTATCTTAATGAGAGGAGATGCAAATTATCATGGCCTTTTTCTGCAGTCTACCACAGGCTCTTTGGGCAACTGGGAATTAGTGACATTGGAATCTCTTCAACTGTGTAGAATTTACCTCAGTTTTCCCACTGAAGAAAGGAAAAGTGGGAGCAATTATCCACTGTTACTCACCCCCTTAATTTGAGCGTTCACCCTGGTGGCAATCCCTTCGCTGCAGTTCTAGCTGTGCCTGCGGATGGAGCAAGAAGAGCTGGGCGCTGTGTGCTCGAGGTGGGATGTTGTCCAGAAACCGGTCACACTGACGAGATGAAGGTGCTGTGGGGAAACGCAAGCATTTGCTCACCCCCACATCATGAAACTGGCAGATGAGTGCAACTTACAGTTTTTGGTCAAAATAAAATGTCTGGGAAGTATCTGTTTCTGTTTCTGTCCATGAATTGAGTAGCAGTGATTGGACTGAAATTTTCTATATGCAATAAGAAAATTGCATGAAAATACACAGAACAACTTTTGTGTGTGTGTGTGTGTGTGTGTTCCAATAAAACTTTATTTGTGGACATTGAAATTTGAATTTCATATAATTTTCATGTGTAATGAAATATTCTTCTTTTGATTTTCTCTTTAACCATTAAAAAATGTAAAAACCATTTTCAGGTCACAGGCCACAATTTGCAGCCTCCTGTGCCTAGTGAAAGCACTCAGGCCCAAACACTACATATTGTGTTTCTATCTATATGGGAAAGGCAGAACTATAGAGATAGAAAATAAATCTGTGATTGCCAGAGACCGGGTGTGAGGGGAGGGAATGACCACAAAGGGGTACAAGGGAAACTTTGATGTGATGGAGTCATTCTGTTCCTTCACTATGTGGTAGTTAGGCAACTGTAAGCATTTGCCTGAGAACTTTATAATAAAGAGCGAATATTACTGTACATAAATCACAGCTCAATAAACCTGACTTAATTAAAAAATAAACTGTTGTTCCAACAGGAAGGGGGAAGGGATGCTGTCAGCCCCAAAGGGTCGAGCCTCCACATCATAACCAGTAAGGTTACTTGCTATTAGCTGGTTCCCTTCCTCTTGTGCCTTGAAAAACAGGCTATCCTCTCTTCTAGCTTGGAGTAGGGCTATGATCATCTTGTCAAACACTCTTGACAAACAGAAGGAAAGTGATTTCTTCTTCGTACTTAGCCAACTGTGTGCAGCAAGGAACAGGTTCATCTGTGACCTCACCCTGATCACACAGCACAACTTATATTCTTGAATTTTATGATGGTCCTCCAGAAGTCCTACCTTCCAGGAGACTATTCCCTATAAGCGTTAAAAACACCTGCTATACTAGCCCTCTTACTAACAAACACCTTCTTAACAGCATTCAGGTCCCTTTTTTGTAGGGAAATAGTCCTTCCCAATGTGTACAGACCTGGTAAGAAGGTAGATCTATGTGCCTGCCCTTGTACTACATAAGCTGCAAGGTCCCTGGAAGCTCCTTCCTCCAGATCCTTCTGCTTATCGCAGTGAAACAGTTAAGAGAAACAGCTAAATATGCCTTAAATTCAAGCAACTGGACTTTCTCTTCAAGGATTTTTATCTTGGGCTGCATTATCTGTTGTCAACTGGACAACCCCACAATGTTTCTAAGAAAACCAAGGAACTACGGGATACAAAACCCTCTTCCTATATGATTCCATGTTAGAGTCTGCCCATGAGAAGCACTCATGTGAGATTTGGAAGGCAAAAGAAGTCAGGACAATATCCTCTGAGGTTGCAGACATAAGTGGGCTGACAAGACATTTAAAGCAGTTTCTTGGTAGGTCTTTGAAACCCACCCATTTTGCATCTGCAGACAGAGGAAATTCCAAAATGTGGAAGCTTGAGATTCACAGCAACTTCCGGACCAGCTCTTAAGAACTACCCACTTTGCTGCTGCGGGCTGATGGTCAATGATTGTCAGCTGACCATCACTCACTCTCCCAGCCTTCTAATGATTGTACAAGCCTGTATTACCTCTTTTCATCCTTGGAGCCTATAAGTTGGCTTCTGTTTTCTGATAAAAATATGAATAGAGACACAAAAACATAAGACCCATAGCGTGCAGAAACAAATGAGCTGTTATATCCTAATATCCGTTCTTCTCCCTTTCCCTTGATAACAGAACGTCCAGTTTAGCCAGGCATATGGCCCCGGCTTTTTGTGCCTGGCTTATTTGGCTCAGCATTATGTCATCAAGGTTCATCCATGTTGTCATATGTTTCACGACATCGTTCCTTCTTACTGCTGCGTAATATTCCATCGTGTGTATATACCACATTTTATTTATCCACTCATCTGTTGAAGGACATTTGGATTGTTTCCATCTCTTGGCAATTGTGAATAATGCTGCCATGAACATTGGTTTGCAGATATCTGTTCGTGTCACTGCTTTCACATCTTCTGGCTATATACCGAGAAGTGCAATCGCTGGATCGAAGGGTAATTCGATATCTAGTTTTCTGAGGAATTGCCAGACTGACTTCCAGAGTGGCTGAACCATTATACAGTCCCACCAACAATGAATAAGAGTTCCAATTTCTCCACATCCCCTCCACAATTTGTAGTTTCCTGTTTGTTTAATGGCAGCCATTCTAACCGGTGTTAGATGGTATCTCATTGTGGTCTTAATTTGCATCTCTCTAATAGCTAGTGAAGCTGAACATTTTTTCATGTGTTTCTTGGCCATTTGTATTTCCTCTTCAGAGAACTGTCTTTTCATATCTTTTGCCCATTTTATAATTGGGCTGTCTGTACTCTTGTCATTGAGTTGTAGGATTTCTTTATATATGCAAGATACCAGTCTTTTGTCAGATACATGGTTTCCAAAAATTTTTTCCCATTGAGTTGGCTGTCTCTTTACCTTTTTGAGAAATTCTTTGAGGTACAGAAACTTCTAAGCTCGAGGAGTTCCCATTTATGTATTTTTTCTTTTGTTGCTTGTGCTTTGGGTGTAAAGTCTGGGAAGTGGCCGCCTAATACAAGGTCTTGAAGATGTTTCCCTACTTTATCTTCTAGGAGTTTTATGGTACTTTCTTTTATATTGAGATCTTTGATCCATTTTGAGTTAATTTTTGTGTAGGGTGTGAGGTAGGGGTCCTCTTTCATTTTTTTGGATATGGATATCCAACTCTCCCGGCCCCATTTGTTGAAAAGACCATTATGACCCAGTTCAGTGACTTTGGGCCTTATCAAAGGTCAGTCAGCTATAGATCTGGGGGTCTGTCTCCAAATTCTCAGTTCAATTCCATTGATCAATATGTCTATCTTTGTGCCAGTACCATGCTGTTTTGACAACTGTGGCTTTATAATAAGCTTCAAAGTCAGGGAGTGTAAGTCGTCCCACTTTGTTTTTCCTTTTTAGAGTGTCTTTAGCAATTTGAGGCATCTTCCCTTTCCAAATAAATTTGATTATTAGTTTTTCCAAGTCTGCAAAGTGGGTTGTTGGAATTTTGATTGGGATTGCATTGTATCTGTAGATGAGTTTGGGTAGAATTGACATCTTAATGACCTTTAACCTTCCTATCCATGAACACGGAATATTTTTCCATCTTTTAAGGAATCCTTCTATTTCTTTTAGTAGAGTTATGTAGTTTTCTTTGTATAGGTCTTTTACATCTTTAGTTAAGTTTATTCCTAGGTACTTGATTTTTTAGTTGCTATTGAAAATGGTATCTTTTTCTTGAGTGTCTCTTCAGTTTGTTCATTTCTAGAATATAGAAACATTACTGACTTATGTGCATTAACCTTGTATCCCGCTACTTTGCTAAATTTGTTTATTAGCTCTAGTAGCTGTATCGTCGATTTCTCAGGGTTTTCCAGATATAAGATCATATCATCTGCAAACAATGACAGTTTTACTTCTTCCTTTCCAATTTGGATGCCTTTTATTTCTTTGTCTTGCCGGATTGCCCTGGCTAGCACTTCCAGCACAATGTTGAATAATAGTGGTGACAGCGGGCATCCTTGTCTTGTTCCTGATCTTAGAGGGAAGGCTTTCAGTCTCTCACCATTGAGTACTATGCTGGCTGTGGGTTTTTCATATATGCCCTTTATCATATTGAGGAAATTTCCTTCAATTCCTACCTTTTGAAATGTTTTTATCAAAAAGGGATGTTGGATTTTGTCGAATGCTTTTTCAGCATCTATTGAGATGATCATTTGATTTTTCCCTTTTGATTTGTTAATGTGTTGTAGTACCTTCATTGATTTTCTTATGTTGAACCATCCTTGCATGCCTGGAATGAACCCCACTTGGTCATGGTGTATGATTTTTTTAATGTGTCTTTGGATTCGATTTGCAAGTATTTTGTTGAGAATTTTTGCATCTATATTCATTAGGGAGATTGGCCTGTAGTTTTCCTTTTTTTGTAGCATCTTTGCCTGGTTTTGGTATTAGATTGATTTTAGCTTCATAAAATGAGTTAGGTAGTGTTCCATTTTCTTTGATGTTTTGAAAGAGTTTAAGTAAGATTGATGTCAGTTCTTTTTGGAAAGTTTGGTAGAAGTCCCCTGTGAAGCCATCTGGCCATGGGCATTTATTTTTGGGAAACTTTTTGATGACTGATTGGATCTCTTTGCTTGTGATGGGTTGGTTGAGGTCTTCTGTTTCTTCTCTGGTCAGTCTAGGTTGTTCATATGTTTCCAGAAAATTGTCCATTTCCTCTACATTATCCAGTTTGTTGGCATAGAGTTGTTCATAGTATCCTCTTATTTTTTTTAATGTCTTTGGGATCCGCAGTAATGTCACCTTTCTCATTCATTATTTTGTTTATGTGGGTCTTCTCTCTTTTTGTTTTTGCCAGTCTAGCTAGGGGCTTGTCAATCTTGTTGATCTTTTCAAAGAACCAACTTTTGGTGTTATTTATCCTATTGTTTTTTTGTTCTCTCTGTCATTTATTTCTGCTTTAATCCTTGTTATTTCTTATCTTCTACTTGGTTTAGGATTGGTTTGCTGTTTATTTTCTAGCTTCTTCAGTTGATCCATTAGTTCTTTGATTTTGGCTCTTTCTTCCTTTTTAATATATGTGTTTAGTGCTATAAATTTTCCCCTCAGTACCGCTTTTGCTGCATCCCATAGGTTTTGGTATGTTGTGTTCTCATTTTCATTCGTCTCTATATGTTTAGCAATTTCTCTTGCTATTTCTTCTTTAACCCACTGATTGTTTAGGAGTGTGTTGTTTAACCTCCAGGTATTTGTGAATTTTCTAAGTCTCTGATGGTTATTGACTTCTAATTGTATTCCATTGTGGTCAGAGAATGTGCTTTGAATAATTTAATTTTTTTTAAATTTATTGAGGCTTGTTTTATGGCCCAGCATATGATCTATTCTGGAGAAAGTTCCATGAGCACTAGAGAAGAATGTGTATCCTGGTGATTTGGGATATAATGTTTTATATATGTCTGTTAAATCCAATTCATTTATCAGATTGTTTAGGTTTTCAATTTCCTTCTTGGTCTTCTGTCTGGTTGATCTATCTATAGGAGAGAGTGATGTGTTGAAGTCTCCCACAGTTATTGTGGAAACATCAATTGCTTCCTTTAGTTTTGCCAGTGTTTCTCTCGTGTATTTTGTGGCATCTTGATTGGGTGCATAAACATTTATTATTGTTATTCTTTTTCCTGAATTGCCCCTTTTATTAGTATGTAGTGGCCTTCTTTGTCTCTAATAACATCCTTGCATTTAAAGTCTATTTTATCTGAGATTAATATTGCTACACCTGCTTTCTTTTGGCTGTAGCTTGCATGATATATTTTTTCCATCCTTTCACTTTCCATTTCTTTCTGTCTCTGTGTCTAAGATGAGTCTCTTGTATGCAACATATTGATGGTTCATTTTTTTAATCCGTTCTGTGAATCTGTATCTTTTAATTGGAGAGTTTAATCCATTTACATTCAACGTTATAACTGTGAAGGTATTTCTTGAATCAGCCATCTTATCCTTTGGCTTATATTTGTCAGATATATACATTAATAGAGCAAGGGAAAAAATATATCTGACAAATATAAGCCAAAGGATAAGATGGCTGATCAACCAGACAGAAGACCAATAAGGAAATTGAAAACCTAAACAATCTGATAAATGAATTGGATTTAACAGACATATATAAAACATTATATCCCAAATCACCAGGATACACATTCTTCTCTAGTGCTCATGGAACTTTCTCCAGAACAGATCATATTAATGTCCTTTAATGTACCCATACCGAATCTCTTTAGTACTGAACCTTTCTCCATGTCTCTCTCCTTTCTTTGTTTCTCTAGACAGAGACAAGCAGGAGTGTTTCCTGTCCACCAGGGTGATGGCTGTAGGAGGACGCCCCCCTTTTCTTGGGAAGTTGTGGTGTTTAGTGAATTTTCTCAACCACTGGATTATTGCCTTTTGTCTCAGAGCTCTCTTAGTTCTGCTCTTGTCTTGACCTTACCAAATTGCAAGTCTTTGAGGCTTTCTTCATTGGGCTTCTTAGGGTAATTGTTTTAGAAAAAGAGAAAAAGAAAATTAAAAAAAGGCCCTCTTTGCAGATCTAATGGGTTACTGAAATGCTAAGAGACAAAGCAATTAGGGCCGTGAAGGAAAAGTCCAGGAGGCAGAGAAACCGGTTTTTCTCCTGGATTTGCATATGAGCCCGACTGTCTGAGCTCTGCCCTTCCCCTTTCTATGTTCACCAGAAATCCAAAAATCCTCCGCTTTTATTTTGGAGTTTTTCGTGCTGTTTTTTTCTATGCCTGTCTCCTCTCTGCTGGGCTGGCTGCTCTCAGATTCTCTGGTGTCTGGTCTCAGTCTATCTATGGTTGGAGTTTGGATCAGTAGAATGAGTTTCCGATAAGGGCTGCCACTGCAGTTCTCTCTTCTCCTTCCCGGAGCTGACAGCCCCTCCTCCCACGGGACTGAGCCTGGCAGGGAGGGGCGCGGGTCCCCTGGCCGCAAAAACTTACAGATTTCGCTGATCTCAGCAGTTCCACGTTTTCTTGAGTGTTGTATGAAGTATGCCCAAAGTCAGATTGCTCTGTGGTGTCCAGTCCACGCAGTTCCTGGCTTTCTGCCTACTTCCCTGGAGGAGTAACTAAAATGTACACCTCACCATTCCACCATCTTGCCCCACCCCTTCAACAACTGTTTTTAAATGTTAGGGAGGTTGCAAGTTGGACTTTGATTCCTGGGAGAAGGGATTCGATTGAGGCGAGCCTTACGCTTTGCTCCTGAAAGCAGTGTCTGCAGTGCAGACGCAGGAGGAGAACCCAAACATGCCTCAGGTGCTTCTCTCAGGAGAGGAGACAGAATTCACAGAGTTATGGGGGCAGGTTTGGGGAAGGAGGAAGCTGTGCAGAAAGACCCACATCAAGCCACTTTGGGGGTCCCCTGTACGTCTGCCAAATACGAGGCTACACATGCATAGGATGAAACGTCACAGTGGAGACCCCAAAGAGGCCACATGTCACAGTCGGGCTCAGCGATCCCTGAGGGAGGCTACTCTTGCCCTGCCTTAGCGACCTGGAAACAGGCAACGAGGGACTCAGAGTGACTGGCAAGTACCTTCTTGACAAAACACAACCCAACACTCTTTAAAAGGAGGCAGCAAAATCCAGACTATATTTAACAATATAAAGACACAATATCTAGTATGAACTAAAAAAAAAAAAAATACTGGACACGAAACACTAGCAAAAAATACATGACACATAAACAGGAAAAAAAATCGATCAATTAAAGCACACCCAGAAATGACAGATGATGAAACCAGCAGATAAGGATGTTAAAAGAGCAACTATAAACGCATACAAGGAAAGCATGAACCTAATAAGGAGAAAAGTGGAAGATTAAAAACACAAATGGAAATTCAGAGATGAAAAATGCAGTATCTGAGATGAAATTATTGACGAAGTAATAAGTGGGTTAGACTGTTTGCAGCAGAAAAGTCGAGTGGATTTGCATTACCACCAGCAATGTGTGCATTCCAGCGTTCCACAGTCTTTCCAACTCTGTGTCGTGAGGCTCTTTCCTGAGCCATTCTAATGTACATGCAGTATGATCTCGTTTTGGTCTTTCCGAGTAGGTGTACCACTTTGCATTCCTTTACACAGGCCTGAGAGCTCCAGTTCTTCTGCATCTTGGTCTGGTCAGCTGTTTTAATTTTAGCTGATTAAATAGGTATGCAGTAGTACCTTGCGGCTTTAATTTGCATTTCCCTAGTGACTAATGATATGGTGAAACTTTCATGTACTTACTGGGCTTTTATATATTTTATTTTGTGAAGTGTCTGCTCAAATCTTTTTCACATTTATTCTTGGGTGTTGCTCTTCTTGTGGTTGAATTGCAAGAGCTCTGTGTAAATCCTGGGTACACATGCTTTGCCAGGTGGCTATTCTGTGAATATTTTATCTCATCTATGGTTTGCCTTATAAGTGTCTGAATGGTGACTTTCAAATTGCAGAAGTTTTAAGTTTAATAAAAACCAATTATTTATATTTTTCTTTTTTGGTTTGTGCCTTTTGGGGAGGTCCCGGCTGAGAAATCTCTGCTTACACGAAGGATGGGAAGATATCCTCTAAGTTTTCTTCTGAAAGTTTTATGGTCTTGACTCTTACAAAGTAGCTTTATGTACAGTATTAGGAAATGGTTAAAGTTCACTTTTCTTTGATAAAGCCTCATTGTTTCAGCACCATTTTTTGAGACTATCCTTGTTCTCATTGAGTTGCATTGGTGACCTGGTTGAAAATGAATCAATTATACGTGTTGATCTCTTTGTGGGCTCGATTATATTCCATTGATCTAGATGTCTAAGTGTGGACCCAAAATGCATTCTATTGATTACTGTAACTTTATATAGTAAGCCTTGGAATGAGGTAGTAATTTGTTTTGGTCATCATAAACACTTGCAGGGTACAAGGTCAGTATGAATCGCTTCCATGGGGCTTGTGTGGATACCAGTGTCCTGTGACTCAGCTGCCCTGATGTGAGCCTCTTCTCTATCCACTGCAGCTCCCCTTCCAGCCCCTGGCCTCCCAGGGCCCAGCCTCTACACCTCTGTTTGCTTCCTCTGCCTTCCCCCTGGATGCTGTTCTTGGGAAAAATCACTTTAAAAAAGTTTTTCCCCAATCAAATCCCTCTCATGGAGAAGAAAGGGGAAAGTCCTGTGGTCCCAGAAAAGACACACCTTAGCCCTTGGTGGATGTGATACACTCTCCCAGTGCCAGCAACTTCTCTCTTCATCAGACGGTCAGTTACAGCCACAGTCCCAAACCTCAGGTGACATACGAAAAATGCTCTGTGTCACTCGCTCGGAACTTCCGTAGTTAGCTGTAAGGGAACACTCCCCAGGATGTTAGGGAATGCATTGCTCATGGAAAATTCTGCCCCAAGACTTCCTTTCTCTCGGCCTCTATAAGCTCAACTCATTCTGGAGTAAGGGAGTCCCCCTCACTCCCTCCCCCAACACAGCCTTGGGTGCAGCAGGTGATGGGGGACGCTGGGGAACCTGCCCCCTCCCCCAGCTCAGCCTGCCTGCCGGGCCAGCTGCTCACTGCAGGATGGAGGTACTTGCTTTAACCTTGGCCTCTGGGGCAGCCACACCCGAGACAGGTTCCCATTTCACCACACTATTCCTTGTGCACTCTCTGTGTGAGAAGGTCCGCAGCTTTCATTACATTCTCAGAAATGTCCATGTTCTCTAAAAGATTTAATAACAGCCATGCAGACAGATGTTTGCCTGGATGATATTTAGGCAGCGCATGGAAACACCCATCACCGTGCACAGCAGGTGTGGCTTTTATTCCCACCCCAACCCTGGGACTCAAAAGGCAAATCAGCAAGAAGTTTGGAAAGGCCTTTCCTGATCCAGGAAAACACTTTATTCTTTTAAAAATTGAGAACTGTGTCAAACCTCCAGAAAGTATAGACGTATAGAAAATATATATAGAAGTATAGACAGTATAGAAATAGTATTAAAAGATCTTTTGTGCCCACTATCCAATTGTTTTCTAATTTTTATTTTGCAAAATTGGCTTCAGAAGACACAGACAGAGGGAGAGAGGGGGAGAGAAAGAGGGAAAGAGAAAGAAACAAAACAAGGAAGCATTGTTCTTATAATGGAAAAAAAAATTCAATTCTGCAGTAAGCCAAAATTGCTGAATTGGTTTAGTTCGGGGTGGAACTGTTTAAAATCATGTATGTATTTTGATTAGATAATTAAAGTGTGCTTTTCTGCCAGCTGACTTTGTTTAAAGGCTTAATGTCGGGTGTGTGCTCCTTCCCTTTGGTTTTGTGAGACCAACTTTCCAGGACTCGCTTAGCCCATCTCTCTGGATAGGGCCATCCTGGGACCAATGTTGAAACAAAATCAGCCCTTGTTCTTCAGAAATTCTCAGTGAAACTGCAGAGTAAATGTTAATTTTAATAACAACTATTATTGTTGAATAATTTTAATCCTACCATTTTCTAATCAATAATGATAGCTATTATTAACTGGTAAGTATACATAAATGGCAGGAGTGGGGCTAATTACCTTACATCTAGTGTCTCACATGTTTTACACTGCAATCCAACCAAGCAGTTATTTTAGTGTTCCCTGTTTCATAGATGAAAAGATTGCAGTTGCTCCAAAGCATTCAAGCTTACTCAGTTTACGAGTCAGAAATGAAACCCAATTTTCCCTGACTCCAAAGCCATGTTCTTTGCTACTGAAGCCACACTCAAGAGTCCTTTTCCTGGGATGGACATGAGGGGTGGACACTGGGAGGGCCATTCTGTATGTGCAGCTCGCTCTGCAAATGTTCCAAGAGAAGACCTTTAGAGTTCTCTGCAAGGTAGGCTGTGACCCACGAGAGGGCCCCACGAAAGGATGGGAAGAAGATGGCCAACTCATTAAACAACATCCAGCTTACGTGTCATTACCCTAACCCAAATCTGCAGTCTCTGTAAGTTAATATTTCTATAAATGCTATAATCATCTCATGACTAGTACCATTATGTAACAGTATTTTTGCATGTGTTGACAGTATTTATTTAGAAAATGTCAATATTTAACATACTTCACAGTTTCTGTCAACTTGTGTTGGCATTTCTCTTAAGAAAGTGAGATCAGCTGGGCTTCTCTTGTCTTTGGATGGGTTCAGATCTTGTAAATATTTTGCTGCCAGGGTGAAAGAAACTGTGTCCATGAATGCTAAGGGATGCCACCTGGAAGAGAAGGTCACCACAGGGTGCAGTGAATATGATCACGGTCAGTGTTTGTTCATCCAGATATAATTGTGTCTTTCTAATCAGACAAAAGCTCACAAACCCAGAATAATTAACAAACAGATCCCTAAAGCCCCAAACAGCCTCATCCTCTCTTGGATGCTCGCTTCCTTCTCTTCTGAGTTGGCGATGGTCTCAGGTAAGGAAGGAAAGCCTCCCTTTCCCTGATTAGAGACGGCAGTGGGAAAGGAGAGTGTCACACCTGTTCACGCAGGTGAGCCGTACGGGGTGAGGCTGGACAAAGAGCATGGAGCGTGACTACAGCCTCTGCTTCATTTTTCTGTAGCCGTGACCTGGAGAGGCTGCACTCCAGATCAGGTAAAGACACAGCTGCCCAGCTCTTGTGACGGTCAACTCAGACACCTGCTGGACACCTGCCCACGGACACAATTCATAATGGCCATTGGTCCTCAGCAGACCCTACTGATCCCTGCCTCCTAGTTACCCCATTGAAACTTTCATCAATGCATCAAAATGACGTCGATGCATTGTTTGAACTCCATTGTCTTAAGAGAGGCCTGTGTTTTGGGAGCAGTGCTCGCTGTTTCAAAATAAGAGATTTTCTAGAACTTGTTTCAGTTGTACAGATTTAGCCTGGATAAAGGAGAGTGAGTTTGTGGAGAATTTGGTTAGTGGTATCATACATTTCGTATTTCTCAAAAAGCTATTACTTCCTAATTCTGAAGAATTAACTGTCTAAATTATCCAATAACTTCCAAACATGGAAAACAAGTGTTACAAAAGAACAGTGTTAAGTCGGATAATTTTGAGGTAAAACGTTTTATGTCTGGGACTAAATAGCTCTCAATTACTTAGCAAGACTATTTCTGTAAACAAAATATCCTACCTTACTAGATTATTTCTTCTAATGGGGAACATTGATTTTGCTATCAACTGTTTTCCCAAGGAAATGCTTGTTACATACTCTGTGTCTTAAATGGGTTGAACTTGGACATCCAAATGCTTTAAAATATTTCCATTTACCTTTGGGGAAGTGCAGTGCCCCGTAGTGGTGTAACATGCACAACCTCTACCGCCTCTGGAAACATCCCGATGTTATCACTGGCCCTGGTGATGGTTTGTTGAGTAACCCTCAGGAGGGGGAGGACCTGAAGCTCTGACATCCCATTTCTCCCAAAGGCACACCCGGAAACATAGAGTAGAAAAACAGAATCTCAGTGCTTCCACTACATCTGCCAGGATACCCAAAATGAACTTAAAAGTCTTCGCTAAATTGCTTTGATGTCTTGAGTCACACTTTACCACAGAGAACACAACTGTGTTTATTTTTGCCAAGTTAAGCAGCATGAGTTCTCCCCATAGCTTTCTGTGTTTCCGACACAGACTCTTTTTTTCTAACTGCTTTTTCCCTTAGGGTATCTTTAATTCCTTCCCCACATTACAAGTGCACGTAGCAATGCCAAGGCAATAGAGAACAGTACACTGAGATTTGCTTTATCAAAACCTGTAATTAAAGGGAAGTGATTTTTTTTTTCACCCAGACAAACTTTGTGCTTGACAGAATTAAATACCTAGTTGTATTTGGGTTAATGATAATCATGAATTATGGAAAATTTGCAAGGAGCGATACAAAATTAGCTACTGGGCCTCTTTCCAGAGTTAGAGTAAATTCATGACAAATTTGATAATTATCTGCATCAATAATTTTTAAAAGTCTGTTAAGTTTTTCAGCACTGCTGGTTGCAAGGAATTGATTAGACCAGATACTGTATAATGTAGTGAAATAGACTAGGTCTCTTTTGGAAATATTAGTAGACAGTGTAACTGATTAGTAGACAGTGTAACTGATAACTGTAAACATAAATTCTCTCCTTTAGGAATGTTAATGCTTCAGATTGTGGATGGTGCTTTTTATGTTTTCATGCAAAGAAGCGCTTCAAAACCCAAAATTAAAAGAATAGCCTCCAAACAGTGGTTGCCATGGCAGCATCAGAAATAGGGAACCCACAAGCTGGCTTCAGTGGCATGTATAATTTGTATTACTTTAGGACTGGGTGCGTGGTTATTTGCTATATTACACTTTATACTTGCAAAAGAATATTGTCAGGGACTCTTTGTTCCTCGATGAAGCAGTGTGTCTGGGATGCCCACTTTCCACAGGGAGGTGCTAGACCAGTATGCTTTGAGGGCGGTGTCAGGGTATCTTGAGGGTGTATGTGGTGGGCAGAACATGTGAATAGTTGGGTTACATGGAAAGGGGAAGTTAAGGTTATAGATAGAACAGATGTTGCTTATCAGCCGATCTTGAGATGGGGAAATTAACGTGGATTACCGGGGTGTGCCCAGTATAATCCAAAGGCTCCTCATGTGAGAGAGAGAGGCAGGAAGGGAGCATGTCAGAGTGATGAGCTGTGAGAAAGACTTGGCCGGCCATTGCTGGCTTTGAAGATGGTTTGGGGGCCTGAGGCCAGGAATGCTCGTGCCCCCCAGAAGCCAGAAAAGGCACAAAAATGTATTCTCCCCTAGAGCTTCCAGAAGGGAGCACAGCCCTTGATTTTAGCCCAATGACACTTACTTCAGACTTCTAATGTCCAGAACTGTAAGGTAATAGGTTTGTGTTGTTTTAGGCCTTGGAATTTGTGATAATTTGTAATAGCAATAGGAAACTAATACGGTCCAATAGAGCTGAAGTTGGGCGGGGGGCCCAGCTAGAGCAAGCCTCCTAGCCTGGGAAGAGACCCTTCTGCTCTGCAGGCCTTGGTAGGGGGCTCCCCCTCCCAAAATAAAGGCACATGGTGGTCTGGCCTGGGGGAAATCCTGACCCTCTTAGGTAGCACCTGCACGGACCAGTGGGAGACCCAGAAGCACCAAATTAAAAGAACACTGCAAAGGCTCTGAAAATGGAACGGCCGTTGCAAACACAGTCCACAAAAGCAAACCAAAACCTACATACTAAACCCAAACAGGGTTTATATGAAAGAAACATTTATATAGGAGCCAGAGGCTCCTAACATAATATACAAACTGTGGGGCATACATTCAAACTCACCTGTCATAGCAAAATCTAAAAAAATGTGCAAATTGTATGAGAAAGTTAAGCTAATACCAATACCAAGATGAATTGATTTTGAAATTATCTGAAAAGGAATTTAAAGCAGCCATCATAAAAAATGATTCAACAATTATAAACTCCCTTGAAACAAAAGAGAATATGAAATCTCAGCAAAAAAAAATAGAGGTTTTATTACAAAAACACAGATGGAAATTATAAAACTAAAAATTACAATAACAGTAATAAAAACTCACAGTAATGAAATAAAAAACAAAACTATGAGCTCAGTGGTGGAGTGTAGAAGACAGAGGATAGAATAGTTGAACTTGAGGATAGAAAAACAGAATTTATCCATTTTGAATAACAGAGGGAAAATAGACTGGAAAAGAATAGCAACTACTGATACAATTTCTTGGATGAATCTTTAGGACTCATGCTAAGAAAAAAAAATTCTGAAAGATTACATATTTTGTTGCATTCTTTTAACATTGTTGAAGTGTCAATTTTAAAAATAGAAAGATTAGTGATTGCCAGTGATTAGGGAGGTGTGAGGGGAGGTGGAGGGAGATGGGTAAAGTGATAAAACGTCAACTGGAGGATTATTGTGGTTTGGGATCTCTTCACTGTCTTGACAGTGGTGAACACACAAATCTACAAAGATGATAAAATTGTGTAGAATTTAATACACACACAAACACAAAGGAGTATAAGTAAAACTGAGAAAATCTGCCTAAGATAGGTGGAGTGTATTGATGATATAGTATTGATCAAGGTTGTATTACACTACAGTTCTGCAAAGTGTTAACACTGGGGAAGCTGGGCAAGTCTACAAGGAGGATCTCTGTATTAATTCTGGCAGTTGCACGTGAATCTACATTTATCCCAATAAAAAACAGGTTGAAGTGGAAGAATCTAGACGGTTGAATACTAGATAAGGGATGCCGTTGGCGGATATTGTCCGTGGGCTGTGGATGCCCTGTGGTAGAAGAGGTACATAGCCAGGTAAAGCCTGGACTTTGTCTTAATTTCTTCTACCCTCACCCCCACCCCCTCCCCTAAAGCAGATCCCAAGGCAAGGACTCCGGTGCAAATGGTTTGGGAGGTAAGACCAGGATCATCAAAAGAGGACTTGGAAGGAGGCCAGCGAAGGGTGTGCCTTGGAGCTGGTTACTACCATGGGACAACCGGGGCACAACCCCTGGGGAGCTGCAGGAATCGGTGTGGAGCTTGCACCTAAGCGTAATTTTCTCAAGGAGCAAGGAAGCAGGGGTGTTTTCCCAGCCCCCCATCTGCCATCTGCTGCGGGCTGCCCCTGGGGCAGGGGTGCCAGTTGATTGCCAGGCACTGCTGGCCTTGTCCGTAACCAAGCAGAGTGAGCCCTGAAGGCCCTAGAAAGCCCTCAGACAGAAATTCACGCAATCCCTGAAAATGGAGTTCCCACCGGGATTTGGGTGGGGTGCTCATAGCCCCTGGGACAGATGTTAACACCACCCCAGCGTGGGTGGAGCTCAGAGAGTCGGGTCAGAATTACTTCCAGAAACGCTTAAGGGGAGAGCCAATGGCTGCAGCTGGACCCGAGGTGTCAGGGCCAGAAAAATAGTGGCCGCGTGGGGAAGAAACTGAGTTCCAGGTGGTGGTCACAGGTGAGGCTTCCTGGGGAGCAGCTGTGGAGCCCTAATGAGGTCCCGACTGGGAGGGAAGGTCGCTGGCTGGAATAGGGGTGCTTCTTGGGGTTGCTGACCATGCACTGCTGTGTTGAGGGGGCTCCAGATGTGGGGGGCGGAGGACAGACCTCTGAGGAGTCAAGTGCCCAGGTGAGAAGGGCTTCAGCCTCCTCTCGGGCGGAGGAGCTAGGCCAGCGCAGTGGGGCCTGGGAGTGGGGCAGGGGTGGGGGACGCCACAGGCAGCCAGCCCCATGTCACCTCCACTCAGCGGGCTCCGGTGTGGACAAGAAGGAAACATGTTTTGCTTATAAGATAGGACTGGCCGGGTTGGCTACTAAAATGAGACCACCCTGGAGGCTGAAAGTAAAGAGATTTTCAATCCTCTGAGAATGACTAGAAAAGTCAAGGCATCTGCCTGAGAGTTCAGCTTGAGTCTGAGGGCATCTTGGGAGAAAGTACACATTTCAGTTTCTTGGTTAACTGTCCTTCCTTATATAAAATATTTGCTAATTTTTGGTCAGTAGTAATGACTGTATCTTTACCTTAAGGAGGGCTGGACAGCCACCCACCAGCCCTGCCCTCCTGCTCCGTGGCCTCAGTGTCTGGCATCTCCGGTTGCTGCCGAGTGCTCCAGTTCAGCATCTGGCCCGGCAGGTGGGTCGGCTGGGGTGGGGGTGGGGGGCCCTAAGGTGGGGCGCAGAGGGCCATGGCTGGGGTCATCTGTGCTCTGCCCGCAGCGCTGCTCACCTTCACAGAGCTGTAGGATCGGGCAAGGGCCAGGGGAGCTGGAGCAGCCCTGAGAGGCGGCCGAAAGGAGGGAGGCTGGGGGTGAGAGATGTCACTCCTCCTCTAGAACTCATGTCCTTATGGCCCACAAACTTCATTCAAGGCTGCCACGCATAAGCACATGAGACATCCTGGGGGAGGCAGGTGTGGGAAATTGTGGAGAAGTTGCTGAGTTTCATATCTAGATCAGAGCAGAACAAAAGATAAGGGACAGCCATGGATGGTTGATGATGAGCTGTGTGAGATGGGAGTTCACAGAGGCTGGGATGCACAGACGGAAGAGACCACAAGAGTCAATCCACCCGGGTTCTGCAGACCTACTAGGGAGGGCGTTATACTTTGTGTTGGCTGCAGGCTAAGGAAAGCCACACCAATAATTTATTTTATTTATTTTAACCCCAAAGGATACAGTGATGCTAAGTGATACTAAAATTGCACATATGTGGAATTGTCTACTTTATATTGCAATGTAATTTATCTACAAGATTATAAATTCCACATGGGCAGGGGGAGGTCTCTTTTGCTCACTGTTATATCCGTATTATCCAGCCCAGTGACTGGAAAACAGCAGGTGCTCAATAAATATATGAAGTAGTATATTCATCATGCTATGTTGTATCAGCCTGGACCTACTCAAGAGAAGAGAAACCACAAGCGCATCGAAGAGACAAGGCTTGATTGAGGGAATTAGCTACACAGGTCATGGAGGAGCTAAGGCACATCCCAGCAGGTGGCCACTGCCTCCTCTGAGGCTGGAGGTTCAGGGGAAGGAGCAACGTCTCCGGCAGCTGGAGTCACGCAGACCTGTGTTCTTGGGTCTGGAGCCACCGGGGAGACTCAGCCACTGGGGAGACTCAGAATCAATAACCTGGATTCTCCCTACATCCCATCCTCTACTTTCGCACCAGGATCTCCCGTTGGACAGACCAGCAAGAAGCCAGTTGGCAAAAAGTTCCGAAAAATGTGCTGTCCTGTGATCGAGCAGAGCAGGGAAGGCTGGGAAATGGACATGAGCATAAACCCATGACCATGCTGTAGGCATCTGACAGTTGTGTGTGTCATGTGGCTTGAGGGAAAAGCAAACGGGCAGCTTATCACGTCTGCAGCTGTGGTTTGCCCTGGCCATAGGGCACCAGCCTCCAAAGAGCAGGATTTCTGTACCTTACATAGAACAGGACCCCTGAAAGTCAGTTCTTCTCTGCCCGGAGAGCCTTTGTGACATCTTAGAGTTTTTGCGTCAGTCCAAGCTACCACAGGAAAAAAAAAACAGCTTAAAAACTCATTCCTAATTTAAACTCTCATGTTAGTGACAGTTTTCAAATCTGACATGTCACTTTAACAGTCTGTTTAATATTGGAAAAGATTTAAAGCATTGCCATCTGGGAATTATGCAAAGTTGAAACAGAAATAAAACATTGGGCTCTCAACACAGAATCAAGTTGAAAATATTATTGTTTTTATTATAAGAAAACTGGCTGGAGTCACAAATGAGATACAACAAGGCTTTTAAATTCTCCTGAGTCATTTCCTCATGTCTGAACCAGCTCTTTAGGCAGTTACCTTGCCTGTGGCTGGGTTTTTCTATGAAACCAGAGCTGTCTGGTAACCTGCAGGGATGGTCAAGAAACAATGGAGGACTGGCTGGTTATTAAATCGAAATGCCTTCAATCAATATTTTGAAAATGTAACTTAACATTTCTTTGGAATAAAGGAAAAGAAATCGTTGTGGAAAAGGGGACAATGATAATGTCCAGTCTTACTCTTACTTATTCAGCCATGTCCCAGATTTACACACTCCACTCAACAACATCCACAGCTGCAACAAAACCACAACCACAAATGCTGTGAGGTCAGTCAGACACGGCCTCCTTAGCAGGTCTGTGACGATATCTCCTTCTGCTTTATTCAGTAGGAGATTCCACAAAGATCCTTCCCTCCGCCTCTTCCTGAGCCCTTAAATTTTGACTCATGTATGACTGTCCAGCTTGAACATATTTTAACTTGATCCAGATGTTGATCCCTATATAAATGTAAAGAAAAGTGAAACTGATAGGAGCAAGATTTGGACCTGGTAGAGAGTCAGAGTCACTGTTCTCAAAGTAGATTGTATATGGTGTGAGGTAGGGATCGACAGGAAGCTTTTCCTACATGAAGGCCAACATACTTACACATTTCCATCCTTTCCCCCCTGATTTGCATTTTTACTCCATCATATATCAAATACCCATATGGGGTTAACGTAGTTTCTTGGCACTCCAATTTATTCCATTGTTCAGTTTGCTAGTCTTGGGTTTTGGCTTGGCTGAGTAGATCCCTGTACTCAGTCTTGTTTCCAAGCAAACAGTGTGTTCTGCTAACATTTATTGGGCATGAGAATCTCTGCTAAGTATTTTTCAGTACTCCCAGCAGAGAGACCATGTCATAGAGTTTGTTTGGAGCTTGGGCTGTGTAGACAGATAGGCGGGGTTTGCATTCCATCCCTGCCACCCATCAGGTAAGGTTTGGGGAAATATGTAACCACTAAGCCTCAGTTTTCCTATGTGCAAGTTAACATATTATTAGTGCCCATTCATTAATTTTCTGTAAGGACAAAGTTAAAGTGTATTAAAGTATTTATTGAGTGCACTACTTGGAACATACAAAGTGTTTAATGAGTGATAGGTAATATTATTTATGTTATCTACAACTGTGATAATTCCATAATTGTTAATGCAATATTTTTTTCATGTTGTGTCAAGATTATCATGTAATAGTTTCATAATGAAGCAGTTAAGTAAAATATCCAAAGTTATGCCTACCATATCTTATATGGCTAGTAATTGTCAATTTTTTCCCCTAATTCCCCTGCATTTATCTCCTTCCCTAATGCTTCTCCTTGTTTCCATGTGCATATGGCATGAAATGGATGCAATTTGGGGGGGAAGGTGCAAAAATATGCTACTGACATTGGAGGAAAATATTTTTAAAAATTGTATAATGGTGATCTTTCCAAAGGGCCCATTGGAATTTTTAAGGCAAGTGTTGTTGTTCACTGGACAAAGTATTGAACATGGAGATTTAGAACAAGCCAGTGTGTTGCAGTGTTTTGCATGAAGACCACCTATTTAGACAAAATATCAAGACTAAATTTTCCCCATTCACACTGTATTTAAAAAGTTCTATCTGAATTAAGAATCTGCTGCTGGTTCTGACACCAGTTCAAATCAGCAGGAGTAAAAAAGATTAATATCCTACAAATAGGGAAAAATCTATTTTTTCAATGCTTCTGCTTTGTTCTGGAACTGGGACTCCGTTTCCATGCTTCAGAAATTCTGCAAGCATTGAAGAAAAGGAGAGAAGAGAACTTTCTGGGTTGGAACTGAATGCTTGGCTTCGTGGTAAGGAAGGGAGATGCAGCTAACAATTGGGCATAGAAGGCTGCAGGTATCCAAGTGGTCTCAGCCTTGCGAATGTCTGTCTGTAAGAAACATAGGCAGGGTGGCAGAATGGAGAATGGTTCCAAAGTAAACATTTTGAAAGGACTGGGCAAATGCCTACATATAGTAAGACATTCATAGTACACTAGCTGCTTATATTCTGCTTGCATATAAACAAGACTGTATATCTTGTATATATGCAAACATCCATATCTCACCAACTGCACATGTTCTGTATGTATATAAATAAGACTGCATATCTTGTATATATGCAAACATTCATATCACACTAACTGCCTATATTGTGAGTGCATATGAACAAGATTGTACATTTACACAACCCTGTATCAAGCAGATCCCAGAAATGAGAGGAGAAATGCAAGTGATTTGAAACTGGTTTGAGGGTATTAATATCTCGAGTTGGAACCCAGATGCTTTCTGTTGTATAGCTGTTTCTCTGTCATCTGCAGCTGAAGATGAAGACATGAATTGATTGCCAGGTTAGTTAACTGAGGATGAAATAATGTAGTAATTGCGCTCTCTGTCTGTGTTTTATGTTAGGTATTTTATGTACATCCTATGATAGCCTATGATCTTTATATTCTGAAAATTGCTTTGATCTTGTGTGCTAAGTAGTATGAGATGTAGTAAAAGACTAGATTTTGAACTTTTGTGGTGAAAATCCTTAAGTAATACAGACAGGCACGGGCTATGTAGTACTCAGTGGCAGAATGTTCTGGTGTCCATCAGAGTCTGTTGTATTTACCATTTGATTATAGATATAATTTATCTAGGGTTTTCCTTTAGACATGTTTGGTTTGAATCAGTTAAGTCTTCCAATCTCTTGTTTGAATACCTCTAACCTATGTATACATCTATGTGTGTATGTAAGTTTATTTTTATGTATGTTTAATATTTGAGGACTTACTACATTTCTTATTAATACTTGGCAGTTTTTTTTGTCAAGTCTCTTAAAGGGGCAAGTACCAGAGTGCCATGTGAGAACAGCTGACGTATAAAAAAGAATGTATTATTGCATGTAGTTGGGAGTTCAGGCTTGGCTGGATCCAGGAGTTCAGACACAGTCACCGGGTCTCTTTATTTTTCCTCATTCACTTCACTTAGTTTCTTCTGTGTTAGCTTCTATCCCAGGCAGATTTTCTCCATGAGCTTAAAAGATAGTTCCCAGCAGCTTGCACTTTACATCTTCCCGAAAACTAGCAATCTTGGAGAAAGGAGAGTGACGTTTTTCTCCCCAGCAGATTATTCCTTGAACAAAATCTACTTGGCCCAGCAAAGTCATATGCCCATCCCAGATGAGTCACTGTTTTTAGGGACCTGGGGAAATAGGCTCACCCTTACTGGTAGTGCAGAATAGCAGTTACGACTGTTTGGGCTCTGGAATGGATTGACTGGGTTCAAACCCCTGCTTAGCCAGTTAGTAGCTAAGTAAATTCAACAAGTCATATCACCTTCTGTGTCTAAGCCTCTTTACTTAAAAAATGGATAACAATAATACTTAACTGATAAGGTTGTTTTAAGAATTAAATGAGTTATTGTTTGTATAGGATTTAGAATAGTGCCTAGCAAATGGTGGACATATAAAGTATCCAATGATTAACTGAGTCATGGTTTTCAAAGTCCCAAGGGGGGCCCAAAGAATTGGATAGAGGCAGCTCCTGAAAGGAAAAGATCCAGGCAGACCTAAAAATAATGCCCACACTCTAATTTTCTTGTTAATTTAATGAGCATGGCAGTTATATGAAGATGCCATTTTTATATCCATTTTAGAGATGAGGAAGTAGAATCTAAGAAGTTTAAGTGACCAGAGTTGTTTAATTACCAAGTGGAAGTGTTGGCACTTGAACCCAAGTCAGCTGGAGATAGAATCCGTGCTCCCAGCACTACATTAAACTCACTCCAGCTGACACCCACACCTCAGAGTATTTTATCCTCACGGGTTTATGATACATTTCTCAATGAAAGCGACCAGTGACAACAACCAGCTCCTGTCTCCTTATTGGTGCCAAGGAAATAGTATGAGGAGGGTTCTCCTGGGTCCTCAGGCTCCACTGCAGCACAGACCCTCCAACAGCTCACTGCCCTGGCATCACCGTTAGGGAAACCCCCGTGATCGCTTCATCTTAGAGAAAACCAAGCTTCGTGGCAAACGGCAAAAACACAGTAGTTGATCATGTTCTCTATAGTCCGCTGATTTGATAGCCTCCTCTTCACCCCATTAGTGAGGGAGGGTTTTCACACCAGGGTTATGGGGTGGCTGATGATACCTGACCTTTGTCGGATGAGATGTTAGCAGCTCGGGGGAGAGGACACCATAAGCCGGGGGAGGAGGGCCGCATGGGGGCTGCATTTAGGAAAGCGTGAAAAATTGGGGGTGGTGGGAGGTGAGCTTCCTAGTAACGAGAGGGTGGGTGCCTCTGGTTCTGCAGGAGGATGTGATTGGCTTGTTCGAACAATTCCATGGGCAGCTGAGACTGAAACCCCTACTCAGGGATGAGCAGGGCCTGCACCTGGTCTCTTGGATAAGGAAGGTTGTTTGACTGGGGGGCCTTATCTGTGGGAGCAGAGTGGGGTGGGGAGCTTGAAACTGAGTTTCGAGGCCTTCCTGATTTTCCCCAGATGTCAAGGCAGCTCATCACACTGGGCCTTAATGTAGGCCTTAGCCCACTTCCAGACTTCCTTTACAGTTCCAGCTCAGAATGTGGAGAGAAAGTGAAGTTGCATGAAAAGTCCGAATTCTATGGAATATCTTAGAATAAATTTTAGCATCGTAGAATCATCTTAAGATTGGAAGACTCTTTAAATGTCCTTAGCTCAAAACCCCAGCATTTCCAAGCAGAGCTCTTCTTTAAATGGGACTGTTTCTAAAGTGAGAAGAAATAGTAAGTTACAGATAAAAGTTGTCCCATTTTTATAAAAAAATGTTTTCAAGATTTAGGCCTTCTAATATCTGACCAAAAATGAATTTCTGGAACCGAAAGGGAAGACTCACATCCTAAATTAAAGAAAATAGTAATTTCTTGAGTCTTGGTCCTAACAAAACTGTTTATTGGAGAATGGATCCACCCATGAAATCGGAGAGGTAGAGTGTGCAGAGAAACTTTGGCTCAAAAATGATGCCATGAACTGTTTTATTTATATGAAATGTGGATTTGTTTCTGTCCAAGGTGATTTTGTTTTGTTTTTTTAGGTTAAAAATAGTAGGTTAAGAAATTATTCATACTTTATTTAAGGCCAAGGGCCAAAGACTAAACGTCCAAAAGTAGGACCTCTTTCCTCCAAGTTAGCAGTGTTTGGGTCTTCACCATTGTGTCTGTTATTTTAGCCGTTTCCCTGCCCTGCAGGTGTTCATTACTGGGCTAGAAATGATGCTGAGCGCATGTTTCTAAGGACCAGCTGAGTAAGACGGCTGGCAGCATCCCTGCCAGACTTCCCAGGGGAGCCGTTCCAGGTGGCCTCCTTCACCTCTTTCTCTACCTCCTTAAATACGGAGTTACCGGGGGAACCTGTCAGTCGAAACCTGTCAGAAACCCCAGCTATATTACTATTACCTATTTTCCTTCCCAGAAATACACCTTTTAGTCACCATCCACAGCCATCAGGATAGGTGTCAAGATTTGTTTTGCAGCCAACACGTGGGATTTTGTGTCATTATTCATCTGACTATACGTACCTGGGCCCACAGCCAGGTGAGTGTACACCTTAGTCATTCTAGAATTCTCTCTCTCGAGGTTCTGAGAGCAAGGGCTCTGCCTGTCCTTCAAACTTGGGGCTCTCCTTTGGTACTCAGTTGATGGATTATTTAACAAATATATTTTTAAAAACACATTATATTGGTTAGAGTTCTTTCTTGGCAAGCAAAGAAGGAACCAACTTGGGCTAACTCAAGCAAAAGGTCAATTATTGTATGGAGATTGGCAAGAGGGGTTCCTGGAATTGGGGGAGAGCTGGGTATCGGTCCAGGGTAGTCCGGGAAGGCAGCCCAGGAGGGTAGGAAGTGGGAACCTCATCAGGGCTCTCTTCCCAGGAAAAAAAAGGGCCTCTTAAATGAAATGAAACACAAGCCACTTTCAGTTCTCCTTCCTTTTGTTCAAGAGGGGGTATTTGATTGGTCTAGCTTGGCTCATCTGGCCACCAGAATAGACTCCATCCAGTGTGGAAAATGTAATTCTAATTTTCAAAAAACAGGGTGTCGTTAGGAAAGAGAAACTGGTGCCAGAAAGTTATGGAGGTGGAATAAACAAGAAATGCCTGCCACATTTAGTATTCTTTATTTTTCTTTCCCAACTCAAAGCACATAGTCCTCTGAGAAGTATTATTTGCATAACAAGATGGATTTCTTAGCAGAAATGCAAGGAATTTGGACCTCCCTTTGCTAGCTGGTTTTCAATATTGGCATTACTTGAGATTGCGTCAACATATTTGTACCTCTTAGTTGTAGTTCAAAGCTCAGAAACAGTTAACTTGCCATTATTATTGATTTGCTGTAAATGGCTATTCATCATGGGCTTTAGTAGAAACCATTCAAATTAAGTCAGTTGTTAGCAGGAGCTGACGGTTTCTTTTTCATGTATTAAAATGAGTAACTTTGAACCTAACAAAAGCGTGAGAATCTGAGGTCAACCTTTATTTTTCACTGTTTCAGCACAAAGGTTTTCTGCTAAAAACAAGAGACAGAGAGATATAGGCTTAAAAACTGGCTGCAAAACCAACCAGTGTTTCTTTTGCACGTTTAGCTAAAGGAATAAGGCAAAAAAAAAATACATGTGATTTTATTCAGTAGGTTTTGATTTTGCAATAAAGAAAAAATCTGGGGAATTTTAATCTCTCACTCCTCTACATTAACATGCATCAGCCAGTCCTCCCCAGATGATAAACCAGACCCTGACTGGTTGCTGGGGCCTCTCACAGATGATTGATGGTCGAATGGCTTTCGGCTGGGGGAAGGGAGGTGACCGGGTCAGGTAACACTCATCGGCCTGTCCTGGGCTGATTTGGGTGCGGTATGGGGGTCCCACCTGGGGGGCTGCGGAGCTGCTTGAGACCTTGCCTTGGGCCTGCACCGTAGCAAATGCACGTGTTCCCCTGGTCAGTGCAGAGTCACAACCCCAGCCAGCTCCAGCAGGTGGCCCTGCCGATGGGAAGAGCTGCCACGTGTTTATTTATCCCAGCCACCATAGGCACCCGGGCCCAGTTTTGAAGGGAGTCCTCTGAGAACTTCTCAGAACACACTTCACAATGTGCTGGCTAAAGGGTGGGAAGGTTGGACATTTATCCAAGGATTCCCCTCCCATCTTGGTTGAGTTGCTCCTAGCTTACCCAGGCCAGGGGCCATCCCAGTGGTGTGCTTCGGATGGCACGCTGCCAACACGCACGGCACCATCTACCCCAGCCACGCAGAAAGCTCCTGCTTGACATGGGACATGGGACAGCACAGGCATTTGCAAATCTTACATGACAAGACTGGCAAAACCAGGATGCTTTAACTCAGTTTAAAATGCCCAAGGTAGATGTGTATAGCTTTCTTAAAAAATTTGTTTTTAATATAAAAACTTTTAGTGAGAAGTATGAAGAAATTACAACTTTATTATGATTATAGTAAATATTAAATTTTAAGTGTAAATTACACAAGACTATTGCTTTTTTATCTGTACTAATTATAAGCTCTGGTGTCTTTAACAAGTCATTTAACCCTTGGAAATTCGGGTTTGTTTTTCTGTATTAACCTTTATGATGTACTGCTTTAATCGGAGCTTCCCCTGTGATCACAGGCCATCTGCCAATTTAGCCAAACTTGAGAACATGGTGTGTAACAAGATGAAGCCTGGGACTTGCTGACCTACCCTTTTGGTTCCCATCCCTACAGTCAAAGCAAACTGCTTGCTGTTTCCAAATTATGTGCCATGTGTCCAGTGTCCATTTCTTTGGTAACTGGTCCCCATGTCTGAGACCTCCCACCCACATCCACTTTGAGTCTATGTAATTCTACTCCATCCAGATCTTAATGCCACCTCCATGAAGCCTTCCCTCAGTAACCCTTGTGCTCCTCTCACTTATACCTCCTTTGGTCCAATTCCCTAGAAGCCGAGCCTTAGACAAGGGTTCAGGGCCATGAATGCAGCGAGGGGACAGGTTTGGGACTGGAGTGAGGAAAGTGAGGCAGTTGGGGTGCAGACTTCAAGGAGATGCATCTTCTTGGGGCTGTGCAAGTGCACTCATGTTATTTCTCTTCACATCTCCGGAAGTCCCTGCCCCACACGTGCACATGCTGCGTGTTTTCCTTCATTATTATCACAATTGATTGTTCCTAGCATGCCCAACAAATTTGCCCTGACATCAGGAGAGCTACGCTTTTCATAACTTTATGAAAGATTCTCTGAAAGCCAAGTGACAAAATGTTCTAGTTCTCAGGGAATCTCGTAATAGAAATGGACCACTGAGTGTCACGTAATCTATCCTCTAGCCCCGATAAGAAGGCAGAGGAGAGAGTTCCCAGGGGTTCATGATCTGGGTCCCCGGACGGCTTCGGGATACCCATGAAATCATATGGGAAACTGTGTTTATATGTGTACACCCAATTTATTAATGAATACAGTAGGGTGTCACTTTATTCCTTCTCATTAGGTCCACTGCTAACCTGTCCTCTGCCTTTGTGCTACTTAAATTTAATATGTGCCAGGGTGGGTAGCACCTGTTGTGGGAAGAAGTGGGGCCCTTCTGGACCAGGATTTCCCATCTGCTGCATGATTGACGTTTGGGGCCAGATGATTCTTTGCGGTGGGAGTTGTTCTGTGCATTGTGGGATGTTGAACATCATCCCTGGTCTCTCCTTACTAGATGCCAGTAGCACCTCCCACTTGCGACAACCAAAAATGCCTACAGACATTGCCACATGTTCTCCAGGGGGGGGGGGGCAGCATTGTTCCTGTTGAGAACCTCAGCTTAAGAAAGATAGAGTCCTAAGCTTGGTGCATGGTCTGGTGAGGAGAACATGAGCTGGATCTCAGCTACAACTCAACTTTCTAGTGCAGTGTACAACCTGCACAACCATGCATGGGATCTGGCTGCTCTCCACACTTGCCTCAACAAGGACTGGCTCTTGTTGATGGTAAATCCCACCTAAGTCATATGAACAGTCTTACTGCTGTAATTAAAATGTCTGGTCAAAGTAATAAGAATCCCAAACGTCATTCATCTTCTATCCTGTCCCGCTTAAGTTTGAACCAGCTTTAAGAGATAGGCAGTGGTATAGTCGGTTTTTTTTTTTTTTTTTTAATCTTCCTTTTATTGAGATATATTCACATACCACGCAGTCATACAAAACAAATCGTACTTTCGATTGTTTACAGTACCATTACATAGTGGTACATTCATCACCCAAATCAATCCCTGACACCTTCATTAGCACACACACAAAAATAACAAGAATAATAATTAGAGTGAAAAAGAGCAATTGAAGTAAAAAAGAACACTGGGTACCTTTGTCTGTTTGTTTCCTTCCCCTATTTTTCTACTCATCCATCCATAAACTAGACAAAGTGGAGTGTGGTCCTTATGGCTTTCCCAGTTCCATTGTCACCCCTCATAAGCTACATTTTTATACAACTGTCTTCGAGATTCGTGGGTTCTGGGTTGTAGTTTGATAGTTTCAGGTATCCACCACCAGCTACCCCAATTCTTTACAACCTAAAAAGGGTTGTCTAAAGTGTACATAAGAGTGCCCACCAGAGTGACCTCTCGGCTCCTCTTGGAATCTCTCTGCCACTGAAGCTTATTTCATTTCCTTTCACATCCCCCTTTTGGTCAAGAAGATGTTCTCCGTCCCACGATGCCAGGTCTACATTCCTCCCCGGGAGTCATATTCCACGTTGCCAGGGAGATTCACTCCCCTGGGTGTCTGATCCCACGTAGGGGGGAGGGCAGTGATTTCACCTTTCAAGTTGGCTTAGCTAGAGAGACAGGGCCACATCTGAGCAACAAAGAGGCATTTGGGAGGAGGCTCTTAGGCACAACCATAGGGAGGCCTAGCCTCTCCTTTGCAGCAACCGTCTTCCCAAGGGTAAAACCTGTGGTAGAGGGCTCAACCCATCAAACCACCAGTCCCCTATGTCTGTGGTCATGTTAGCAACCATGGAGGTGGGGTAGGCGAATACCCCTGCATTCTCCACAGGCTCCTCAAGGGGGCATGACATCTTTTTTTTTTCCTTGTTTTTCTTTTTTTTTCTTTTTTTTTTTTTTTAACTTTCCCGTCTTTTTTAAATCAACTGTATGAAAAAAAAGTTAAAAAGAAAACAAACATACAATAAAAGAACATTTCAAAGAGACCATAACAAGGGAGTAAGAAAAAGACAACTAACCTAAGATAACTGCTTAACTTCCAACATGTTCCTACTTTACCCCAAGAAAGTTACATAATATAGCAACATTTCTGTGAACTTGTTCCTACTATATCCATCAGAAATTAACAGACCATAGTCATTCCTGGGCATCCCCAGAACATTAAATAGCTTATCTGTTCTTCTTGGATTATTGTTCCCCCTTCCTTAATTGCTCTCTACTGCTAGTTCCCCTACATTCTACATTATAAACCATTTGTTTTACATTTTTCAAAGTTCACATTAGTGGTAGCATATAATATTTCTCTTTTTGTGCCTGGCTTATTTCGCTCAGCATTATGTCTTCAAGGTTCATCCATGTTGTCATATGTTTCACAGGATCGTTCCTTCTTATTGCCGCGTAGTATTCCATCGTGTGTATATACCACATTTTATTTATCCACTCATCTGTTGAAGGACATTTGGGTTGTTTCCATCTCTTGGCAATTGTGAATGCTGCTGCTATGAACATTGGCGTGCAGATATTTGTTCGTGTCACTGCTTTCCGATCTTCCGGGTATATATCGAGAAGTGCAATCGCTGGATCGAATGGTAACTCTATATCTAGTTTTCTAAGGAACTGCCAGACTGACTTCCAGAGTGGCTGAACCATTATACAGTCCCACCAACAATGAATAAGAGTTCCAATTTCTCCACATCCCCTCCAGCATTTGTAGTTTCCTGTTTGTTTAATGGCAGCCATTCTAACCGGTGTTAGATGGTATCTCCTTGTGGTCTTAATTTGCATCTCTCTAATAGCTAGTGAAGCTGAACATTTTTTCATGTGTTTCTTGGCCATTTGTATTTCCTCTTCAGAGAACTGTCTTTTCATATCTTTTGCCCATTTTATAATTGGGCTGTCTGTACTATTGTCATTGAGTTGTAGGATTTCTTTATATATGCAAGATATCAGTCTTTTGTCAGATACATGGTTTCCAAAAATTTTTTCCCATTGAGTTGGCTGCCTCTTTACCTTTTTGAGAAATTCCTTTGAGGTGCAGAAACTTTTAAGCTTGAGGAGTTCCCATTTATCTATTTTCTCTTTTGTTGCTTGTGCTTTGGGTGTAAAGTCTAGGAAGTGGCCGCCTAATACAAGGTCTTGAAGATGTTTTCCTACATTATCTTCTAGGAGTTTTATGGTACTTTCTTTTATATTGAGATCTTTGGTCCATTTTGAGTTAATTTTTGTGTAGGGGGTGAGGTAGGGGTCCTCTTTCATTCTTTTGGATATGGATATCCAACTCTCCCAGCCCCATTTGTTGAAAAGACCATTATGACTCAGTTCAGTGACTTTGGGGGCCTTATCAAAGATCAGTTGGCCATAGATCTGAGGGTCTATCTCTGAATTCTCAATTCGATTCCATTGATCTATATGTCTATCTTTGTGCCAGTACCATGCTGTTTTGGCAACTGTGGCTTTATAATAAGCTTCAAAGTCAGGGAGTGCAAGTCCTCCCACTTCGTTTTTCTTTTTTAGAGTGTCTTTAGCAATTCGAGGCATCTTCCCTTTCCAAATAAATTTGATCACTAGCTTTTTCAAGTCTGCAAAGTAGGTTGTTGGAATTTTGATTGGGATTGCATTGAATCTGTAGATGAGTTTGGGTAGAATTGACATCTTAATGACATTTAGTCTTCCTATCCATGAACATGGAATATTTTTCCATCTTTTAAGGTCCCCTTCTATTTCTTTTAGTAGAGTTATGTAGTTTTCTTTGTATAGGTCTTTTACATGGTATAGTCGGTTTTTAAACTTTAATTTTATTTAAAGAAGTTGTAGGTTTCAGAAAAATCATGCAGAAAATACAGAGTTCCCATGTATTCCCCTGACACATGCAGTTTTTCCTATTAACACTTGTATAGTAACTTTGTTATAGTTGATGAAACCATATTATTATAATTATACTATTAACTATAATCCATAGTTTACATTAGGGTTTACTGCTTGTGTTGTACAGTCCTATGGTCATTAAAAAATTTATTCTTGTAACATACATACGACCTAAAATTTCACCTTTAACCCTTATTCAAATATACAATTCAGTGGTGTTGATTACGTTCACAATGCTGTGCTGTCATCACCCCCATCCATGATCAAATCTTTCCCTTCACCACAAACCATGGTCAGGTTTGATTCTCTCTCCACGGAGATTTTCTCCTCCTGCCCTTGCTCACTGGTTGCCTTTCTGATCCCTGCAGGGTCAGGCCCAGGAGGAGACGGGATTAGAGGAAAGGGCACAGCCTCACGTGATGGGGGGCGGGGTACAGTTGCTGGTCCTTGCTCCTGTGGGCCCTTTGGTGGCTCCTTGGCCATCCCAACCACTGTCCTCACCAGGTGTTGGCCCTGCTTCTATGTCTACTCTCCCTCCAGGCCTCCTTCCAGGCCATCTCATTTGGTGGAATTCTCTTTATGGGGCCCCAGGCCATCTCCAGCTCATAGAGGGCTGTGCTTGATGCCGCAAAAGCACACACTGCTGCAACCATTGGTGGAAGAGAAGGTCAGTCCACGAGGCGAACTTTCCTCTTCACTCTGCCATCAGACAGGGAGTTATGACCAAACTTTTCCCTTCAGGATTCCCAGTGATATGTGTCATAATACCTTTATTTTACTTTTTTGTACCAGATGGTCAAGTGTTGTGATTCTCTCTCTGTTCATTCTCTCTCTCTCTCTCTCTCTCACACACACACACACACAAAAGCAATGCATTTCTATGTCCCTAGAGAGCAGAAGGATTAAATAGCAGGAGCAGCATTATTCACAATTGCCAAGAGATGGAAACAACCCAAATGTCCTTCAACAGATGAGTGGATAAATAAAATGTGGTATATACACACGATGGAATACTACGCGGCAGTAAGAAGGAACGATCTCGTGAAACATATGACAACGTGGATGAACCTTGAAGACATAATGCTGAGTGAAATAAGCCAGGCACAAAAAGAGAAATATTATATGCTACCACTAATGTGAACATTGAAAAATGTAAAACAAATGGCTTATAATGTAGAATGTAGGGGAACTAGTGATAGAGAGCAATTAAGGAAGGGGGAATGATAACCCAATAAGAACAGATAAGCTATCGAGGGTAAAATTAACGTTCTGGGAATGCCTAGGAATGACTATGGTTTGTTAATTTCTGATGGGTATGGTAGGAACAAGTTCACAGAAATATTGCTATCTTACATTATTTTCTTCATGTAGAGTAGGAACATGTTGGAAGTAAAATAGGTATCTTAGGTTAGTTGTCTTTTTCTTACTCCCTTGTTAGGGTTGTTTGAAATGTTTTTTTATTGTATGTTTTAAAATTTTTTTTTTTTTGATATAGTTGATTTAAAAAAAGTTAATTAAAAAAATAAATAGCAGGAATATGAAAATTTACATGCAAAAGTGAAAAAGGGGTTAATATTGATTTTCTTGTTCCTACATCTTTTTTCCTTCTTTCATCATACAACCCAAAAGCCAGAGGGGACAGCTCCCTCCATTCAGTCCCCATGAAGGCAGAGGCTGCTTAACAAAGTTATGAGATGCACAAACTGATTGATGACCAAAGCAGGATGGTAACTGAATGCATCTGTTGACAGAAGCCAAACTCATTTGTGGAGACACTCCAGGTCTTACATCTAATCGGAATGCCCATATTAAATGTTTTTTAAATTACTTTATCAAATAAAAAAACATTTCCAAACCAACAAAGCAAAGCCATGGGAAAAACAAGTATCCTGAAATAACTTCTTTCCTTTCAATATACTCCTACCATACCAAAAGAAAATTAATGAACCATAGTCACACCCGAGTATTCCCAGATCATTAAGCTCACCCTCAATATCTTCTCTGTTCTTATAAGATTGTTGTTCCCCCTTCACTAGCTGCTGTCTAGCTCTAGGTCCCCTATATTCTACAATATAAGACACTTATTTTACATATTTCACAGAGTTCACATTAGTGGTAACATACAAGTTCTCTCTTTTTTCTGGCTGGCTTATTTCCTTCAGCATTATATCTTCAAGGTTCATCCATGTTGTCGTAAGTTTCAGGACATCGTTCTTTCTTACTGCTGTGTAGTATTCCATCGTGTGTATATACCACATTTTGTTTATCCACTCATCTGATGAAGGACATTTAGGTTGTTTCCATCTCTTGGCAATTGTGAACAGTGCCGCTATGACCACTGGTGTACAGATATCCGTTAGTGTCACTGCTTTCAGATCCTCTGGGTAAATACCAAGAAGTGAAGTTGCTGGATTGTGGGGTAACTCAAGATCTAGTTTTCTGAGCAGTCGCCAAACTGTCTTGCAGAGTGACTGTGTACCATTATACAGTCCCACCAGCAATGAATAAAAGTTCAGTTTCTCTACATCCTCTCCAGCATTTGTAGTTTCCTGTTTGTTTAATGGCAGCCATTCTTATTGGTGTGAGATGATACCTCATTGTGGTCTTGATTTGCATCTCCTTAATAGCTAGCAAAGATGAACATTTTTTCATGTGTTTTTTGGCCATTTCTATTTCCTCTTCAGAGAAATTTCTTTTCACATCTTTTGCCCATTTTTTAATTGAGCTGTTTGTACTATTGTCATTGAGTTGTAAGATTTCTTTATGTATATAAGATCAGTCTCTTGCCAGATACATGGTTTCCAAATATTTTCTTCCATTGAATTGGCTGCCTCTTTACCTTTTTGACGAATCCCTGTGAAGTACAGAAGCTTTTAAGTTTGAGGGGTTCCCATTTATTTATTTTTTCTTTTGTTGCTTGTGCCTCAGGTGTAAGGTCTAAGAAGTGACCTGCTAATACTAGGTCTTGAAGATGTTTCCCTACATTATCTTCTGGGAATTTTATGGTACTGTCTCTTATATTGAGGTCTTTGATTCACTTTGAGTTAATTTTTGTATAGGGTGTGAGATAGGGGTCCTCTTTCATTCTTTCAGATATGGATTTCTAGTTCTCCTAGCCCCATTTGTTGAAGAGGCAGTTTTGTCCCAGTTCAGTGGATTTGGGGGCCTTATCAAAAACGTAGATCTGGGGGTCGTTTCTGAATTCTCAATTCAATTCCTTTGATCATTATGGCTATCTTTGTGCCAATACCATCCTGTTTTGACTGCTATGGCTTTATAGTAGCCTTCAAAGTCAGGCAGTATAAGTCCTCCCACTTAGTTTTTCTTTATTAGAATGTTTTTAGCAATTCGACACATCTTTCTCTTCCAAATAAATTTTATGACTAGCTTTTCCAAGTCTGCAAAGTAGATTGTTGAAATTTTGATGGGAATTGCATTGAATCTGTAGATCAGTTTGGGTAGGATTGACATCCTAATGACATTTAGTCTTCCAATCCATGAACGTGGAATATCTTTCCATCTCTTTAGGTCCCCTTTTATTTCTTTTATTAGAGTTATGTAATTTTCTGTGTAGAGGTCTTTTACATCCTTGGTTAACTTTATTCTTAGGTACTTAATTTTTTTAGTTGCTGTTGAGAATGGAATCTTTTTCTTGAATATCTTTTCAGTTATGTCATTTCTACTGTACAGGAACATTACTGACTTTGTGCATTTATCTTATATCCCACCACTTTGCTGAATTTGTTTATTAGCTCAAGTAGATGTGTCATCGATTTCTCAGGGTTTTCCAAGTATAAGATCATATCATCTGCAAATAATGAGAAATAATGAGTTTTGCTTCTTCCTTTCCAATTTGGATGCCTTTCGTTTCTTTCTCTTGCTGAATTGGTCTGGCTAGAACTTCTAGCACAATGTTGAATGATGGTGGTGATAGCGGACATCCTTGTCTTGTTCCTGATCTTAGAGGGAAGGCTTTCAGTCTCTCGCCATTGAGTACTATGCTGCCTGTGGTTTTTTCATATATGCTCTTTATCATGTTGAGGAAGATTTCTTCAATTCTAGCTTTTAAAGTATTTATGTCAAAAAGGGATGGTGGATTTTGTAAATTCTTTTTCAGCATCTACTGAGATGATCATTTAATTTTTCCCTTCTGATTTGTTAATATGTTGTATTACATTGATTGATTTTCTTATGTTGAAACACCCTTGCATGCCTGGGATGAACTCTACTTGGTTGTGGTGTATAATTCTTTTAATGTGTCTTTGAATTTCATTTGCAAGTATTTTGTTGAGAATTTTTGCATCTGTATTCATTAGGGAGATTGGTCTATAGTTTTCTTTCCTGGTTTTGGTATTAGACTGATGATAGCTTCATAAAATGAGTTAGGTAGAGCTCCATTTTCTTTAATTTTTTGAAAGATTTTAAGTAGGATTGGTGTCAGTTCATTTTGGAAGTTTGATAGAATTCCCCTGTGAAGCCATCTGGCCCTGGGGTTTTATTTGTAGGAAGGTTTTTAACAACTGATTGGATCTCTTTTGATTGGTTTGTTGAGGTCTTCTATTTCTTTTCTGTTCAGTCTAGATAGTTTGTGTGTTTCCAGGAAATTATCCCCTTCCACTAAATTATCTAGTTTGTTGGCATAGAGTCATTCAAAGTATTGTCTTAAGATTTTTTTGATTTCTTCAGAATCCATAGTAATATCCCCCTCTCATTTATACTTTTATTTGGGTCTTCTCCCCTTTCTGCTTTGTCAGTCTAGCTAAGGGTTTGTTGATCTTGTTAATCTTCTCAAAGAACCAAGTTTTGGTTTTATTTATTCTCTATTTTTTTGGTTCCCCATATCATTTATTTCTGCTTTAATCCTTGTTATTTCTTTTCTTATACTTGCTTTAGGATTAGTTTACTGTTCATTTTCTAGCTTTTTCAATTGTTCCATTAGTTATTTGGTTTTAGCTCTTTCTTCCTTTTTAATATATGCCTTTAGAGCTATAAATTTCCCCCTCAATACCACCTTTGCTGCATCCCATAAGTTTTGATATGTTGTGTTCTCATTTTCATGTGTCTCTCGATATTTAGCAATTTTTCTTGAAATTTCTTCTTTGACCCACTGACTGTTTAGGAGTGTGTTTAACCTCCATATTTTTGTGAATTTCCTAGATCTTTGATGGTTATTAACTTTTAGTTGTATTCCACTGTAATCAGAGAATGTGCTTTGAATAATTTCAGTTTTTTTTAAATTTATTGAGACTTGTTTTATGCCCCAGCGTATGATCTATCCTGGACCATGAGCGATAGAGAAGAATGTATATCCTGGTGATTTGGGATGTAATGCTTTATATATGTGTGTTAAGTCTAATTCATTTAGCACGTTTTTTAGGTTCTCAGTTTCCTTATTGGTCCTCTGTCTGGTTGATCCATCTATAGAAGAGAGTGATTTATTGAAGTCTCCTACAATTATCATGGAAACATCTGTTGCTTCCTTCAGTTTTGTCAATGTTTGTCTCATGTACTTTGGAGCACCTTGATTGGTTATTTCTTCTTGGTGAATTGTCCCTTTTATTAGTATATAATGTCCTTCTTTACCTCTATTTTATCTTAGATTACTATTGATACCTTTGCCTTCTTTTGGCTGTAGCTTGTATGGAATAATTTTTTCCATCCTGTCACTTTCAATTTCTTTGCCTTGCTGGGTCTAAGATGAGGCTCTTGTAAGCAACATATTGGTGGTTCATATTTTTTAATCCGTTCTTCCAATCTATATCTTTTAATTGCAGAGTTTAATCCATCCACATTCAATGTTATTACTGTGAAGACAGTTCTTGAATCAGCCATCTTATCCTCCAGTTTTAATTTGTCAGATGTATTTTTTTTCCACTTTCTCTATTTCCTTTAAGGTACCCTTACTAAAACCCTTCAGCTCTGTGCCCTTCTCCAGACCTCTCTCTCTCCTTTTTTTTCTCAGCCAGTGGAGCTCCCTTTAGTATTTCTTGTAGGGCATGTCTCTTGTTAGCACATTATCTCAGCATTTGTTTGTCTGTGAAAATTTTAAGCTCTTCCTCAATTTTGAAGGAGAGCGTTGCTGCATAAAGAATTCTTGGTTGGCAATTTTTCTTTTTCAGAATTTTAAATATGTCATACTATGGCCTTCTCGCTTCCATGGTGTGCACTGAGTAGTCACTACTTAGTCTTATGTTGTTTCCCTTGTATGTGGTGAATCACTTCTCTCTTGCTGCTTTGAGAACTTTCTACTTCTCTTCAGCATTTGACAAGCTGATCAGAATATGTCTTGGAGTGAGTTTATTTGGATGTATTCCATTTGGAGTTTGTTGGGCATCTTTGATTTGCATATCTATGTCATTTAGTAGGTTTGGGAAGTTTTCCCCAACAATTTCTTTGAATAGTCTTCCTAGTCCTTTACCCTTCTCTTTTCCTTTTGGAACACTAATTATTCTTACCTTTATGCACTTCTTGTTGTCCATCATTTCCCTGAGATCCATTTCAAATTTTTTTAAATTATTTTCAGCTTTCATTCTTTTGTGCTTTCACTTCCCATCATACTATCTTTGAGTTCACTAATTTGTTCCTCTGCTTCTTCAAATCTGGTGTTATTTGTCTCATGAATCTTTTTAATTTGATCAACGGTACCTTTTATTTCCATAAGATCTGCTATTTTTTAAATTTACTCTTTAAAATTCTTCTTTATGTTCTTCTAGGGTCTTCTTCATATCCATTATATCCTGAGCCATGATATTGATGTTAGTGAGTACTTCTTTGATTAATTTCTCCAAATTCTGTGTCTCTCTGGTTTTTTAATTTGGGTGTTTTGGTTATCCAGATCCCTGGTTTCTTCATATGCTTTATAATTTTCTGTTGTTTTTGGCCTCCTGGCATTTGATTATCTTTATAGGGTTCTTTTAGGATATTAGGCATATTTGAACATGTATCTATAATTGGACAGAGCTACAGCTTGGTGGCGTGCACTTTCCCTGACCTACCAGCAGATGGTGCTCTTGAACCACCTCTTACCCTCAAGCCAGGACTCCCCAATGTTGTCTGTGCAGTGGGTGGGGTTCCAAACCGAGGTCCTATTGGTGTACCAATTTTCCATGTGCACTGGGGACTGTTAGCCCTGTTGGTTGGGGACGTGCCCTGTGTAGTTTGGCAGGGAGTCCACTCCAGGACACAGTGGTCCTGGCCATTCCCAGGGCTGTGGGTAGAGCTCTCCGGGGCTTCAGACCTGTGCGTCTTATCCTCCAGCTCAGATTCCCCACAGTCCCTCTCTACTGTGGGCGTATGAGTCCCTGGGATTGGGGGAGGGCTCTTGGTGCTTCCGTGTGGCATCCATACCTGTAGGCTCTGCATATTGCATGTTTCCGTGGAGGAAGAGTGGGTGCCGTCACAAGGTCACTGAATCCTGAATTCTCTTAAGGAAGCTCTCGGCCGTTGGTGCTGTGAAGGGGTGTCTTCCAGCAGGCTGCAAAGATGGCTGCTTGGGGCATAGAAACTACCCCTTTGGCATTCATCTGCCTGTTCCAAAGGTGAGTCCCTGACCCGGGGGCTCTTGGCTGTGGGCCTGTGAAGGGCTATCACCCACGCCAGGTACTGTGGAGGGTACCCCGGGTGTGGAAGGGGACTCCCCACTGCAATTGACATGGCTTCAGCTGCCCGGTCCATGGCGGCTTTCCGAGCCGAACACTCACCTGTCTACAAACGCAGCCTCTCAGTATCTCCAAGTGCACAGTCACTGTGGGTGTAGAAGTCCCTGCCCAGCCAGTGCAACCCTGGAGCTGCTGTTATGGAGCACTTTCTGTCCTTTATCCAGTGTTTTTCATGGAGGAGGATTTTGTTCTGGCTCTCCAAATCCACCGTCTTGGATATCCTCTCTCTCAATTTTGAAGGAGAGCTTTGCTGGATAAGGAATTCTTGGTTGACAATTTTTCTCTTTCAGAATCTTAAATATGTCATACTATGGCCTTCTCACCTCCATGGTGCCCACTGGGTAGTCACTACTTAGTCTTATGGTATTTCCCTTGTATGTGGTGAATCACTTCTCTCTCGCTGCTTTCAGAACTTGCTCCTTCTCTTCAGCATTCAGCCATCTGATCAGAATATGTCTCGGTGTGTTTTTATTTGGATTGATTCTGTTTGAAGTTCTTTGGGTGTCTTTGATTTGCATATTTATGTCATTTTGTAGGGTTGAGAAATATTCCCCAACAAAATCTTCAAATACTTTTCCTAGCCCTTTCTATTCTCTTCCCCTTCTGGGACACCGATGATTCTTATATTTGTGTGCTTCATATGGTCCATCATTTCCCTGATACCCATTTCACATTTTTTGATTTTTGTCACCATTTGGTCTTTTGTCCTTTCACTTTCCATTACCCTATTCTCAAGTTTACTAATTCCTTCTGCTACCTCTTCAAATCTGGTGTTATGTGTCTCAATTTTTAATTTGGTCAACCGTATCTTTTTTTCCCATAAGAACTGCTATTTTTTTTTTTATTTACTCTTGCGAATTCTTCTTTATGTTCTTCTAGGGTCTCCTTCATGTCCTTTATATCCTGAGCCATAATATTGATGTTAGTGAGTGCTACTTTGATTAATTGCTCTGGGTTCTGTGTGTCCTCTGGCTTTTTTATTTGGATGTTTGGGTTATCCATATCTTCTAGGTTCTTCATTTGCTTTTCAATTTTCTGTTGTTTTTGGCCTTTTGACATTTGCCTATCTTGATAGGGTTCTTTTAGAATATGCAGGATTATTTGAACATTTATCTATAATTTGAAAGAGCTACAGCTTGGTGGCATGCACTTTCCTGACCTGCCTTCAGTTGGCTCATGCTCAATGGAAATTATTATCTCCACCCCTCCCAGGGCAAAGAGAGTCTAAATGAGCAATTAACCAAGGATGAAGGTGGGTCAGACTCTCTGGAGGAGGGTTCATATATGTTGTGGCAATCCAGGTTACTACCACTAAAGGAGTAAATTATAGAACACATTTGTAAGAACTTATTCTCACAATACAATCCAGAGAAGGCAGAATTCTCCATGGCCTTTGTGGGATCATGAGGAATATAATCATGGCTCTCCATGGAAAAGGGTATAAAAAGAGAAAGCCCCCCCTACGCAAACCCCAATCTGCACGAGGGAGGCACAGTAGAATGTCAAGTTATGTGAGGTTTTTGCCAAAAAAGACATGAATTAAATAAAAATTCAAGAAACACCAGCCTCAAGCCACTTGGACCATGGCAGTCCTTCGACATAACGATAGTAATGGGGAGTTGAGGCATTGTTTTTAAATGAAGTACCGGAATTGAGGGCCCGAGCGATTGGATGGCTTTACTGTGTGGCAGAGGGGCTCAGATGAAGGCCGGGCTGCTCTTGAGAGTCAGGGACAAAACATCTGGCTGCTCCATCACCCCCAGGCACAGCCGCCCAGCATGATGCGCCCAAGCTCTGCTGATCTTCCAGGAGGCAGCCTTGCTTCCAGCATGGGGCAGTGAGGGCTCCTGAGCGCGAGTCTAAAGAAGGGAAGAGCTACCACCCGGTATGATGACCCTTTTGTTGTTGAAGCAAAGTTTATTTTTATTAGTTGTGTTTGCTGGCACTGACCCAACTAAGAGGGGACCACGGTGTCCTCAGGGAAGACAGCACAGAGAACACACCGGCAAGCAGGAGGCTGGGGTACCCCTGAGACCGGCAAGCCCGTCCCTTACCTTTGTGTTTCTGTAGCTCTTGGAAGTGGCCGGAGTCTGGCCCTGGCGAGTAGCCTGGCTTTCCATACTAATACGCAGTCACGGCATGACATCAGGGATGAGGGGCGGCATTAACAAAAAAAAAAAAATAAGCCTTTGAAATATTAATCGCCCTTACTGAATCCACCTAACCCCGGAAAACACTTTTAGTTGATCTTGCTTTGGCCTAATTAGCAGTTGTCAATCCCGGCAGCACAAGGGGGTAATCTCCTAGGAGCTTTTCAAAGTAATCGTGCCTGACCCCGTCCACGAAGGTTCACGTTCCATTGTTCTGAGATGAGACCAGTCAATAGGATTATGGAAAAACTTCTTGGATGATTATAGCTTGCAGTCAGGGCTGAGTGTTAAGGGGTTGCTGTTGAAATCCTTTCGAAGGAGATTTATCACTTAGGTTGGAATTTACTTCAGGGCAGCTTCACACCCTGACAGACCATGAGGGGTTGCTCCATGTTAAAATATGTTGATGATCGAAAAGTTGAGTTACACATGGTTGTGGCCATTTGTTCTGGGCTTTGGGGTATACGTCAGTTCTACTACATTTAGTGGTGAAAGATCGTTCAGAGTTAGGATCTGCAGGTTGTATTTCTAAAGATAAAATGAATGTTCTAAGGTCAAAGTCATGATGTGGCCTGGGAGAATTAAGTTACAACTCTGTGTTAATTTGAACAATGGGCAGAAGGCAGCAGAGAGTTGCTGGACCGCAAGGGCCTGTTTGCTGGACTGGAATTCTTACGTGAGACAACAGACAAATAGCCAGTTCTTCTTAACTTACTGATGCTGCCTGCCTTGGGGAGTCCCAGATCTGGAGCAGCTGTGACATATAAAAATTTAGTAGACTCACAACCAAAGGGGTGCGTGGCTTTTAAGGAAAATTATGGCGAGTTTAAAAGCATACATCAGAACACTGTACTTTCTGCATGATTTTTCTATAAACCTATGCAACTGCTGTAGAAATAAATTTAAATAAGAAATTAAAGTGAAAAAATATGTATCAGGCATGCACTCAAGTAGTTTTTCAATGACAGCTTTATTGAGTTATAATTCACCTACCATAACATTTACCTTTTAAAAGTGTGCAATTCAGTGGTTTTAGTACATTCACAGTGTTGTACAACCAGCATCATTATCTCATTCGATGATATTTTCATTATCCCCGAAAAGAAATCCTGCATCCATAGCATTCGTTTCCTATTTCTCACATCCCCCAGCCGCTAACAACTGCTAATCCCTCTTTATGGATTCCCTGTTATGGATAGTTTCTATAGTGGAATCGTGCAGTACAGGACCTTTTGTGTCTGGCTGCTTTCACCAGCGTCATATTTTCAGGGGTCAGCCATGCTCGAGCATGTGTCATTTCTTCATTCCCTTCGTCAGATACTGTTCTGTTGTGTGGATATACCACATTTTGTTTGCACATTTATCAGCTGAGGGATATTTGGTTTCTACTTCTTGGCTATTATGAACAATGCTGCTATGGACATTTGTGTACACATTTTTGCAAGGACATATGTGTTCAATTCTGTTAGGTATATATCTAGAAGTAGAATTGCTGGGTCATATGGGCACTTCCTGTTTAACTTCTTGATGATTAGTCTTTTCAACTAATAGTAACACCAGGAAACATAAACTACAAAATGAAAGTAAATTGGACTTCATCCAACTTAAAAATGTCTGTGCTTTAAAGGACACCATAAAGTAAAAATACAACCCCCAGAATGAGAGAAAATATATCTGTTTTCAAATATCTGTATCTGTTAAAATATATCTGTTATGTATCTATTATAACCAGAATATGCAAAGAACTCTTACAACTCAACAATTACAAGACAACCCAATTGAAAATGAGCCAAGGATATGAATATAAATTTCTCCAGAGAAGATACACAAATGGCTGATAGTCACATGAGAAGATGCTTAGCATCATTAGCCATTAGAGAAATACAAATCAAAACCACAATGCAATACCAGTTCACACCCACTGAGACGGCTATTATCAACAAGACAGACAATAACAAGTGTTGACACGTATGGGAAGTGTCTGGAGCCCTCAAACGCTGCTGCTGGAAATGTAAATTGTGCAGCTGTGTTTGGTGGTCTACAGCTATGAATTTCCTGCTGAGCACTCTTCTAGCTGTATTCCATGACTTTTGGTATGTTATGTTTTTGTTTTTGTTCATCTCAAAATACTTTATTATTTCTCTTCTGAGTTCTTTGATCCATTAGTTATTTAGGAATGTTTAATTTCTACATATTTGTGAATTTTCAAGTTTTTGCTTTCTAATTTCATTCCATTTTGGTGCAAGAACATACTTCTAAGTCGTTGAGACTTGTTTTATGGCCTAAATACTGTTTATATTGGAGAATATCCCATGTGCTCTTCAGGAGAAATGCGTGTTCTAGTCTTGCTGGGTGGAGTGTTCTATAGATGTCTGTTAGATACCGTTTATAGTGGTCAAGTATTCTGTGTTCTCCTTCGTCTTCAGCCTCGTTGTTCTGTTATTTAAAGTGGGGTATTGAAGTTTCCAACAATTGCTTTTTAATTGTCTCTATCCCCATTCAGTTTTATTCGGTTTTTGCTTTATGTAATGTGGGAATCTACTGTTAAGTCGTATATGTGTTTAGAATTGCATTATCTTGCCAATTATCATCATAAAATATCCTTCTTTGTCTCCAGTAACGGTTTTTATCTTAAAGTCTATTTTGTCTGATATTAAAATAGTCCTTCAAGCTCTCATTTGCCTACTGTTTCCATGGCAAATATTTCCTATCTTTTTACTTTCAACTGATTTGTGTACTTGAATCTAAAGTATCTCTTGAAGACAGCAGATAGTTGGATCAACTTTTTTTTAATCCATTCTTCTAATATCTGCCTTTTCACTGAAGAGTTTAGTCCATATATATTTATTATGATTACTGATAAAGAATTACAGTTGCCATTTGCTATTTGCTTTTCTCTATGTCCTATGACTTTTTTGTACCTTTATTTCTCTATTGCTTGGATAGATATTTTCTCATATAACATTTTAATTCCCATGTTGTTTCCTTATGATCTGTTTTTGTGTTATTTTCTTACTGGTTGCCCTGGAGATTACAATTCACGTCTCAATTTAAAATGCTCTGATTTGGATTAATAGCGACCTAATTTCAATAGTATAAAAAGCTTGGCCACAATGTAGCTCCACTCCCTCCCCCTCTCCTTGGTACTATTATTGACATAAGAATTATATCTGTATACATTGTGCAGCCATCAACACAGTCTTATATTCATTGCTTTATACAGTTATAGTTTCAATCAGATAGGATAAGAGTTACAAACAAAAATGATTTTATACTGTCTTTTGGATTTAGCGATCTAGTTACTTTTACCAGAGGCTTTATTTCTGACTGTGGATTCAAGTAATTGCTTGGTGTGCCTTTATGTCATCCTGAAGGACTCTCTTTAGTATTTCTTGTAAGGAATTTCTGCTAGTGTAGCATTCTCTCCATTGATTTTTTAAAATCTACTGTAGCTTTATTATAGATAGCCCCAAACTGGAAACAAGTCAAAGGTCCATCAGTAGGGGACTGGAAAAAACACTATGGTATACTCATCCAATGAATGAAGTTCATCAATTTTTAACAGTGAATTACTGATACACACAAAACATAGAAGGATCATAAAAACATTATTTTGTTTGAAACAAACCAGACAAAACCCAGTACATACTGCTTGATTCCTTTTATATAAATTTTAAGAGCAAACAAATCTAATCTATGATGAGAGAAATCAGAACCGTGGGTGTATAATGGGGAGACTGGACAATGGGCATAAGGGGAATTATCTGAAGGGATGCAAATAGTCTTCTGCAATTTGATTTTGGGTTGTTTGTTATATATAGCGCGTGTGTATATTTCAAAGTAAGTCAACTTGTACGCTTAAAATCTGCATGTAAATAGTCCTTCAGTTAGAAAAAGACTACCAAAGAGTAAAGACAAATTATATTGGAAAAGGCGAGGGGGCAGTCAGACTGACCTCTCCTACATAATATTAGACTCTAGAAGGCATTGGAATAATTTCTTGAATGTGTCGAGCAAAAATATTGGATACCCAACTAAACTAATATTTAAGAGTGAGCTCTAAATAAAAAGTAAAATGCCTATCTGTACAAAATCTAAAAGAATTTGCTACCCATAAGTAAATAGGAAATTTGAACCTAGAAAGAGAGTGGATTGTTGGAGGCAAGGGTAATCAAAGACATCAATACAATTTGTACATAGAGGAGTATTAGAAATATTAACTATTATTTTAAAAAAAACAATAAGCTAATTTTCAGGATTTAAAAACAAGATAGAAATAAACAACAGTAACTTGTGGGATGATTGCGGTTAGTTTGTAGGGAAATAAATTTTATACTTTCTAGAATATGGATGTTACTTTTAATTTTTTTCTGGGGCTGCTTTTATGGGAACGACCTGACAGAAGGCATGGTCTGTACAAAATGGGGAACAATACATAAATATACTGTTAATTATTCTCACAATGATGTGCTACCGTCAGCTCTTCCATTTCCAAACATTTAAGTTCAACCTAGTTAAACATTCTGCACATCATAAGCAACCACTCCCCATTCTTCAGTCTCATTCTATATCCTGGTAACCTATATTCTTTATTTTATGTCTATGAGTTTCATATTATAATCACTTCATATCAGCGAGATCATACAATACAATCACATATTTGTCCTTTTCTGTCTGACTTATTTCAACATAATGTCATCAAGGTTCATCCATGTTGTGTGCTTCAGGACCTCATTCCTTCTTACTGCTGAATAATACTCCATTGTATGTATAGACCACACTTGGTTTATCCACTCGTCCATCGATGGACACTTGAGTTACTTGCATCTTTTGTCAATTGTGAATAATGCCACTATGAACATCAGTGTGCAAGTGTCTCTGCATCCCTGCTTTCAGATCTTCTGGGTATATCCCGAGTAGCAGGATCGACAGACTGTAAGGTAACTCTGTATGTAGCTTCCTGAGGAACTACCAAACCATCCTCCACAGCGGCTGTACCATTTTTACATTCCCACCAGCAGTGAAGAAGTGTTCCAATTTCTCCACATCCTCTCCAACACTTGTTTGTTTCCTGTTTGTTTAATAGCAGCCTTTCTAGTAGGTATGAGACGATATCTCATTGTGGGTTTGATTTGCATTTCCCTAATAGCTTGCAAAGATTAGCATATTTTCGTTTGTGTTTCAACCATCTGTACTTCGTTTTTGAAAAAATGTCTCCATGGCTTTCGCCAATTTTTTAATTGGATAGTCCTTTTTGTTGAGTTGTGGGATTTCTTTATATATTCTGAGTATCAGACCCTTGTCAGGGATGTGGTTTTCAAATATTTTCTGCCATTGAGTTGGTTGTCTTTTTAGCCTTTTGACAAAGTCCTTTGAAGCACTGAAGTATTGAATTTTGAAGAGATTCCATGTGTTCCATTTATGTATTTTTTTCTTTCATTGCTTGTGCTTTGGGTAAGAAACTACCACCTATCACTAGACCTTAAAGATGTTTCCCTACATTTTCTTCTAGGAGTTTTATGATACTGGTTCTTAGATTTAGGTCTTTGATCCACTTTAAATTAATTTTTTTCCTTTTTTAAAAACTTTATCAAAAAATTAAAAAAACAAAACAATACAAACAAAACAAAACAAAAGAATAAGTAAAACAACCTAAAATAACTACATTGCTTCCAACCTGTTCCTACCATACTCCAAGAAAATTAACAAACCAAAGTCATTCCTGAGCATTACCATATCGTTAACATTACCCTCAATAGCTTATCTGTTCTTATTAGATTATCGTTCCCCCTTCACTAGTTGCTATCTATCTCTAGGTCCCCTACATTCTATAATATAAAACATTTATTGCACATTTTTCACAGAGTTCACATTAGTGGTAACATACAATATCTCTCTTTTTGTGCCTGGCTTATTTCGCTCAGCATTATGTCTTCAGTTTTCATCCATGTTGTCATATGCTTCACGACTTTGTCCTTCTTACTGCCGCGTATTAGTCCATCATGTGTATATATCACATGTTGTTTATCCACTTGTCTGCTGAGGGACATTTGGATTGTTTCCATCTCTTGGCAACTGTGAACAATGCCACTGTGAACATCGGTGTGCAAATATCTATTCGTGTCACTGCTTTCAGATCTTCTGGGTATATACTGAGACGTGAAATTGCTGGATCAAAGGGTAACTCAATAATCTAGTTTTCTAGGGAACCACCAGACTGTCCTCCTGAGTGGCTGTACCATTATACTGTCCCACCAGCAATGAATAAGAGTTCTGAGTTCTCCACATCATCCAGCATTTGCAGTTTCTGTTTGTTTAATGGCAGCCATTCTAATTGGTGTGAGATGATATCTCATTGTGGTCTTAATTTGCATCTCCCTAAAAGCTAGTGAAGATGAACATTTTTTTCATGTATTTTTTTAGCCATTTGTATTTCCTCTTGAGAGAAATGTCTTTTCATATCTTTTGCCCATTTTGTAATTGGGTTGTTCGTACTATTGGTGTTGAGTTGTAGGATTTCTTTATATATGCAAGATATCAGTCTATTATTAGATAAATGATTTCCAAATATTTTTTCCCATTGAGCTGGCTGTCTCTTCACCTTTTTGACAAATTCCTTTGAGGCACAGAAGCTTTTAATTTTGAGGAGTTCCCATTTATCTGTTTTTTTCTTTCATTGCTTGTGCTTCAGATGTAAGGTCTAAGAAGCAACCTCTTAATACTAGGCTTTGAAGATGTTTCCCCACATTACCTTTTGGGAGTTTTATGGTACTGCCTCTTACATTGAGGTCTTTGATCCACTTTGAGTTAATTTTTGTATAGGGTGTGAGGTAGCGGTCCTCTTTCTTTTGCTTATGGCTACCCAGTTCTCCCAGCCCCATTTGTTAATGAGACCATTCTGTCCCAGTTCATTGGGTTTGGGGGCCCTATCAAAAATCAATCGACCATAGATCTGGGGGTCTATTTCGGTATTCTCAATTCTATTCCATTGATCAATATGTCTATCTTTGTGCCAATACCATGCTGTTTTGACTAGTGTGGATTTATAGTAAGCTTCAAAGTCTGGAAATGTAAGACCTTCCACTTCATATTTCTTTTTTAGGATGTTTTTAGCAATTCGACGTATTGTTCCCTTCCAAATAAATTTGATAACTACCTTTTCCAAGTCTCCAAAGTAGGTTGTTGGAATTTGATTGAAATTGCATTGAATCTGTAGATGAGTTTGGGTAGTATTGACAACTTAATGACATTTAGCCTTCCTATCCATGAACACAGAATATTTTTTTCCATTTTGTTAGGTCCCCTTCTATTTCTTTTAATAAAGTTATGTAATTTTCTATGTAAAGGTCTTTTACAACTTTGGTTAAGTTTATTCCAAGGTACTTGATTTTTTTAGTTGCTATTGAGAATGGAATCTTTTTCTTGAGTGTCCCTTCAGTGAGGTCATTTTTATTGTATAGGAACATTACTGTCTTATGTGCATTAATCTTGTATCCTGCTACTCTGCTAAATTTGTTTATCAGCTCAAGTAGCTGTGCTGTTGATTTCTCCAGGTTTTCCAAATATAGGATCATATCATCTGTAAATAGTGACAGTTTTACTTCTTCCTTCCCAATTTGGATGCCTTTTATTTCTTCGTCTTGCCGGATTGCTTTGGCTAGAACTTGTAGCACAATGTTGAATAACAGTGGTGACAGTGGGCATCCTTGTCTCGTTCCTGATCTTAGAGGGAAGGCTTTCAGTCTCTCGCCATTGAGTACTATGCTGGCTGTGGGTTTTTCATATATGCCCTTTATCATATTGAGGAAGTTTCCTTCAATTCTTACCTTTTGAAGTGTTTTTATCAAAAAGGGATGCTGGATTTTGTCAAATGCTTTTTCAGCATCTATTAAGATGATCATTTGATTTTTCCCTTTCGATTTGTTAATGTGTTGTAATACATTGATTGATTTTCTTATGTTGAACCATCCTTGCATGCCTGGAATGAATCCCATTTGCTCTTGGTGTATGATTTTTTTAATGTGTCTTTGGATTCAATTTGCAAGTATTTTGTTGAGAATTTTTGTGTCTATATTCATGAGGGATATTGGCCTGTAGTTTTCCTTTCTTGTAGCATCTTTACCTGGTTTTGATGTTGGGCTTCATAAAATGAGTTAGGTAGTGTTCCATTTTCTTCAATTTTTTGAAAGTGTTTAAGATTGGTGTCAGCGTCAGTTCTTTTTGGAAAGTTTGGTAGCATTCCCTTGTGAAGCCATCTGGCCCTGGTCTTTTATTTGTGGGAAGCTTTTTGATGACTGATTGGATCTCGTTGCTTGTGATTGGTTTTTTGAGGTCTTCGATTTCTTCTCTGGTCAGTCTAGGTTGTTTATGCATTTCTAGGAAATTGTCCATTTCTTCTAAATTATCTTACTTTGTTGGCATACAGTTGTGCATAGTATCCTCTTACGATTTTCTGATTTCTTTGGGATCCACAGTAATGTCCCCTCTTTCATTTATTATTTTGTTTATTTGGGTCTTCTCTTTTTTGATTTTGTCAGTCTAGCTAAGGGCTTATCAGTCTTGTTGCTCTTCTCAAAGAATCAGCTTTTGGTTTTATTTATTTTTTTCCCCTATTATTTCTACTTTAATCCTTGTTATTTCTTTTCTTCTTCTTGCTTTAGGATTAGTTTACTGTTCATTTTCTAGTTCCTTCAGTTGTTCCTTTAGAACTTTGATTTTAGCTCTTTCTTCCTTTTTCATGTATGCATATAGAGCTATAAATTTCCCCCTCAATACTGCTGTCTCTGCATTCCATAAGTTTTGGTATGTTGTGTTCTCATTTTCATTCATCTTTAGATATATAGCAATTTCTCTTGCAATTTCATCTTCAACCCACTGATTGTTAAGGAGATATTTGTAAATGTTCTAGATCTTTGATGGTTATTAACTTCTAGTTGTATTCCATTGTGATCAGAGAATGTGCTTTGAATAATTTCAGTCTTTTTAAATATATTGAGGCTTGTTTTATACCCCAGAATATGATCTATCCTGGAGAAAGTTCCATGAGCTTTAAGTGAATTTTTGTATAAAGTGTGAGGTAGGAGTCCTCCTTCATTCTTTCGGATATTGATATCCAGTTCTCCCAGCACCTTTTATTGAAGAGAGTATTCTACCACAGTTGAGTGGGCTTGGGAGCCTGGTCAAAATCAATTGACCATAGATGTCAGAGTCTATTTCTGAACTCTCAGTTGTATTCCATTGATTGATACGTCTAGCTTTATGCCAGTACACTGTTTTGACCACTGTGGCTTTAGAAAATGTCTTAAAGTTGGGAGGTTTAATACCCCCCTCTCTGTTAATTTTAATTTTAATTTTTATTTATTTATTTATTTATTTTTTAATCTGGGAACGTCTTAATTTCTCTCTTGCGAAGGGTAGTTGTGCTAGATATGACACTTTGGTTTATGGTTTTTTCCTTCTGGCTCTAGCTCACCTCTTCCTAAGGCCCACTGAATGCTACCTTACTAGAAATGTATTATTTGCTGCACAACCACCCACTCTTCCAGTGTGTCATATGTCTGAGTTAAGAACCACTGCCCTGCGAACCTTCTGAAAAGTAAACCAATTAGCAGGCATCTATTAAATATGATCTGCATATCAGGAACCAACCAAAGCAACAGAGTAAACAGTCTTCTAAAACTGGTCTCTGGTTTGCAGGGTAACTGGAGAAGTAAGACACAAACCCACTGAAAACTCAGAATTCTCCAGGTGGAGTGTATGGGAGACCCTTGGTTTAATCTCCTGCAAAGGGCCTGGGACCCACGTCCCTCCCATGGAATGATGCTCCTTCTCAAAGGCAGAGGATTTGGCTGATGCCTGTCAGATTCCCCTCGGCCTGTGGGTCCCTTCTGGGGGATTGCTGGGCTTTGTCATACCCAAGGGATATGCCCACTTGAGCTTTCCTGTGTCCCTCTCCTCTCTCTCTCCATCTCCCTCTCTCCCCTTCTCCCTCTCTTTCTCCTGTGTTTTCCTTGTGCACCTTTATTTGGGGAATTACAGTGTTATAATTCCCCATTTTCCCCTCTCTTTTCTCCCTATAAGAATTAAGCTGCATGAAGGCAGAGGTTATGTTTACTTTGGTTGCTGCTGTGTTCCCATAGATGCTCAACAGAAGGTTGCTGAATGGCTGTATAAATGAATAAACACATGGCTTTATATCTGAAGAGCACTGTTGCTGTCCACCTTGGCAGTGGGCACCCTCCAGGCTGGTAAACCCCAGGGTATGGGAAAGGGCAGGTGACGGAGACTTCCTGGCTGCAAGGAAGTCACAGAGGCTCTGCCAACTGCTCCTCTCTGCTCTCAGGGGCACTGTCAGGGCTTTTTTAACACCTCCACACTTGATGGCATGCACCCTTTCCCAGGTAAACATCATTTAAAAAGCTTCCCTTATTTATCCCTCTTTAAATTGATTTTTGAATCACGAGTAGAGGAGAGAAAGAGAATGGTCCCTTAAAGTGAGTGTCTTCAATCTGTCTATCGTTGTCTCTTGGCCGGGGAGCAGTGTTGGCGTCACCTGTGCAGGCAGATGCTTACCTTCCTGGCGTCTAGAGAAAAGACAGTGCCAAGGAGAAGGCACGAGTGCGTCTTTCACCCGTCCCCTGCCTCGCCTACTTAATCAACATCAGGCCCTGCTGCCGAGATTGATGAATCGCTTAGAAACGTCACAGTGTGGTGCCTGGCAGTGCCGAGCCTGCAGGCAGTGGCTGGCACTGTCCTACCTGAGACCCACATGCTTTTTCCCGAAATGGCACCAAACAAACTTTCTCCTCCAATGTTGCTTTCTTCTCAAAGTCAGTCAGCAATGTCAGTCAAGCCTAGGTACTCAGTTAGGATCTTAGACCTTATTACACGAATGTGTCTACAAACTACATCCCCATTCTTGACAGATGAAGGTGGCTGTGTGCCCACTAAGAGACCCCAGGTGACAGGTGCACAGGGTGGGGGAGCGAGAGTGACGGGATGAAGTGGGGTCAGCGAGCTGGGGTCGGACCCTGCAGGGCCTTTTCCACCGCTCCTGGGGTTCTTTCTCGAAAAATGTGATTCGTACTGCAATGGGGTGTCTTCAAAGGCTTTTAAGGTGGAGAGTGGCATGGTCTGGTTTAGAATTTAAGACACTTGCTCTGGCAGACGCATGAGAGGAAGGCAGAGAGGCAGATGCGGGGGCTCCAGTAATGTCCCAGTGAGAGGAGAGGGTGGTGTAGGCCGAGTGGACCCAGGGCTCACGGGGAGACGAGGACAGAGAAGCTAATTGTGGGTCTGTGGGCACCTTTAATAGCTGTGCGGTCTGTCCCAGCTGCTGTTCATGGGTCTGTCTGTCCTCTGAGTGATAGGGGTGGGGGGTTTTCTCCTTGGAATGCCCTCAGTAGCCATTTGTTCTCTATCAAATTAACCCCAAACATGCCCAGCTTTAGCAGTGCAGCTGAGCTCAGCTTGCAAGAATGGCCTCAGCTGATGAAAGCTAGAGTGGGAGCAAGATGAAGACAGAAGTGTTGATGACTGGGAAAAAAATAGTGGTAACAAGCTGCTTTGGAAGTGACTAAGGAGACAGTTGTTCCTAAAGCATGGCAATCCGAAAACTTTGAGAGAAAAGACAGCTCTTAACAAGTCTCATAATAGTAATAGCCAGCATTTATAGCTTGCCTTCCACGCAGTGCTTGGTATTTTCAGGATGAAGAAATGGTTATTGGATAATGCAACATCTACCTAATGCCGTTCTCCTTGAAAACTTTCCCACTGCAGTGGCCAAATTCTAGTCTACGATGTAGGAGTAGAAATTGGCTGCAGGATTTTGAAAACACGTTTGCCTTCCTGATCATCACCCCTCTTCTTCTGTCTTCTTTCTCCTTCTAGCCTTGGACACAGCTATGCTGGCTGGAACTGTAAAAGTGATTTTGGGACCATGAATCAAAGGGCCAAAAAGTCAAAATGCTTGCCCAGAAATCTTTGAACGCCTAAAGTAAAGCTAAAGTCATCTGTTCCAAGATACCTTAGTTATATAAGGAAAGGAAACCTGCTTAATATTTAAACTATTATAGTAAGGTTTTATTTCTTGTGGCCAAAACAATTCATAACTGATACACAACTATTTTCTCATTTAATCCTTAAATAACTCCCCTTGTTACAAGAAAGTTGATGCTATTTATGGTGGCTCAGCTGGTAAGTAGCAGAGCCACGATCTAAACATTTCTATTTTGTCATGTGGCCCCTCTGAAGAAATGTTAGTCTTAGAGAATAAGTCTTTAGTAAGCAAGTTGAAGTTTATTTAGCAAACTATTAAAAATACAATAGAAGTTACCCATAATCTTCCCTCCCAGAGATAATGACTATAAATATGGGCTTTGTTTGGGAGGACGTATTTTCTTTTAAACTTCCCATGTGAAGTAAGAGATAGCGTTGATGCCACACACAAGGGCATGTGCACACAGACACACACACACACACACATATACAAGGACACACACACATACTGTGGCTTAGCCCTCAGAATCCTGTTGCACTTGGTTAGTGTGCAATAAATGTTAACACTATTATTATATTACTATAAAATTGATACCCTTTCTTCTAAATAGAGAAACCAAAATCCAGTCCAGAGGCCAGGCCAGCAAGTCATCACAGAATCCCCTCCCCACAATTACTCTGCCTCTCCCCTGTCCCTCATACATCCAACCAAACAGCTCCCCACCCCAAATGAAACGAAACCCACAGAACGCACAAGCTCCTGGGTGCAGATGGTTCCTGCGTCCGTGCTGCTGCTGGCATGTGTGGGCTTGCAGGGGGAGGTCACCTGTGCCTTCACCTGCTCAAGGAAGCTTTCAAGCAGGATATTATTCCAGCTTTATTCTTTATGGCATTATATAAAAACTATCTTACTGCAGCTATTAAAACAATCTGTGTAAACATAATTTTTATGGCTGAATGATATTCCAGCATATGCTGGCACCATCAATAACTTAACTATTTCTCTATTCTTGGGTATTTAGGATGTTTCTTGTTTTTCATTATGATGAGCAGCTGATGATATTTCTCTTTGAACATAAAAGAGGAAGTGCTCCTTAAGGGGATCTCTGATGATGGCATAAAAAGGACTCGTCCGGGTGATAGCCATATGGAGTCGAGGGTTCCTAGTAGCTGGGGTGAGAGGCCCTTTGCACTCCCATCCATGGGAACCCAGGTGCTGGGCTGAAGGTATGCGTGTCAATACGGGGATCATCTCTCAGGTGTGTGCACAAAAGTTTGTCAATAGGTAAAGGGAACCATAAGGCCTCCCTCCCTCCCTCCCTTCATTTGGCAAACATTCCTTGAGCTCCTGCTATGTACCAGGTATGATTCTAGCCCGGGAGTTCTCAAAATGTGGTCCTTAGAGCAGCAGCAGCAGCATCCCCTGGAACCTGCTGGGGATGCAAGTCCTCAGGCACTGCCCCGGCCTACTGAATCCCAAACCCTGAGGGTGAGACCCAGAGAGCCCTGTTCTAACAAGGCCCCCCGAGGGTGCAGGCACCTGCTAAAGTTTAAGGTCATTCCTGTGGGGCCTGGGGTGACAGCAGCAAGTGCCATTCCTGCTCTTTTCACACTTGCATTCTCATGAGAGAGACACATTTAACAGGTATTTACACACAGTCTAGGCTATTAAGCGGTAAGTTTGGAGGAGAAAAGTAACACAGGCATATGCGAGCAGAAGCCTGGAGGAGAGGCACGCTCCAGGCAGGGGACCCGGGGTGTGTAGAGACCGCCTGGGATTCTGGGGGCACTGGACCTGTCCGCGCTGGACGGTGGGCCGCAGGGTTAGGGGTCACCTCTGTCCTGCGGGGCTTCGGGTGAGGCCAGAAGTCCCAGGTCTGATCCTTCAGGCCCAACCAGCAGTGGGCCTGGGGGTCCCCACCCCCACCCCCTCCGCAGGGCACCCAGCAGGTGCTGCAGGGACACGCAGCCTGGGCTCAGGCTCCGCCCCCTCTGCTTTCCAGGCCCCCGCCATCCCCTGAGCATTTTCCTCCACGCCCGGGTCGATAAAAGTGCAGGAGTCATGTGTTGGAGGTTGCCGCGGCCACGACCCGCACCCAGCCGTGCCAGTCCATGGGGAAACATGCAACAGAGGCGCTGTCGATGCCTTCTCTGGGCTAGCCTCTTGCTGGTCATTTTAGCTTGTCTTGACACCTGTCAGCTGAGCTCAGTTCTGCAGTGAGTGGCGGAAGGGGGACAACTATTGCCTCCTGCCCGCCACTGGGCAGGCAACTTAAGGGTACTTTTGTGGCAAAATTGTTGCTGTTAGTAAACACGGTCCTAAACAGTCAGGCCTGCCTGATCCTGTATCAAACAGAGAAACAAGTCTCTTTGCTTTGGTGAGAAGGTGAGTTTATTGAAGATGCATTAAAAAATGAACTAGATGGAAAAAAAAAAAAACTTTTCAAGACCGATTCAGAATGAGTAGTTTGGGATAGGATCCAGAAAAAAGCAGAAGGGGAAAAAAAATAGAAGAGAGAAAGCTATTTGGTCAGTGTCTCCTGCTATTTTGAAGTCCTCCCCTTATTCAGGCTTGTATTTCAAGAATTTACTGTCATCAAATAATATGGTAATATCCCTTGTGTCCTCCTGTAGTCAATGCTGGGAAAGTTCCTGGGAACAGAGAGTAAGGTTTTTGTTGTTGTTGTTGTGTTGTTGAGATTAGAACAACAACAAGTTATTTTAACAACGGCTTTTTTATGCATGGAATAACTCAAGGCTGCTTGAGTGAAGTGATCATAATAAACAGTTTATTTTTTTATTTTTTGACTGTCGAAGACTGTAAGCAATTTCCAGCTAAAGATTATATTGACTATTTTTTCTACTTATCTAGCTATCAAATTCCCCCCTTTTATGTGACATTTTCTTATTCTTAAGCAGCTTCTTGTGAGCATTTCTTATAAAAGGGAAAGTGGTCAGAGGTCTCCCTTCTTAACTGCTTCCTGCTGAGCAAGGGCGAAGAGGCTCTTATATTAATCCGTAAGATGCTCTGGACATAAACTCACAGATACAATACAGGCAACGGTAAGACAGGCGTAGGGCAAGTAGAATGAAAACCATGCTAATAAGGGCTCTTCTCCATTTCATAGGTACATTCATTAACCACTCAGATAATGAGTGGTTTACTATAATCTTCAACATGATCAGTATTTTCCTCCATATAATTTAATATTGAAGAGATATTGTTACATTTATCTGGTAAGTATGTGCCGCACTTAATGCTAATGAATGCACAAGTTTTTCTGAGCTGCATTGGGTGTTAAGCTTATGATGCCATCCATGCTGTCCTCCCATAGGAGCAGGCCTGAGTGTTAATTATGTTTTTAGGTTTCAGCCACATCACAGGTATGTTCTTGGTAGAGTTATTGTGGTGCAGCATCATTGGTCCTCTGGGAAACAGAACGGTGGGCTCCAGGGTTCCAGTGGACTGTCTCACAGTGCCCCCTGGCACATGCAACAGAGCCAGTCTGGAGAAGGTGTCCGCTGAAGAGCCAAAGTGACCAAGTTTTTCCTGGCAGCTGAGCCGAAAGTGTCCATAGGAGCACGTCCCTGTGATGTGGTTGACACGTTTATAGTTCTAGGGTCCACAGAAACGGGTCTTGCCAGTAACTCCGATGGGGAGACACCATGCACAATAACTAGGGACTGGTTTAAACATGTAAGCACTTCAGTTAAAACAGAGGTCTAAGTTTTTTTGTTTACATTTTTACTAGGGTTATGTTAATTAATGGGTAGAACATAACTTATATACTTCCCTTTTTTTTTTGGTCTTTTTTTTGCTGTTGAAGATGAAGCTCTGACTTGTAGCTAACTGCAACTGCTTTTAGAGAAGCATCAGAGTAAAACAATGTAACTGACAAGGAAATTTGACTATTTCTGTGACTGTTCTGGTTTGCTAATGCTGCCCTTTTGTAAAACACCAGAAATGGATTGACTTTTATAAAGTGGGTTTATTTGGTTACAAAGTTACAGTCTTAAGGCCATAAAAGTGACCAAGCTAAGGCGTCCACAGTAGGGTACCTTCACTGAAGGATGGCCATTAATGTCCGGAAAACCTGCTAGCTTGGAAGGCATGTGGCTGGTGTCCGCTGGCTCCCAGGTTACATTTTGAAACGGCTTTCTCCAAAATGTTGTTCTTGGGGCATTTTGTCCTGTCTTAGCTGCAGCTCCTCTTCAAAATAATCACTTGCAGCTGCACTGAGTTCCTTCTGTCTGTCAGCTCATTTATATGGATCTAGTGATTTAATTTAGACCCACCCTGAATGGGTGGGGTAACACCTCCATGGAAATTATCTGATCAAAATCTTGCCCACAGTTGATTGAGTCACATCTCCATGGAAACAATCAATCAATAGGTTCCAACTTAATCGACACTAATACGTCTGCCCTGACAAGATTGCATCAAAGATAATGGCATTTTGGGGGACAAAATAAATCCAGACTGGCACAGTGACATATAACATTTTTTTAAAATAACTGAAATCATAACTAGCAGCACTATCTTTTTGTTTAATATTATGCAGATTAGTAACTAAAAGGTTATAATTTTTTTTAAAGTTTTATAACATTGTGTAAACATTTCTTATGCAACTTATAGCATCAAATGAACTTAACATTTTTTACCACTTTGTTTTTTTCCAAGGTAAAAGAACAAATTCTTTGCAACTCTTGGGAATAAAAAGATTTTTTTTAGGGCTTGACCTTGTGGAAGCGAAATTTAAAAGTTGTCAGGTTTGAAACTATTTGATTTGTGTATTTAATGTTAAGGAAAATACTTAGCTTTTTTAGAAGTGAGAGAATTTGATATTCTTAAGCAACTAAAACCAAGGATATGATAAAGTTAACATAAAGTACAAGAAATTATTTTGATTAAAACACAGATTTTCTATCTTTTACATTGATTATTCAGAAAAAATGTTTATAACCTCTTACTAAAAACAGATTAATAATCCAAGGAAACTTTTTTACTTTTAAAGAGAGAAAACTAAATATTTGTTTGACTAAGGCTTGAGCAAATTTTAAGATAGTCCCATCAAATCTTTCCTGGACAGAAGTACTTCCTTTTTTTTTCCTTTTAATAAAAACACAATTTTTAAAATATTTTATATTAAAAGTTACCAAAATGATTTTGGAAATTTTTTTGCAAGCAAACATCTTACAACATACATTTACCATTAGAATCAAACTTGTCAGAATAATGCTAAATATTTAAAACACTTTAGTCAATGTATTTTGAAACAGTAATAAACAATCTTTTGGCAAGGATTAATGGAACATATAGATATTATGTTGTTCCCCCACACACAAAAACCACAATGATTTAATTTTGTATGAATTTTGAAATTCATGAAAGTATTGTTTTTACAGTTTTGTTAAATTCTTAGCAAAACATTACATGTAAATATAATAAAGAATATTAGCTTCATGTGTACATTTATTAGTGTAGGGTACTAAACAAGGGTGAAGCCAGGCATAAGCTTCAAAATTTGTATAACAGTTATTAAATTAGAGATTTTGAGGGGGTTCCTAATATTCTTACCATTTGCCACCCCATGGCTGCTCCTCTGTGCCCACATTTTTAATGTATTATAAGGCAGCCTCCTCAGCAGGTGTGGGACATACTAGGAGGACTTCAGCTAACTGGTTACTAGAAGAAGTTTTCCCAATTTAATTAATTACATGGCAGAGTGTTCTCTTATAACCAGTTTTATTTACTGGCCAAATAGGGCTGTTAAAGGGGCTTTGTGCCAGTGTCATGGGTTTGTCTGTTTATACCTCAAACCTATGATCTCCATTAGAAAAGGCCTGAGCCTTATCAGGTTGTGGTTCAGCCAGTTTGGGCTTCATTAAGTAACCCCCCATTCAAGTAAGAGTATAGAGGCAGACAATAGTTTAAAAGTAAAGATCGCTCAAGACAAGAATTCAAATTCTACACATTACTGAAGGAGCACTTAAGGTAAAAGGAACAAGTTTACAGTGCAAAAATAAATTGATAGATTACCAAGACTGGGGACTTCTGTCCCTACCAGGCATGGTTGGATATGAGATCGGAAGACCCCTCTTGTTTAAGTTATACAGTATTTATGGAGCCTTGATTTAGGGTACATTCAATTAAGTTATATTTTATTTTTATGTTTGAGCCACAGGTGAGTAAAAAATAAAGGAGGGTATTCACAGTGTTATCAGAGATTCAAACTTAACCTTGAAGGTCTGCAAAAATCTTTACTGAAAAAAGTTCTACTAATTAAGCTGTCTTTTGTAAGAGCAATATAGCACACCTTTTACTTATTTAAAAACTAAAATTTAGAAGAGAGATACTAATACTTACATTTAACTTAGTATAGTTTTAAAATTTTATTTTATACTTAGATTAACCATTGCATCATGTTAAGTATACGTTTGATTAAAACTGTATTAAGCCTTGTTACATTACTTATGATTTATTTATGATTGAAGTAAAATCTACAGCCCTATTCTGTTTTTTGTTTTGTTTTTTACACAGAGGACAAGATAGTTAAATGTTATCTATATTTAAGAACGTTGAGAAGGGCATTTTGCTTTCCTGAAAATATTCATAGCTTTTAACTGTTTAGCTTCTCCCATAGTACAGTTTTCTAATATAGGACTTGAAGGATATGATTCATGTGTCCCAGTTATTATAGTAAGGCTTTTTACTTTTTATCATTTGGAAATTGTACTTGAGTGTTTGGGGGTAAAATTCTATTAAATATGCTGCTATATCAGAAGGAATAACTGGTTCTTCACCATCAGAACAGAAGGTACCAGGTGGTATATGAGAGCAGCAAGGCTGCTCAGTTGCCTGATGTCTATAAAGAGAAGGAGTCAGCGTTTTCATTGTCAGATTCCTCAGTAGAGATATTATCCTATGACACTGGTTTGACAGTTTGCACCTTTGCTAGTTTTTAAGTTGTATCGGTTACCACCTGTGTTCTCCCAGGGATATCAGGTTTTTGGAAGGACACCTTTACTTAATTTATATTGTGACCACACAGAGTTGCAATAATGTAGTAACAATTTCTTTTTTAAATGACAGTCTCCAAATTTAGACCAATTATTAAAAATAGTTCCCAAGGGCGATATAACCAGCATACTTTGCGAGTTTCCCATGGCTGGGGTTATACTAACAGAAATCACAAAGTCAGAACATCAGAATAGGAGCTCCTCAAATAAAACTGGTTCCCCACACAAATGCAAACTGTGCAAATGGTACAAATTCAAAAGGAGAACCACAAATCCAGGGTCATGGATAGTGGGGCTCAAACCCACCGAGTCTACATGCACGATCCCTGAATCAGCTCAGTTAGCCTTTTCACACAATGGGCTAAGTGAAACAAAAGAAAGCAAAGTGGACATAACAAACAAAAGATCACACACTCACCCAGCGCAGGGAAAGTTTCAATTGCAAAATCACCTACACCCAGATGCGCCTGGTGTCTGTCCACGGCAAGCTCCCCCACCTGGACCCTCCAGTCCCAGTCCTCCAGGAAAATTCCCAGGCAGCTGCTAGACACAGAGCCGAGGGGTCCAGGGGAGCCCCGCAGCTGCCGAGTCACAAATCAGGGCTGCACTAAAGGCAGCGGAGGTCCCTTTGTGGTCGCCAAATTGGTACCATTAGAACACACGGTCCTAAATAGTCAGGCCCGCCTGATCCCGCATCAGACAGAGAAACAAGTCTCTTTGCTTTGGTAGAAGGTGAGTTTATTGTAGATGCATCAACAAGGAACTGGAGGAAAAAAAAAATTTCTTCCAAGACTAGTTCAGAGTGAGAAGAGTCGTTTGGGCTTTTATAACCCCGAACAGACAAAGAAATGGCCAGAAACCAGAAGAAAGCAGAAGGGAAAAAAAAATAGAAGAGAGAAAGCTGTTTGGTCAATGTCTCCTGCTATCTTGAAGTCCTCCCCTCATTCAGGCTTGTTTTTCAAGAAGTTACTGTTATCAAATTATATGGTGATGTTCCTTGTGTCCTCCTGCAGGCAATGCTGGGAAAGTTCCTGGGATCAGAGAGTAAGAGGTAGGTGTGTGTGTGTGTGTGTGTGTGTGTGTGTGTGTGTGTGTATTAGAACATTAGCAAGTTAGTTTAACAAGTGCTTTTTATGCTTAGAATAATTCAAGGCTGCTTGAGTGAAGTGAACATAATAAACAGTTTTTTACTTTTTTATTTTTAACTACTAAAAACTATGCAAAGGATTTTCCAGCTAAAGAATTAATATTGACTATTTTTCCTACTTATCCAGCTGTCACTTTCTCAATTTACCTCCTCAAAGTTCCTTTGTGAATTCCCAGAAGATGATTGTTACATAAAATTCTACCAACTAAAAGTAGAATCTGCCGTTAACAACTGTTGAACATGTTATCCCAAACATCTTTCTCTATTCCTGAGCTCTCTTCCCGGGAACAGAGGAGAGGGGACTTGAGAAAATACGACAGTGAATGATTAAGTTTTGATGGAGGAAGGAATCAGAAGAAAGGCTCCCCAAATATCAACTAATTCCTTTGGAAGGTGTTATTATTTTCTCCCTTCCAAGGTTTTGCCTTGTCAGTATCAGAAAGCAGCGTTTCAGAAAGGAAATGAGGCTGTTGGGTATATGACGGGCATTTCTTGAGATTTCTCCTAACCCATGACTGACGCTGTGTCTGCACTTGGTGGTGGGCAGGAGCCACCTCTTGGGTTTCCAGATTAGACCAGGTCTGGCACAGAACATGTTGGCAGATCAGAGTCCCATCTGTGAGCTTGCAGCTAAAATTAGACAGTAGTTTTCCATGCAGAGGGACTCTGTGAGGGTCCTTCTTCAAAACTGGAAAAGGGAAAAGAAAATCTCTCTGATTTTCATGTTGAATTTGGGCCTAGGGCAAAATTTGAAAAGTGTTGGAGGTTTTCAATGAAATAACATCTGGGAAACACTTTGCAGCAGCTAATATAAATAATTCCCCACTAATTTGATTTATGGGCTCTCCTGAAACTTGCATGCTAAGTTGGGTAGCAGGACCACGGTGGAATGGAAAGTGATGATATTATGATGGTTTAATCCCGCCCTGCCCCTGTAGGTTATGGTAAAGAGCAGGTCCAAGCTCCTTTTGATTCATCTATGAATTAACTGTGGGCAGAGGTTTACAGAAACAGTATGTTATGTGTGACCTTGGCATTCTGGGTAAAGATGCTGCATTTTTAGTTTAGCAGTGAATTTTTTCTTTTAGATTCTGGTTTCAATCAGCATTTTTGACATGACAATTTTTTTGTGTTCTGGAGAAGCCACTCAAGGGTCCAGAGCCCAGTAAGGGGGTGGGGGAGAAGGAAGGAGGGCAGAGTGCACCCTGGACAGAGGTTTCAGATCTGTCTCAAAAGAGCATTTACATTTGAAAGTGTCTATAAAACATTATTTTGTTGAGTGTAAGCACTAAAGATATTCTACCTTTTTTCCACTTAATTTTTAACAGACACACAGAGACTTATAATAAGGACTGGGTCTGGGTCTTTCTCAGCAACTGAGAGCTGAGGTCTAACCCCCTTTTCTGGGACTCTTGCTTCCCCCTACCTCTCCCACTCCCCACGTTGGAGCTCTTTAGCCAAAGACAGATTTCTTTTGACATTATCCTTCCCAGATCTGACCTCCACACTGGTAGGTTCCTTCTGGAGGGAACTGATTGTTTAAAGCCTGTCTCTGCCCCTTAGGTTGTGAGCTCATTCAGCCCTGGGACCACGTGTCATTTTTTTATTACTGTGGCTCATCATCTCTTTAGAGGACCGTGTCTGACACACAGTGTATTTGCAAGTGGGTTTAAAAGATCAAAGAATAATTATGTGGGAAAATTTGGCATGATGTATCCTTGGGATCAGTGGAAATGTAAATGCAAGTAGCAAAAAATGATCAGACACAATGTGGGCCTATTGTTTGGCAATTTATAATTTTAATTTGTGGCCCAGGAGGCAACTTAAAAATAACTAAGTGGGGAAAAAAAATCGAGTTTAAATAATAACATTTCCAGTTCATTATAAGCATATCTGAGTCAAAATTCCAGTTTTGTGACTGGCTGAAAAGTAGGATCCCCTGTAGTTGACGCAGGTTTTTAGGCACCACCCTATCTCCTCTAGGCAGAGCCGTGCTCCCTGCATTGTCTCCTCCTGCAGGAAGCCCTCCTTGACCACTGCACATCACACTGGCTTCCCATTCCGGGATGACTCCTCAGATGGAAAAAGCCCTGGGTCATCACAGGGTGTGAGTTCCAGGGCCTCCAGGGGCCCAGCAGAGGGCCTAGGAGTGGGGCAACCACTACTGTCTTCTGGAAATGCAGGCCCACTGTCACAGGCCTCAGCTTTTCCAAGACAAGTTAGAATGTGGGTGCTTTTATGTGAAATCTCTCAGTTTTTGAAAATGGTAACTTCTGTCTTTCCATCCGTCATCCATATCTACCTATCATCATGTATCCCTATCTGTATTTTTAATCCTACATGAGCTCAATAAAACTTGTCACTTGGTAGAAATCAGCCTTTGAGCCACCTCTGCCATCTCTGATTTGTTACCTTGCAATTTCTTCCTGGTGACTGCCCCCCCCCGCCCCGTGCACAGCTGCAGCCCAAGCAGGGCAAATCACAGGAGGTGAACAGGTGCCGATGCAGTGGTCACACGTGTCACTAGGATGCCAGTGTCACTCGTGTCACTGAGATCCTGATGCAGACGCTGTAAGCAGTCAGCCTATGGGCTGCCCTCAGATCACAGGTTTGTTTCCTCTGATCTGCACACACTGTAGGTGGACCCTAGAAGCTGATGTGTGGTTCCCAGCTCATGACAGTCTCCACAATCATTCATTCACTCATTCATTCCTGAGTGCTCACTGGCTTCTCCTAGGGGACAGGCACAGGTCTGCTCTCTGGGGATAAAGCAAGAAACATAAAGATCCCGACCCAAGAAGCTGACCTTCTAGAGGGGAAGAAATAGGCTGTGAATATTTAATTAACTACATAATGTACCAGTGGTAGTGTGTGTTAATAAAACATAATAAAATAGGAAAAAGTAACATTTTGTTGGGGAGAGGGAGAAAAACCAGGGCAAGACTCATATTTGCACAGGGACCTGAAGGTGGTAGGGACAGAAGGTGGCCATCTGGGTGGACAGAGGTTCCAGACAGAGGCAACAGCAAGTGCAGTGGCCAGAGGTGGGAACATTTATGGCATGTCCTGGGAATGGCGAGGCAGCCAGCATGACAGGCTGTGTGAGCATGATGGGTGCTGGGGCGATAGGAGGGGGTCGGAGAAGCCAGGGCCCAGTTAGGCCCTTGGAAGGGCTTGGGCAGACTTTGTTGACCTGAGAGGTCAGTGGAGGGTTTGAGAAGAGCATGATGTGACTTAAGCTGACCTTTGACATGGGCTCCCCGTGCTGTCTCTGACACTGGGATAAGTGTGCAGTTTGTCTTCCCCAATTGCCCCTGCATCTTGTTTGCAGGTGCAAACAAATGAGCACATATCATTTCTTTAGGTCTCCTGCCTGGTCCATTTAGAAATTTGATTTTGCAACCCAGGACAGCAAAAACATGGGAGTGAAGGAGGTAAAGGCACTTAGAGGTACAGGAGAGGCCATATTTCTTCAAAGTCCCCCTTTTTGAGGCCTCTTCTCATTTATAGACTTTTCAAATTGGGGAGAAATGAGCTCTGCCAGGACTATAATATTTTAAACGGAAAAAAACTAGACTAAAAAAGAACAAAAGGTCATGAATGGAATACCATTATTATTTTATGTCTTGGGTCCTGGGGTTTTTATCTTGAAGGCCAATAAACAAAGCATTGAGAGTCTATCCAATCTTTCGAATACTTTCTGGCCTCACCAGTGATATTTAGATAAACACATACTGATGGTGCTTTAAAGGTCAGAAAAGGCTAAGGGTAGACACGCTCCTCTTTGCCTTCCAACAGTGTTGAACTTGGCTTTGCAAGGTCTTCTGTGGCATGTTGATCAGAGTTTAGTGGAGCCACAGTCCATCAGCTGGTGAGGGGCACCCCTGAGCTTCTCCTGGGAACCGAGCCCTGCACCAGGAGTCCATTTTCTGGTGAGTGGTGTCGCCATGGGGACTCCTTGCCCAGAACTTGCTGGCTTTTGTCAGCAGTGGTTTGACCCCTCCCAGCATTCTGCATTTGGATGGCCCTTTCTGGTTACCACCCTCTGTGTGGTGCTGCTGCTGATAAAACTGTAGGCTAGAGTAACATGATGCTATTTCTAAGACCCTAACCCCAACAGGGCTTTCTTGGAGCTAATAATCCAGGTTGAAAAAAGTACACACTGGATTCATATAACTGTGCTCTGAGTGTCCTTTCTTTGCTCTCTTCCCTGAGATTGACTAGAGCAGCATCTGGCTTTTGTGCTCCAGCCATCCCTGCCCCATTCTGCTCCCTGCCTCTGGGCCTTTGCACTGGCTGATTCCCTTGGTATGGGATCCTCTTTCTCCAGATCTTGAGTCCTCTCCCCCAGGAAACTGCAACTGTCTTAGCAGCCTTCCAGTCTAAAGTGTCCCTCGGCTTTTTAAACTTCTTCATAGCTGTTATCTCTGAAAGTCTGGTGTGTCTCTCTTTGCAAATTGTTTATTCTATATCTTCCCACTGCGAGATGTGTGACCAGAGAGACGGGATTGCATCTGTCTTGTCGGTGAAGAATCCTTGATGATGGAACTTCTCTGGCTCCTAATAGCCCCTTAATAAATACATGTTACATGAACGAGCAAGACCATACTCAATAGACAAAGAAATACTCATCATCTCTACTGCACGGCTATTGTTGCTGGATTCAAACAGCTGTTCCAAGCACATTTTCCTTCAAATGATTCAGTGATAAATATCCTTGTGCCTATGATTTTGGTCACTTGTGAAAATATAAATTAGATATATTTGCGGTCGGGGTTACTGCTTCTAGGGGGAGGGGCGGCCGGTAGCCGAGCCCTCAGCTCTCGGGGCTGCTTAAAGGGTACCGGCGGCGGGGGCTCTTTCCTGGAGGCGAGGGCGAGGCGGAGGACGTGGCCGGGTCCTCGGCGGGAGGCGTGCAAGGTATGGAGGGCGGCGATAAGGACAAAAAACACTCTTCATCCAGTAGGAGTATGCGCCAAAGAGATTTATTCAGGGGTGATTACAGGTTATATAGGCTGGTAAGAAGGGCAGGGCTGGAAAGGAGGTGAAGCAGCCTTAAATGGCAATACTGAAGGGAGAGGGGCTAGGATTGGTTCTGAGAGGACGCAGGAGCCGTTGCAACGGGCGGGGGTTGTTTTGGCCACGGTGCATGCGCACTGGCGGTGGCAGGAGTGGCCTTGGCACAAGGGAGTATGTGGGTAAGATAAGGAAGTGGGGAAAGGGCAGTTGGGAGAAAGGCGGTTTCCTCCGGCAAGCCTCCCCTGCCAGTGGCATTTTGGGTGAGGAAAAGGGAGCTGCCTTGACCTCGCTCCTCAGGCTCGGGGGGGCTGCAGAGGGCACTCACGCCCGTACCTACTACCCTCCCCAGGGGGTGATATCAGGTCCCCTGGCCCAGGCCTGGCAAGCCGAGGTACAAGCTCAGTCACCCGCAATTCCCCTTTCTTTTCTAATTAGAGGAAGAGGCTTTACCGGAGAGGCCCACTAAGGGTGAGGGAAGGGGGAGGTCAGGGAAGGGAAAAAGGGGTTGACGGTGGCTCAGCGAGGCTGGAGCTCAGTGTTGGTGTGGTGCCCGGGCGCTTGACAATGGCTTCGCTGCAGCGGGCTGGGCGAAGGTGAGGGGTTTAAAGTTCAGGGGTTCAGAGAAGCTGGAACTCGAGGCGAGAGCGATGTTCAGGTGATTGGGAAGGGCCTCGCGGTTGGCGAGTCGACCGGTGGCGTTGAGGTCGCGGAGGGTTGGCTGTCATCTTGGAGTGGGGGGCGTCAGAGGTGGCGAGTCGTTGATACTGGATTTGCACGAACGAGGAAAAAATGGCATCTGTTTGTTTTCTTACAAGCTGGACAATTTTGCGTATGAGGCAGGGTCCTAAGATGAGAGCTAGAATAATTATTAATAGGGGGCCAAGAAAAGGAAGGATGTATGGGAGGATGGGAGTGAAAAAACTGGACCAATAATTGGTGGCTTCACGATCTCTTTTACGCTTTTCCAGTCCCTCTCGGACCCTTTTTAGGCTGTCCTCGACGAGACCTGTGGAATTGGCATATACACAGCACTCTTCTCCTAGGGCGGCGCAGAGGCCTCCTTCTTTGAGGAGGAGAAGGTCAAGACCTCGGCGGTTTTGGAGCACTACCTCAGAGAGGGAATTGACAGAATTTTTTAGATGGTAAATAGCGTTTTGTAAGTGATGAATGTCTTCGTCAACAGCCGCCCTGAGGTGAGTTAGGGCGGAGCCTTGACTGGCTAGTGCAGCGATTCCGGTGCCAGCGCCGGCAAGACCTAGGAGGGAGGCAATTGTGAGGACGGTGATGGGCTCTCGCTTTTGCAGTGGGGCTGGAGCTGCAGTTCTTTCCAGACGGAGGAAGAAGTCTTCTTCGCTATGATATAAGACCCTAGGGATAAGGACAATTAGGAGGCAAGTTTCTTTATATTCGCTGATGATATTCGTGCTGAGACAGGGGGTAAGTCCTGTAAAGGAGCAGAGCCATTGGGAGGAGTTATGAGGAATGAGAAATTTTGCCGAGCTGCTGGGAAATGAGTAGCTGGCACAGGCAGTGAGGTCGGGAGAGTTACTGGAGCGAGGGCGGACGCACTTTCCCGCATAGGAGACTGAATGAAAGGTCAGGGGGACGGCAGAGGTATTCCAATTGCATTCCGAGGGGCTGTCTTCTGTGCTTTCTGAAAAGGAGAGGTTGGAGGCAACGGGCTCGTACAGTGAGGAAGAGGTGGAGAGGCAGAGCCAGCAGGAGGAGGTAAAATTGGGGTTGGAGGAGTTCACTGAGGCAAAGGCGGCTTGGATGAGGCTGAGGAGGGGAGAGGAATAGCGAGAAGGGGGCAGAAAAGGTTGGGGTGGTGGGGTTGGCGATGCGTTGTTTGCAGCTGAGGTGCAGCTGGTTGGAGCTGAGGTGCGGCTGGAGGGCTGTGGAAAAAGGGGGTTAATGACTTTATTGGGACCTATGCCAGAGGGTGTTTTTAAAGCAGTATTTTGGTATGGTTGGCTTACAGCCTTCTTTTTTTTATTAGAATAAGTGATTCTCGGTCGGTTCCTTTCTCATAGATTCTGAAGCCCCAAGTTTGACCGAGTAACCAGGAGGGATCAGTGGGGAGCTGCACTGTAAGATTAAGATGTGTGCAGGATCCCTCGCTTTCTTGGCCGAGCCAGTTAACAGTAGGGAGTTTGCACCCTGTAGGGGCCCACTTTAAGGTAAGGTAATGATCAGGAACAGGAGGCTTCCAATTAGTGGCTAATGTTTCACACCCCCAGTATGCACAGTAGTACTCGTTGGGGGAATTACAGTACGATTTTCCAGGATTTGAGGATGGGCACATGTAATATTGGGCCTGGGGATCACTTACCTTTCGAGCGCAGGTTTCTTTGACTCTGGAGACAAAGGTGGCGAAAGGCTTACTCGGCTCCTGGAAGAGCTTGGTAAATTTATTAGGCCGACAGGCAGAGCAATTGGCAAACGCGCGTAAGGCGATGCCTCTGAGGACAGTCCAGAAGGTGGCAGGGACATTAATATAAGCAGACGCACTTAGAAACGCTCCATTGCCCAAATAGGCTTTGGGGGGATGATAGACTTCAATGGCTGCATCTTGCTCACTTTGCTTAGCTGCTTCTGCCTGGAAGTGAGCACGCCAGTCAACAAACTGACCGGGGTTAAAAATTGAACGGGCAAGCGAGGCCCAGTCTTGGGGGAGGCAATAGTTTATGGCGAGATCCTGTAGTATTTGGGAAGCATATGGGCTACCTAACCCGTCCTCCTTGACGGCCCTGCGAAGCTGCTTGATAGTATCTAAGTCAATGGGATACCAGTCATGCGGCCTCTGTGGGGTGGGGGCAAGGTTAAGAGGAAAACAGCGAAAAGCACGAGAGAAAGGAGGACGCGCTTGAAGAGGGCTTGGCGCGGGAGTGGGGGTAGGGGGAGCGTTGCCCCAAGGGTTGCTTTGAGGTGTAGAAGGCAGCCAGGGGTTGTTAGTCGGCAGGGTGGAAGGAGCGGCGGCAGCTGCCGGTAGTGGCTCCGAGGGGGAGCTCGCCGAAGGGAGAGGCGGGAGTGGGAGGCCCCAAGCGTCGCAAGATGGCGGCGCGGTAGGCGTGGCTAAGACACAAGATGGTGGATCAGCCCCGCCCTGTGAAAGGGCGGGGCCCAAGGCATAAGATGGTGGACTAGCTCCACCCCACGAAAGGGCAGGGCCCAAGGCACAAGATGGCGGACTAGCTCCGCCCTGTGGAAGGGCGGGGTAAAGCGTATGTGGTTTCTGGCCCAGCTTAGGGCTGATGTCATCGCCGGAGCATTTCCTCCCCTCGATGGAAGAAGAAGGAGGAAGTTCGCCATCTTGGCGTGGCGCAGTGTTATTTTGCTTTTTGGGAGTCACCTCGAGCGCGTTGTTAATCTGCTCGACTAAGGACTCCGTGTCCGAGTCATGATTTGAATTAGTATCGCTATCTGAATCTGTTGGCTGGGTTGATAGGGCCTCCTTGGATTTAACGGGGCCTCTATCAGGGGGGAGGGAGCCTTGAAGGCAGGAGCGGATGGTTATCAGGGTGGGGAGCAAGCCGGGAGGGAAGCGCTTGCTCTCATGTTCCATGGCGTTGGTGACTCGATCAATAAGACGATCATAAGTAACAGGGTTCCAAAGATGGCAAGTGGTGAGCCATGGGTTAAAGGGCAGCAGGAGATCCCAGTATATCTGCAGCTGCCGGACAGACACTTTACAGCGATGCGTGTCTAGGAGACCCGCTAGAGCACGAACTTGAGGTGCCTGACATGTAGATATACAATTACCCATAGCTGAGGGGAGAGGAGGGGGAGTTGTTCCCGAGCCGGGCCGGCCCGGCTGGCGGGGAGGAGGAGGAGTTGTTTACCGAGCAGAGAGAATGAGATAAACTGTGGCTGCAAGGCCGAAGGAGACGGCGAGAGCAGAAAGCAGTGCCCTTTGACAACGGGAGCAGTCAGGGGGGGCGGTTGCAAAGAGGCACATGGCACCAAATGAGGAAATAAAGATACAAAGAACTACAGCAAAGTAATGGAGGGGAAGAGGGAGAGTGTTAGGAGGAACGGGGGTCATAGAAGTGCGCATACAAGAGGACGAAGAGAGCGTGGGGGGAGGGAGGAGCGGCTTCGGAGCAAGGAACCTCCCACGGCTCCGGAAGCGGCGAAGGAGAGGCGGCCCTTACCTTGCAGGCGAGGAGACGGGAAGCTGGAGAGGCGTTCGGGTGAGCGGGCGACCTGCCAAACTGTTGTGCGGAGACGTTCCTCACACGGGGCACCAGTTGCGGTCGGGGTTACTGCTTCTAGGGGGAGGGGCGGCCGGTAGCCGAGCCCTCAGCTCTCGGGGCTGCTTAAAGGGTACCGGCGGCGGGGGCTCTTTCCCGGAGGCGAGGGCGAGGCGGAGGACGTGGCCGGGTCCTCGGCGGGAGGCGTGCAAGGTATGGAGGGCGGCGATAAGGACAAAAAACACTCTTCATCCAGTAGGAGTATGCGCCAAAGAGATTTATTCAGGGGTGATTACAGGTTATATAGGCTGGTAAGAAGGGCAGGGCTGGAAAGGAGGTGAAGCAGCCTTAAATGGCAATACTGAAGGGAGAGGGGCTAGGATTGGTTCTGAGAGGACGCAGGAGCCGTTGCAACGGGCGGGGGTTGTTTTGGCCACGGTGCATGCGCACTGGCGGTGGCAGGAGTGGCCTTGGCACAAGGGAGTATGTGGGTAAGATAAGGAAGTGGGGAAAGGGCAGTTGGGAGAAAGGCGGTTTCCTCCGGCAAGCCTCCCCTGCCAGTGGCATTTTGGGTGAGGAAAAGGGAGCTGCCTTGACCTCGCTCCTCAGGCTCGGGGGGGCTGCAGAGGGCACTCACGCCCGTACCTACTACCCTCCCCAGGGGGTGATCAGGTCCCCTGGCCCAGGCCTGGCAAGCCGAGGTACAAGCTCAGTCACCCGCATATATTCCTTAAAATAAATTTGTAAGGTCAATTAATTCTCCTCAACATACTCTATAGAGTCAAGGTAAATCCCAGTCAATGTCCCAGCACAATGTATTTAGAGAAATTGACAAGATGATTCTAAAGTTTGTCTTACAAAGGCAAAGAAAACAGAATAGCTAAAACAATTTGGTAAATAAGGGATGGTTGGGTGGAGCAAAAGACAAGAAATATAATTTCTAAATCATTTTTTCATTCTTGTACAAAGTATTTAAATTTAGTTTCAGGACTTAGTCTCATTTCCGTACATCATCATTCACAAACTTGTTTCTGCAGTTGAAAGAATGAAAGTATCAGGTAGATAACCAAGAATGTTCCTGACGTGAAGATTCTGGGAATCTAGTAATAGAGGAGGAGACTCAGAGCCGTGCATCTTCCCAGTCCCGTAACTCCCCAGGGAATTGCACCTCCTAAAGGAGCTTGGGCAGGACGGCCATTTGGCTTAATACATCCTGTTACTTGACCTCTCAGCTGCATTTGGCCCTGTGACCACTATTCTTTCTTGAAACTCTTCACTGGGCTACTTAGTCACTAATCACATGTGGTTCTCATCCTAGTTCCTTGGCTACTCTTAATCAGCCTCCATCACTAATTCTTTATATCTTCCATAACTCTAGCTTTTGAGAAGAGCCAGACAGCAATCCTTGGACCTCCTCACTGCTTCTACTCATCCCTAGGTGATCTAATCTGGTGCCTTGGCTTCAAATGCCTGATGACTTTTAAAGTGCTCATCTCTAGCCTACATCTCTTGGATGGGATATGGACTCCCATTGCCAACTGAATATTTAATACCACTCCTTACCTGGTATACCATTTTGTATATATGATGTCCCCCAGAAAAAGCCGTATTCTTTAATACAGTCTTGTGGGGGCAGATTGATTGATCTTTTTGATAGGGTGTGACCTCTTGATTGACTGTTTCCATGGAGATGTGACTCAATCAACTGTGGGTTAGACCTTGGATTAAATTATCTCCAAGGAGATATGGACCCTGCCCATTCAGGGTGGGTCTTGATTAAATCATTGTATTCCTATAAGAGAGGGACACTTTGGAGAAGGCCATTGAAAGCTGATGTTTGGAGATGCTAAGCTAAGAGATGCTAGCCCAGAGTTTGCTCTGGAGGAAGTCAGATGCACAGGAGCAGAAGAGGCTAGGAGAGACATGCCTAGAGACGCTTTGGAGAATGCCATTTTGAAACGCAACCTGGGAAGGGCACATGCAAGCCACGTGCCTTTCCAGCTGACAGAGGTGTTCTGGACAGCATTAGCCATCCTTCAGTGAATGCCCTAGTTGGGACACTTCTATGTCCTTAGGACTGTGAATTTATAACCAAATAAACCCCCTCTATAAAAGCCAATCCACTTCTGGTATTTTGCATAATAGCAGCATTAGCAAACTGGAATACATGGTGAACAAGCATCTCGAGCAGGTATCTAAGGCCAACTTCTAATTTCCCCATTAAACCTACTCTGCTCAAACATTTCCCCAACTCAGTTAATGCTAATTCCATTCTTCCAGCAGATCAGGCCCCAAGCCCAGCATTGCCCCTGACTCCTCCTCTTCTCTTCCACCCCATCTGCCACCCACAACCCTCTCCGAGTATTCAGAGTATAACCACTTCTAACCACTGTATCCACTTGGCCTCCGGATCACTCCACACTTCTCTCTCCCCTGGACAATGGCAGTAACCTCATGGCTCGTCTATGCCTCCATCCTCATTCTCTCCTCTGCCTGAGCTCAACACGGTAGCCAGAATAGTCCTGGTAGAGCCCGAGTTGGTGGTGCCTGTCCAGTGCTGGGAACCCTCCAGCAGCTCAGTGCACTGGCAGCAGGGCCCAAGTCCTCCCACCCTGACAAGGTGTGGGCCACCTGGCTGCCTCCGCGCAGCCTCCTTCCTGCCCCCGGGACCCAGCCGCTGCTGTTGCTGACCTTCGTCTCACCAGGTGTGCCCTCGTCTCAGGGTTGCCCGTCCCACTGTTCCCAAGAGAGCCTCTGGGTTCCCACCATCACTTTTCCAGGTCTCTGCTCAAATGCCACTTTATCACTGTTCCATGAGCAAGCTTCAGAAATGCCAGTTCTCCCCGTCATTCCCTGTTCTTTTTCACCCTGGCCCTGGACACCCCCAACTCCCTGTTGTTGACTTGCCTATTGTCTGTCCGCACCCACTGGAGAGCGAGCTCCAGGAGGGCAGGGCTGGGTTCACCGGCTCATTTCCAGACCCTGGAGTGACGCCTGACGACGGAGTTAAGGACTGAGGGCTACTGTAAGCCACCTCTTGAGATAGAAGTGTTCTAGATGTTTTACATAAATAATTTGTGAGTGTATTAATTTTAAGTTGTCTTCGATACATTGGTTTATTGTGTTCAGACAAGACTTGTGATGGAAGTAATAGTTTCATTAATATTTTTAAAGTGTGTCAGCTAGTGTCACTCTGGCTTATTTGAACAACACCTAATAAGATTATATGACCTTATGGTATTAGAGGAAAATCTTAGAAAATGTCAAGGACAATGTACATGGTAGTTTTAGGGGAAAATGTGGCTGGAAAAATCAACTTTATCAGTTTTAACTGTTGGGATCCCCCATTGTGATTCAAATTGCGTGAAGAGTCTGACGGAGCTGGCCTGGGTCACAGTGTCCTCCACGACGGTGCCACCGAGGTTGACTGTGATGGGGGGGAGGAGAGGTAATTCCTCCAAAGGAAATGAGAGGTTTAAATTTCAAAGGAAGGGGGTAAAGACGATGGATAGAAAGAAAAAAAGATAAAACGAGACGGTTGCTGTACTATGTTGAAGTACCAAAATTTGGGGGTTATTTACTTTCCATATAAATCAGAATGGGTACTACACCCCCCATCTCCACAAATATCACCTCATGTGTTTTCTCGAATAGGAGAGGGAGGGGAGAAATTATGGTCAAGAGGCCGGGAATCGACTGACTATGTGCCAGTTGTAAAGAGTAACTGTTACTAATGTTTCACTAGCAGCTGTGATGATATTAAATCATAACATTATTTCATTCTCCCCACAGTTTCTTTGGGGTTTGGTTTAAAAAAGATGTGTCATCTAGCATTTGTAGTATGGCCAAATAAATAAATAATAAAAAGAACTTCTTATTTATCTAATCACTGGAAACAAAAGCTAAAGAACCTTTGAAATTTGTCATTTTGAATCTCAATAATTCTCCCATGATTCTTCCACAGATACCTTTTAGAATAAGCAAGCATTCTCCCCAAGTGTTCTGCTTGTCTGTTTTCAGCAATGGCAGTTGTCACTGCCTTCCAGCCAGAGGCCGCAGGAACACGCACATAGTGGAGCAGAGTAGTTTATTGACTCATTGCAACAAGGGGGAGGACATGGCATGGAGTACGATGGGGTGTCTCGATATGAGAATTATAGAAAATTCCTATTACACGACTTGGGGTTGCGTTTATTGTAGGACTGGGGGAACTCAAGGAAGCACAGCTTTGCTCTGGATTAGATACGGTCAGAAGCGGAGGTAATTCCATGGCAGGGATCTCAGTAAGTCTTTCCCTTCTTGGAATGGAATGGGACGTAATCCAGATACTATCATAATCCAGACAACCCAGGAAGCTGCTGATGTACTTCAATAGAGCCAAAATCAGTTTTTCCTTTTGTTTCAGGTAGAAATTCCTGTTGACCTCTAAATATTATCACTCACCAGATACAAACACGCTTTACTTTTGTCACAATTAGGGTGTATATTTTGATAAAGTCACATCACAGTTGCCTACTTGGACATCACACCCTGCCAGAGAAACTTCATAAAATATTTTAAAATGTCACTTTCCCCAAATGATGGCCCAGTGACACATTCTGAAATAACTTCTGTTTTCAGCAGCTGAGCTGCAAGAAGCCATCAGTCACAGGAATGTTTCTTTCTCGTTTATGTTTTCTGTTTCATAAAGTTAATGGTCAGCCTTAGTACTGGAATAGCAAGTTATTTCCCCAACTTACTTCTCTTGAACAAACAGGAGAGGATTTGTATTTCAAGTGTGAGTTCAACTTCCCCTTTGTATTAGTCATGTATTGCTTTGTGATAAATTACTCCAAAATTTAATAGCTTAAAATAACAAACAATTATTTTCTCTCCCAGTTTCTGTGCAGCAGGAATCCGAGCCTGGCTTGACCGGGAGCTTCTGACTCGGGCGCTTGGGGGGTGCCGCCACCTGAAGGCTCGACTGCGGAGGACGCACTTCTCATCTCAGCCTCGTGGCTGCAAAAGAATTAGGTCCTCACTCACCGTGGGCTGCTTGCTGTGGGCTGTTGCTTCAGTTTCTTGCCATGTGGGCCTTTGCACAGGGAAGTGCTCCACAGGGCAGATGGCTCCCATCAGAGCAAGCAAAGGAGAGCACGAGAGAAGGTAAGATGGAACTGGAGCCTTCTTGTAACCTGATCGTGGAAGTGACATCCCGCCACTCTTGCCATGTTCTGTTTATTAGAAGTGAGTCACCAGGCCAGGTCTGCACTGGAGGAGAGCAGACTACCCGAGGGCATGAACACCAGGAGGTGGGAGGCTTTGGGACCAGCCTAGAGGTTGCCCACCACACCCTTCGGGAAGGAGAACGGCAGCTTCACATGGGACTGGCCATTTTCTTTTCTATAAGTGCTGAGTTCCCACCTGGCTCCTTAGTTACCATGACAGAGAATGTCTTCTGGTCAGACTAGAAAACATCTTGGCTGTTTGAGACTCGCACCTGGATTTCGGCCCTCCTCTCTTTTTATGCAGATACGAGATGGTCAAGGCTGCATGTCTTCTTGTCGGCATCCGGACACAGCCACCTCCCAATTACTTCCCGACCATGAAGCTGGTCAAGTCAGGATGGGCTGCTTGCCTTTGGGGAGGCCGTTGCTGGACACACGTTTTTGCCATTAGATATAGAATCCTCAAGTTCTCAAACATAATTCCTGAGGGGTGTGACAGGTGCATTTTTCATTTTCTCTTGCAAATACTTTTCTGTAAATATCAGAAAAAAGAAATGTAAATGATGATATCATAACTCTGATCCTCAATTCATCCTCCTTTTGCCAGAGATGCGCGAGGAAATAGCAATTGAAAGATCAAAGCTCAATGAGAATTTCAGGAGGCAACTGCAGAACCGAAGACATATCTTTTGGCCTTGATAATAGGAGGACGTAGCCCATTATAGAAAAGTTCTTGAGATCGATGGACAACTTTAATTCAAGTCATATTGGTGTAGCGTCGTATTTCATCCAAATCCCCTCTTGCTCTTTACCAAATAAATACATAGATTAATACCAGGCACCTGTTGTCTGCTAGCATGTGCTATGAACTGCAGGAGCTACAATAAATAATAAGGCGCAACAGTTGTCTCTAGGAATTCCCTGCTTAATTAGAAAAAAACGCCAAGTTAGAAGTAAAATGGTATTTAACTGTTTAAATACCATAGAGGATCTGGCAAACGGAACTTCAACAAGTAAGAAAATACCAAAATCCACAGGAGACCCAAGAGGTACAGGGCAGATACGATGCCACAAGGCGTTCTCCTAGTTCTTTTTCCCGCTGTCATCTTTAGCTTATCCTGTTGTTTGTTTATTCCAATCGTCAGCGTATCCCTTTGTTTGTTTCCTCATAGAAACAGGATGGCCACTCCACTCCCAGCACCTCACCCACTCCAGACTGGAGGAGACATGGCAAAGGGCAAAAAACACAGCCAGCTGATACTGTCATCTGTTAAAGAGCTTCCGGTAGGTCTTTCTAAGCAACATCTGCTTGTATCTATTTGGTCAAAACTGTGTTACAGATTTTGCTAGCTGCCGGGAGGCTGGTAAATGTAGTTTTCTTTTTTTTAACTTGAGAATTAAAGTAGAGTTATTAAAAAGAAGAAGACTAAATACGGAAGACCTCTAAAGGTGTTTGCTAGAAGCATAAAGCAAAAATGGAAAGTCAATGACAAGTGAAGGGCAGTAAAACAAAATTATCCACAGGATGTTTGGATTATAGTGCCTCCAAGAATTCAAAGTTAATATTCAGAGGGCGTGCCATACTCCAGAGGAATTTGGCCCCATTAGGGACATCTGCAACTGATTGCAGAAAATGGATAGCATCTTCTGTTGTTGCTGTTGTTGGTAGTGGTGGAATTGGTTGTCACTAGTTTCTTGCCTTGAACAGTGGAGAAGGAGATGCGAAGAAGTGGGATTGGGTAGTTCAAGCATCAGGTTTGGTTTGGAGAATAATACAAACAGAAAGTGGACCATTTTTAGGACACTGAGTAATCTGGTTGTTTCTTTTTTACCAACAAGAAAATCTCCTTACCCAGTTGTCAATCACCTTATATCACACCCACCAAATACTCTACAATCCTTTCTTATGCACAGGTGGTACCCAGCCCTGACTGAACACTAGAATGATACAGGGAGCTTTCAGAAATGTCATGTCCAAGCTATACCCCAGAAAAATTACATGAGAACTTCTGGATGTGGAGAGAGAACATTTTTCAAAAGCCAGCATTGGGAACCCCTAGTCTAGACAGGGGTCAGCAAACCATAACCTGAGGGCCAAATCCAGCCTACCTCCTGTTCTTGTAGTCAAGTTTTACTGGAACACAGCCTTGCACAGTTGTTTACTGGTGTTCTCACACTAGAATGGCAGCTTCGAGTACTGGTGACAGAGAAATTACAGCTCTCGCTCCCTAAGATATTTACTCTCTGGCCCTTTTTTAGAAAAAGTTTGCCGACGCCTACCGTAGGCTGTGGAATCATAGATCGTGAAAATATCCTGATGTAATTGATGTAGATCTGGCATTTTACTGGCCCAGGTCCACGGAGGGGCCATGACTAACCCAGGGCCCCGTGGGAAGGTGGTGACCTCCAGGCCGTGTCTCCTAACTGTAAACACATTTGATAGGACAGAAGGTTCCTGTACGCCCTGCACATGGTTTCTCTATTATTAGCTTCTTACATTAGTGTGGGATATTTGTCACAACTAATGAATCAATACTGATGCACACTTACTAACTAAAGTCTCATTCTCCATTCACATTTCCTTCATTTCCCCCAGGGTCCTCTTTCTGCTCCAGGCTCCCACCTGGGACCCCACATCCTTAGGCTGTCTCCTTAGGCTCCTATAAGCTATGACCAGCTCTTGGACCTTCCTTGGTTTTGATGACCTTGACGGTCTTGAGAAAGGCTGGTCAGGTATTTTGTGGAATGTTCCTGAATTTGGGTTTTCCTGATGTTTCTCTCATGATTGGGCTTATGGGTTTTAGAGAAGTGGAATGCTGTTTTCATCACACCACATCCAGGGGACATTCAACATGAGGTATCACTGTTGATGTTGACCTTGATCACCTGACTGAGGTGAGTGCTTGTCAGGTTTCTCCACTACAAAGTGAGCGCTTAGTCCTCCTTCCTGTTCTGTGCCCTGTGGAAGGAGGTCTGTGAGCAGCTCACACTTACGGAGTGGTGCGTTTTACTTTCCCTCCTTGAGGGTGGAGGATCTGCATACATTATCTGGATTTCTTCTGCAAGGGAGATTTGTCTCTTCTCTCCTATTTCTTATTCACTCAACCATTTATCTGTATCAGTATGGACTCATAGATATTTGCATTTTAACATTCATTGAGTCATCAGATATCTGTGAGCATGATCTCTGTGCTGAATGCTGTGCCTTGAGTCAGGTATATGACAGTGAGCCAGAAATGGTGCCTCACCCCAAAGAGCCCAGTCACCTCACTCCAGCCTGCAGAGTGATAGTGCAGGGAGTGGGGAGAGCCTGCTGTATTACTCATTCATTTATTCTTCACCATAACCCCGAGAGATGGTATCACTGTCATCTCCATTTCCAGGTGAAGGGCACAGAGAGGTTAAGAAACTCACCCAAGCTTGCACAGCAGACAGGGGCAGAGCCTTCACTCACTGCACTGAACCAGTTCTCGCACATGCTAGCAGGTTCACCAGGGAGCACACAGGGGATGTGTGGAGTCCAGACTTGGGGGTGGGTGGGGAGGGCCAGGGATTTTCTAGAAGTCATGACAACTAAGTTGAAATGGAGATTCTGAACCAAAAGTCGGGAGGTGACTTTTGAGGAGCTCGTTGGAGAATTGTGACCAGCCAGGTTTCGGAACCATCCCTTTACATTTCAGAGGCTGAGGAGGAGGCTTAGCTTCTCTGACCACAGCAAGGGCTCCCCTCTGAACCAGGATTTGTGCCTCTTCCTGTGGGGAGCCTTGCAGGCTGCCTCCTGAACCTGCTCATCTTTCTCTTTGTAATGGTGTGTGGGGGGTACATTAATGGTGCTTGGTGATACACGCAGACGTGGTGCTTGCAGGCCAATGGTTCTGGGGGACCTTTTCAAGAGGCGCCCACCCCTCAGTGTTTGCTCAGTCATGTCTGCCTTAGAGGTAGAAAGTCAGCAGAAGGTTCCTAAAGTGACAGTGACTGAGAAGGCAGAAAACTAGTGTGTGGATGTCCCTCCTCTCCACCTGGTGTTTTGAGGTGCCAACCCCCTCCCCACCAAGAGGGCTGACAGAGCAGTGGGGGTGGGTGCCAGGTCAGCAAGAGAAAGGCCCGCAGGGAGCCAGAGAAAGAGAGGGCAGATGTTTTGGCGACAGTCAGGGTCCTGGAAGAAAGCAAAGACAGTAAATACAATTGTGTGGCCGCTTCTGTGCTATGAGTCTAGGATGCCCAGCCCTGTCCTGGGCTGCAGATGCAAAGGTGACTCACGGTCCCCTAGGATCAAAGCAAGAGCTCGGGGTCTCCGGGAGGGTCACTGGACCACCAGGGGAAGCCGTGGAAGAGCCCGTGTTAACTTGAACTGTGGCTGAGGATTCTCCAGGCTGGGAAAGGGACATGGGGGCCAGTGATAAACTGGCAGGAAATGGTGAGGGGCAGTGAGCGCCGTGAGAATATTTGTCAGGACTCCTTCAGTTGCAAATGACTGAGCTCAAACTCAAAAGTGCCTAATGCAAAACGTCTCATGTTAAAGAAACTAGGGCTGGACTAGCCGGACCTAGGACACGTGTAGTCCCCCAGGCATTAACCTCTCCTTTCTTCTGAGCTGGCCTCTTTTCTCAGACAGGCCTTCCCCAAGCGGGGACATGCAAGGCCACCAGCAGCGACTCCCTTCCTGGGAGCTAAGAGACCCGAGTGAAGAAAAGCATCTTTTCCTCACTAGTCCCAGGGACAGTCTCAGGAAGAGCTCATTGGCTCACACGCTTGTCTGTCAACAGGTCTTTATGGCCAGTGGATTGTGGCGCTGTGACTGGCCAGGCCCGGGGTGGGTGACCTCCCTGCAGCCCAGGGCTGGGCCAGCCCCAAAAGGAAACAGATGTATGGAGAGCAGGGAAGGGCTATTTCTCCTAAGAAAATCGTGTGCCTCTAACAAAGGGGAAATGGCTACAACGGGGAAAAGAATTGGATGTTCATTACAAGCAGGGGTTGGAAGATGAAATTGGAAAGTAATTTGGGGCCACCTGTGATCCACATTGAAAGCTGAGGGCATGCAAGCTCCAGAGAAACAAAACAGGATGTCCAAGGCCAGATGAAGAGTTCTCTTTGTGTTGCTTTGCTTTATGATGAAAATAAATAAAATGTTGAAGCAGTTTAAGAAACCATTTCCTTTTTTTGGAGCAGAACCCTAGCTTGGCTCCGAAATATTGGTTTTGCGTCTGCCTGCTATTTGTAACACTGCGAACAGGAATAATGTTATTAAAATTAGATTGAAAGTTTTTATTTCCCTCAATGTTGACAGATGGCAGAAGACTTTTCATGTGTGAGGAGTTGAACACACAGTTTTTCTTTAGAAAAGAATAGAAAGCAAACCCTCTTCTTTCTCCATCTTCTCAGGCCTGCTGTCCTTGAAGGAGAAAAGGGACAGACACACTGAGCAGATATTTTGTGTCTTTTGCTTAGTAGCGATGAAACGATCCCCAGCCAGGGGTAGGAGAGTTAGTTCTTGGGTAGGTCAGTGACCCCAGGCAGTGGGTCATTGATCTGAAATGTCTTCATGGGTCCTTTAAGACAGCTCATCCTTCCCCTTCTGCATGGGAAGGGGCTAGAGAAGCTCCGTCTTTTGTGAAGCTGCTTCTCAGGTGTGGGAAAGACTGAGGGTGCCTGTGCCATCTCTGTGTTTTACAGGAGGCTGGAGCATCCCTTTCCTTGGTGTGGAAAGGGGGTGCTGGAATGCCACCTTCCCGTCCGTCACCGCCATGATTGCCTACACCCGATGGATAACAATGAGAAAGGGAAAGTTTCTCATATGGGATTTATCACAAATTCACCTGCTTTATCCCACTAAGTGTGCAAATATATTTCCAAGTTTCTTAGACCTAACATTTAGAGAATTTCCATAACACCTGATTTATTAATTCGCCCTAGAAATACTAACTCCACTGATCATAACTTAAGATTCATTTAATGTAGAGCGATTTTTTCTGTCAGAAGTTTTTCTTCACTCTGTGTTCACTGTCCTGAATGGTACGCCTTTCATGGGGGGAAAAAGTCAACCTAGAGCTGAATTGTCAATTGCCGGCATTTCGGGGTATTAAATCCAAACTCTGCCTCGAGCAGCAGTTACTATGTGAAAATGGAATCTTTTCCTTCAATGTGATAACATAAAGAAAACAGGAGAACCGCGGAGCTAGTGATATGCTAAAGGAGGGCAGGGTCTTGAGCTATCCTTGAACTGCGGGCTGGAGGCACCGCTCGTGATTTCTGTGCCCGGGATCTCTTGGTGTCAGAGACCCTTAGTTCTGAGAGTCCTGCGAACATCCGGGTATTGAGGCTCTCTGGCCCTGCTTGGTCACATGGCCGTCCCTGAACCAATCAGCACACGCGGGGAGGGATGGCGCGTTCCGATTGGCCGGGTTGGGACTCAGGCCCGCTGCAGCCCGCAGCCAAGATGGGGCCTGGGGCCTGGGGCCTGGGGGGTCCGAGTGGTCAGGGTCCCCATAAGAGGGAAGCAGCGGGAGAGGCGTGTTTAACCGGCATGCCTGTAATAAAATAAGTCTGGGTGTAGCCGATGTCCAAAATGGGCTCTTTCCATCGTGTTCTCCTGCGGCGTGCTTTTTGGAGTTCCTGTGTCGGGGCAGTGCTTTCCCTGCTGGCCTCTTACTGCTTTTCCATCAGCCTTGCTTCTCCTGGGCTCCTGCCTCCGGGGGTGTCCACTTTGGTATGTTTTCTGGAGTCGCCTTGGACGGCTCCCTCCGCAGCCCCAAGAAACAGACCCAGCACCACCGGGGGTGGGAGCGCACCAGGCCCCAGGGCAGCTCTGGGCCTTGCCCAGGACGGTGGGCTTTGGTCTTCCCCTGGTGAAGTTCAGACACATTTGCTTGTCCCCCCAGTTCCAGAGGACCCAGGCCAAGTGTTCTGATGCACATTCACTTGGCTCAGGCACGTAGATGGCTCTCTGCAAAGTCCTCCTTTACACCCCCGTGTACACGCACGTGGGGCAATGGGCTGAAGCTGCAGAATCAGGTTGACAACTTCAAGGAGGTCAAGCCGCTCCCTTTATAATGTGAGGAATATTTGCCACCCATCCTGGGATCCTCGTCAGGAACTGACCTAAAAGGAGACCTCTCATAACATCTGTTACGCTTAAGCAATCCATTCACCCCTCCCGACCACTCCTGCGATCTCCTCTGAACTCCTAAGTCCTTTCCACATTACCAGTGTCCCGGTCATGTCTTCTTATTCTCGTTAATTGTCTTCTTCTTCTCATTAATTAATCTGTGAGCTGTTTGAGAAGAGATCTGTGGTTGATTAACGACAACAATCCCATCCAGACATGGGGGATCCCTGCCCTCCAAGCTTATAGCCATAGAAGCAGCTCCATTCATGTTGGCTGGTGGTCAGCAGATGACAGGGAAACAAGTTTGTGACCGGCTTGCCTGCTTGAACTTGCCTCTGGCCGCCACGTGTCACAGGGGCCTGCCAGGACACAGAGTTTCAGTGCAGTTGCAGCAGCTCTGTGCAGGTGTTCTTTGTGTGGCATGGCTGCAGATGGTGCTGGTTCGTTGCATGGTTGGTAGGCAAAACGAGGCAGTGAGGGCTGGCCCTTGCCTGCAGTGACGCAGAGCTGGCCACCACCCAGGGTGCTCAGTTAGAACGGCTTTGCCATCTCTGCTAGGTTCATTCCATCGGCATCTGCTCTGGCTCTGCTACTTTGCAGTTAGGGCCCAGAGTTATCGGGAGGTGATGCTGGAGACACTGGTGGTGCAGCCCCAGTCCCCTCAGGAAAGCTCTCAAGAATCCTCAGAGTCCAAAGACCTCCACGTGCAGCCCTGCCTGCGCATCAGTTGTGGGTCACCTGTGAGGAGCTTGTCTCTCAGGGACTGTGGGGTTTTAATGGGGTGGGTCTGCAGAGGCAATTCCTTTTTCCCAAGCTCAGTGGAGAGCCTGGCAAGTTCTCAGCTCCCGCCACCCCCAAAGCCCCAGTGTCAGAGCTGGTGTCCCTGCTCTAGAACCTACCTGGCAACTGACTTAGCTAGTGCCCTCTGTTTCTTATCAAGGTCCTTGGTGACATTGGGATACACATTCCTTTGTTTGCTAGATTCCAGAGAACAGAGCAGGGATAACTGACAGCTAAGGACGGTTCTGTCCCTCAGGCCGCTGGAAGCCGTTGGTAAACAGCGGTGATGGTGATGCATTGGGAGCTGCAGTTTCCCAGAGGGAATGGGGTGTCCAGCCACAGGGAGGGACGCCCTCCGGGAAGGCTGCCCCCTGCAGGCCGCTGTGTGCAACATCCCTCTGTTAGTCCCTTCCAAAAAGAGGCTTTGCCCTGCAGCCCTGAACTTTCCGTGGACAGCCGGGTGGCCGCGATGACCTCAGAGGATTCCCCTGCGGCACCTGGTGCCTGAGGTGCTCGTTCTCAGTCACTAAGGTCACTCAAGGTCACTGTCAGTGGCACAGGCGGGTGAGAATGGTGCCAGTCATGGAAACAAGGAGAGCCGCTTCTGCCGTTCCCTCCTTGGTGTGTCCGCAGTGTGGATGCCAGACAGTGTCCTGTCTGCGCATTTGATGCCAGTCCCCTGACATAGACACGGTATGTGAACACTGAGTCATTTTCATCATGACTTAAAATACCCTAGGTTATGACGGACAGTATTTGAAAGGGGTAGGGAGAGGGAGAAGGACTTCTCCAATGTCTAGCTTTAAAAACTGTAAGTTATTCTTTAGGGGAGGACCCACAGATGCTCAGTGGCCAGTCAACAGGCTGGTTCACATTTGGGCTTCCGTGGACCTCCACGTAATTTCTGTTCTCTGAGGCGGATCATGAACCTGTGTCTGGAATTTTGCCACCTCGTCCCTGCCTCTAGCCTGCATGAGGGTTGCTATTAAATTTGCAGCCACTTGTCCCAGTGCGGAAGATAATATCCTATATTCCCCAGCAGCTGATACCTCGCACTCCAGAGCCGGCCGCACACTCATTTCATAGCTCTGTACAGGCAGCAAAGCCAGGTAAACATATGCCAATGTTCTTTCTGCTAAGCTCAAAGTACCAAAACATTTTAGCCTCTGTAAAACCAGAGTTTCATTTTTCTCTATGGAGCATCAGAAGCAAAGGCAAATTGGAGGTATTTGCAGAGAGTATTTTGACTTTCTATTAACATTTATTTCACATCAAGGAGCATTTCCGTGTTCCCATGAGAGTGCTTAGATTGATCTCTAAGAGGAAAGACGCAGCAAGTCCTTAATTTGACTGTTTTAGAACCAATTAAGGTCCCTGCTGGCAGCCAACAGTGCACCTGTGAGCTCGCAAAGCCACCTGGCCCCATGCCATGTGGTGCCCTAATTGTGCAGGCGAGAGTAGGCAACCCTCAAGAAATTGTGGGTGCCTCAAATGCATGGACCCTGGGCAATGTGAGAGAGGGTTAGCTGGGTGTCAATAGTGATCTTACAAAGTAGAAGAATTGTAAGGACTGAAACCCACACACTATGCACCTGTAGATTTTTCTTTTCCTTCACTTTTTTATTCTCCGTAGGAAAGCAGAGGACATGAGAGTGGATGTTGGGGAAGTGAGGGAAAACGACAGAAACACAAAATAAACTAATAAGGAAAAGCTCAATCACACAGGACGACCAGGGTTTGCAGTGAGAGAACAATGAAGAAGGGATGGGAGGGTTTTCCTCCCCTGGTCCCTGCAGGATGGGGGATATCTGGGGCACTCTGCAGTTCTGCTGCAGCTTAGTGTCAGGAGAAAACTGTACAGTAATGAACTCCCTTGGTGCACCACAGTCAATAGTGTGTTCAAATGCCACCGCTTTGGAGGCAGAACTGATTTGGGCCATAGCTGTGAAAACCAAACCTACGCTCACCCTGGGGTGCAGCAGTTACACTCCTAGGAACACCTAAGAGACATGAATGCATCTGTCTCCCAGAAGACAGGCCTGCAAAACGTCATAACAGATTTATTAATAATAGCCCAAACTGTATACTACTCTAATGTATATTCATATGATGGAATATTACACAGCAATGGAAAGAATGAACTAAACTTTCATTTCTCTCCAAGATAGAGTAACAAGGAATGGATTTACTCTCTCACCTGAAATAGCAACTCGGCAAAATAGACAAACTATATGAAACAACACTGTGCTGATTTGGATGTATTATGTCTCCCAAAATGCCATGTTCTTCAATGCAGTCTTGTGTGGGCCGACGTATTAGTGTTAATTAGGATGGGATCTTTGGATTAGGTTGTTTCCATGGAGATGTGATAATATTTGTTTATTAGCTCAATTAGCTTTGTGGTTGAATTCTCAGGATCATATCTGCAAATAATGACAGTTTTATTTCTTCCTTTCCAATCTGGATACTTTTATGTCTTTATCTTGGCAAATTGCACAATGCTGAATACTAGAGGTGACAGTGGGCCTCCTTGTCTCATTCCTGATTTTAGGGGGAAGGCTCTCAGCCTCTAACTGTTGAGTGCTATGCTGGCTCTGGGTTTTTCATAAATGCCATTATCGTATTGAGGAAGTATCCTTCAATTCCTACCTTTTGATGTGTTTTTATCAAAAAGGGATGTTGAATTTTGTTGAGTGCTTTTTCAGTATCTATTGAGATGATCGTTTGATTTTTCCTTTTGATTTGTTAATGTGTTGAATTACATTAATTGATTTTCTTATGTTGACCCACCCTTGCATGCCAGGAATGAACCCTGCTTGGTCGTGGTGTATATTTCTTCTAATGTGCCTTTGGATTCGATTTGCAAGTATTTTGTTTAGGATTTTTGCGTCTATATTTGTTAGGGAGATTGGCCTACAGTTTTCCTTTTTTAGTAGTGTCTTCATCTGGTTTTGGTATCAGAGTGATCTTAGCCTCATAAAATGAGTTACATAGTATTCCTTTTTTTCTTTTCATAAAATGAGTTACGTAGTATTCCAGTTGTTTTGAAAGAGTTTTAGCAGGAATGGTGTCAATTCTTTCTGGAAAGTTTGGTCAAATTCCCCTGTGAAGCTATCTGGCCCTGAGCTTTTATTTGTAGGTAGATTTTTGATGACTGATTGGATCTCTTTGCTTACGACTGGTTTGTTGAGTTATTCTATTTCTTCTTGAGTCAGTCTAGGGTGTTCATGTGTTTCCAAGAAATTGTTCATTTCCAATAAATTGTCTAGCTTGTTGACATACAGTTGTTCATAGTATCCTCTTGTTTTTATTTTTTATTTTTTATTTCTTTGGGATCTGTAGTAATTACCCCTTTCATTTCTGATACTGTTTATTTGGGTCTTCTCTCTTTTTGACGTTCTCTGTCTAGAGAAGGGTCTGCCAATCTTGTTGATCTTCTTAAAGAATCAACTTTTGGTTTGATTTATTCTCTCTATATTTTTGTTGTTGTTCTCTAACTCATTTATTTCTGCTTTAACCTTTGTTATTTCTTTTTGTCTACTTGCTTTAGGGTTAGTTTGCTGATCATTCTCTAGCCTTTTCAGTTGTTTGGTTAGGTGTTTAGTTTTAGCTCTTTTTTGCTTTTTGATATATGCATTTAGAGCTATAAATTTCCCTCTCAGCACTGACTATGCTGCATCCCACAGAGTTTGGTATGTTGTGATTTTCATTCATCTCTAAATATTTACAAATTTCTCTTGCTGCAGTTTTTAGGAGTGTGTTGTTTAACCTCCATATATTTGTGAAAGATCTGTTTTCTTGGTGGTTGTTGATTTCTAGTTGCATTCCATTATGGTCAGAGAATGTGCTTTGAATAATTTCAGTTTTTTTAAATTCATTAAGACTTGTTTTTTGCTGCAGCACATGGTCTATCCTGGAGAATTTTCCAGGGACACTAGAGAAGAATGTATATCCTGGTACTTTAGGATGTAATGATCTATATATGTCTGTTAAGTGGAATTCATTTATCATATTGTTTAGGGTCTCAATTTCCTTACTGGACTTCTGTCTAGTTGTTCTATCTATAGAAGAGAGTGGGGTATTGAAGTCTCCCACTATTATTGTAGATGTGTCTATGGCTCCCTTCAGTTTAGCCAGTTGTTTGTCTCATGTATTTTGGAGGTCCTTGATTGGGTACATAAACATTTATAGTTGTTATTTCTTCTTGGTGAATTAAACCTTTTATTAATATATATATATAGTGTCCTTCCTTATCTATTATGACATCTTTGCACTTAAAGTCTATTTTGTCTGATATTATTTTAGCTACCCCAGCTTTCTTTTGATTGCAGTTTGTGTGGAATATTTTTTCCATCCTTTCACTTTCGGTCTCTTTGTGTAAGGGGGTCTAAGATGAGTCTATTGTAAACAGCATATTGCTGGGTCATATCTTTTTTAATCCATTCTACTAGTCTGTATCTTTTAATTGGAGAGTTTAATCCGTTCATATTCAAAGTTACTACTATGAAGGAAGTTCTTGAACCAGCCATCTTATCCTTTGGTTTTTGGTTGTTAGATCTATTTTTTCCCCTCTCTCTTTTTTTTGCCTTTAAGTTACCCTTACTTATAACTCTTCAATTCTGTGCTCTTCTCCAGACTTTGCTCTCCTTTCTTTTTTTCTCAACTGGTAGAGCTCCTTTTAGTATTTCTTGCAGGGCAGGTCTCTTGTTAACAGATTCTCTCAGCGTTTATTTGCCTGTGAAAATTTTAAACTCTCCCTCAATTTTGAAGGAGAGCTTTGCTGGATAAAGAATACTTGGCTAGCAGTTTTTCTCTTCAGAATCTGAAATATGTCATACCACTGCCTTCTTGCCTCCATGGTGCCTACTGAGTAGCCAGTACTTAGTCTTGTGTTTCTCTCTTGTATTGGTGAATCTCTTCTCTCTTGCTGATTTCAGAAGTGTCTCTTTCTCTTCAACATTTGATAATCTAATCAGTATATGTCTCTGAGTAGGTTTATTTGGATTTATTGTATTTGGAGTTCATTGGGAATCTTTAATTTGCATGTTTATGTCATTGAGAAGTTGGGAAGTTTTCCCCAACAATTTCTTCAAATACTCTTCCTAGCCCTTTTTTCTTCCCCTTCTGGAACACCAGAGATTCTTATATTTGTGCGCTTCATGTTGTCCATTATTTCCCTGAGGTCCATTTCAAATTTTTCAATTGTTTTTACCATTTGTTCTTTTGTGCTTTCACTTTCCATCATCTATCCTTGAGGTCACTAATTTGTTCCTCTACTTCTTCAAATCTGGTATTATGTGTTTCAAGTATATTATAAATTTGATCAACAGTATCTCTTATTTCCATAAGATCCACTATTTTTTTAAATTTACTCTTGCAAATTTTCCTTTATGCTTTTCTAGGGTCTTTTTCATGTCCTTTATATCCTGAGCCATAATAGTGATGTTTGTGTGTACTTCTTTGATTAATTGCTCCAAATTTTGTGTCTGTTCTGGCTTTTTAATTTGTTCCTTTGTTTTGTCCACATCTTCTAGATCCTTCGAGTGCTTTCTAGTTTTCTGCTGGCTTTGGGGCACTTGCTTGTCTTGATAGGGTTGTCTTGGGATGTGTAGAATTGAGCATTAATACATAATTTGGTCTGCTGGAATTCAGTTGCACAATCCTTTCAGCAGGTGGCTCTCTTGAGGTACAGCTTGGGTGCAATTTTCCTAACCTACCAGCAGGTGGCACTCTTGAGGCACAGCCTGCTGGAGTGCAGTTTCCCCAACCTATCAGTAGGTCTTCCCTGAACTTCTCCTGTGTGATGGGTGGTGTCCAAACCAGGTGGGGAACCAATCAGTGCAGTGAATCTCTGTGTGCTCTGGGGAATCCCGGTCCTGGAGCTGCAGTGTGGGCCTGGAGCAGGTAGGCAGGGAGCCTGATCAAGGGCACCCCACAGGTGGGAGGTGGGCCCTGCCTGATATTCTCTGCCTGCCTTGTGCTGGTGAGTCTCTGGGGTGTGGGAGGGACTCCCAATCACTGGTATTGTGCCTCTCCCTTCCCCCCTTCTTGCTGTTGCATCCCCACAGATTTCTCTGGGGGCAGAGTAATTACTGCCCCCTGGGTTCCTGCGTGGGAGCACCACGCTGTCTGGGTGTGGAGAATCACCTCCCAGCACACTGTCAAGTTAGGGGGACAAGAGCCGAGAGCTGCTGCTCACTCCCTTGCCTGGTGGTGGTTTTGCTGCTGCCAGCCTGGGAGGGGAGGGGGTGTTGTGGACAGGGAACACACTTACCACGTCCCGCCAGCTGCCGTCTCTTCTCTGTTTTTGACGGTGTTCCCTCTACATACTGTAGGGCACCCTCTGTGGCTGCTCAGACCCTGGAACTGCAGTCCCTGGTGTCCTCTGGCCCCTCTCTAGTTACTCTGATGGAGGAGAAGCCCGTTCCACCTCATCTACTCCACCATCTTCCCGGAAGTCCCCCCACCATGGCATTTTAGTAAGTGTAAAAAGTGCTGCCTGTGCAGTCTTCATCAACCCTGAGTACACAGCAGAGTCACCTGTGGAGCTTTAATAGTCACGGGGACCTGGGCCCCAGGCCAACCAGACAGACTCCCTCGCAGAGACCAGACATCAGTGTTCATTTCAGACTCCCCAGGTGGTTCTCAAGTCCGAAGATACTAGTGCCAAGGCCTTCCACTGGGGGTGGGAGAGTTCCTCCTCTGCACCAGTGATGACAGAACAGGTGAGGCACGGTGGGCCCATGCCCTTTATTTACTGATCCTTGCTGAGGTCAGAGTCACTGGGATGGGGAAGAGATGTTACATGCCCGAGGGCCCCCTCTGCCCTGTCCTGCCCATCACCTGGCTGTGCTGTCCTTGTCGACGGTGCCCTTAGCACCTGAGCTGCCCTTTTCCTCTCCTCTCCAAACACAGGCTTGCACCTCTGTTTGAAATCTGACATGATCAGGTGTGGATTTAATTTAATTAACACCAGTTAAGTTTGCCCACGCTAAAGTTGTGGTCCCAGGGGAAATGGTAGGAGTCAGCATCTTGATCACCAGCACGAGAGAGAGGTAGGCATGGCCAGCGTGGGTCCTTAAAACTCCGGGCTCAAGATGCTCTTGTCCTGGCAAGGCTTTCTGGAACTTTAAAGTTGACCTTTTCACCAAGACCAAGTTGACTTCTCCAGAAGACATGCTTTGCCACCTACCTCTCGGCTGCAGGCATGGGGTCCCATCAGCTCCATCAAGGAGTTACTTGTTGGGCACTTCTTAAAGGAGGAGGAAAAAGCTATACTCTTGCTGCTCACCGAAGTTTCCTTCCAGGGATAACTGCTAAAGTGGCCCATAATGGGGAAAAATAGAAAATTGTTTTTTTACCATCTGGTTGAATTTTTGAGATTGAATTCTCAAAATATGCTAGTACAGAAATTGTGCTTTATATAAACCCTACTTGATGTCTAATGAGTTAAGGATACTCTGATGCTAACAGCAGGTGGCATATCTACCTTTCCTTGTGGCCTGACATAAATCGCAAGGACTCCTTACATGGAGCTCCAGCCTCCAGACCTCCTGGGCCCCTCCCCGTCCATCAAGGAGTCGGTGCGGTGAGTGACGGGGAATGGACTGGGATCCTTGAGGCTGCCACCCAGGGGGCTCTGGGAAGTTATGGCTATTTGTATTGCGTTTCATGTATTCCAAAGACCTTTCTAGGTCTCCACATAAACATTTTTGTTGTCGTTGTTTATAAAATCTTCACATGAGCCCTCTGTTTTAGTTTCCCAGCTGCTGAAACAAATACCATATAACAGGCTAGCTAAAACAATGGGAATTTATTGGCTCATGGTTTTGAGGCTAGGAGAGATCCGAAAATCAAGGCATCAGCAAGGCGATGCTTTCTTCCCAAGGACTGTGGCATTTCATGGCTGACTGCTGGTGATCCTTGGTCACTGGCCTTTCAGCCCCATGGCAGTGCACATGGCAGCTTCTCCTGGCTTCTCCCTCCATCTTACTGTCCCTCTGCCTACAAAGGGCTCCAGTCTTCCAGACTACAGCCCAGCCTGATTCAGTGGGGCCACACCTTAACTGAAGGAACGGCTTGAAGTGATCCAGTTTACAATGGGTCCCCACCCACCAGAATGCAGAGCAAGACCATGTCCAAACCAGGGGCCACAAGTCAATCCACAGCACCCTCCAAGTGAGTGAAATTGTGCTCATTTGTCAGATAAGAAAATCAAGCCTTTAGAGAGGATAAAACCTTGCCTTTGGTCGTGCAGCTGGCAAGTGTCAGCGCTGAAATTGAGATTTGTAAAACCCTAGCTTCTTGGCTCTAAAATAGTGCTTTCTTCTTTCTTCTCTCTGAGCCTTGGTTTCTTCAGTTGCAAAGTGCGGATAATGGCACCTAAGTGCTGGGGCTGTTGACAGGGTTATAATGAGACCGTGAACCACAGGGAGGTGGGAAACTGCTCACTCGTCGTGGGACCCCTCGGTGTGCAGCAGGGGTGCTGATTCACTAAGAAGTGCTTGTGAAAAACCTGTTGTGCATGCAGCCAGCACGAATGTAACAAATACATCACAGGTATTGGATAAAAGTGATTGCTAGTATTTATTGAGTGCTTTATGTAGGCACTTTATATACGTGTCAAAGCACTTTTTTTAACCTATGCTTCTGATCAACCCACTGAAATAATTACTATTTTTACTCACACATTAAAGAGGATGAAAAATGAGGCCCAAGGGCAATAAACAACTTGCTTGAGGGACACACAGTTAAGTGTCCACAGTGCAGTCTCACTCTGGATCCCCTGCTCCTAAACCCTTTGCCTTCTTGCATAATAAATATAAGCGTCGCCTCTGTTCTCCTTCCTTGTCTTCTAATTCCCTCCTGTCATGAAGCTCACAGGAGACAGAACATCACGGGGAGAGAGATGTAGGTTAAAGGAATGAAGAAAAGAGGCCAAAACAGCTGGAAAAAAGATTCCCTGTTTTCTTTCCCACCTCCCCCAGTTATTTTCTGTCAACATCCACGCAAAAAATAGCATGAACAATGCAGGGGATTAGACTCCCTGGGGGCCTCACAATGACCAACAGCCAACAACCTCCCCAAGCCCAGAGAGCTGGGAACCTGCACGACGTCCCATTTGCTAGCTCTCCCAGCCAGCTGAGCTACCGCGTGGCCTCCGGGCTGCTGTGTGATGCCTTCAGCCCCCGGCACTGAGACCTGCTTACTGTAAAGGGAAATCCGCAGTGGTGTACAGGGAAACTGGGACTGTCTTACTTGGTGCTCTAACATGTGTCTCAAAGCAGTAATAGATTGGGGGCTCCTTTCTGAAGGTCACTGGGATGTGGCGTGACCTGAAACACAGCAAAAAGGGGCCGTGAGTCCACTTTCCACCGGTCGCCCATCCTTCGTTAACTTTCTTTTTTGTGGGGTCTGTCAACATGGTAGGCAGAATAAGAGTCCCGCAAAGATGTCTGTGTCCTAATCCTCAAAACCTGTGAATCGGCAATAAGGAACGAGGTCATGAAACATATGACAACACGGATGAACCTTGAAGACATAATGCTGAGTGAAATAAGTCAGACAGAAAAGGAGAGAGATTGTATGTTACCACTAACGTGAACTCTGTGAAAAATGTAAAATAAATGTTCTATATTGTGGAATGTAGGGGACTTAGAGATAGACAGCAACTAGTGAAAGGGGAATGATAATCTAATAAGAACAGATAAGAGATTGAGAGTAATTTTAATGATATGTGAATGCTCAGGAATAATTATGGTTTGTAAATTTTCTTGGGTATCGTAGGAATGTGTTGGAAGGAATGTAGTTAAGTTATTTGTTTTTCTTATTCCTTTGAAATTTTTTTTTACTTTTATTTTTTCATAAAGTTAAAAAACAAAAAAAAACCTGTGAATATGTTACTTACCTGGCAAAGGGGAATCTGTGCATGTGATTAAGTACCTGGAGATGGGGAATTATCGTGGATTATCCAGGTGAGCCCAAGGTAACCACAGGGTCCCTATAAGAGGGAGGCAGGAGATGGCGAGTCCGGGAGGAAGTTGTGATAACAGAAGCAAAGGCCAGAGTGATGAGGGGCCATGAGCCAAGGAGTGCAGGCATCTGCTAGAGGCTGGAAACGGCAAGGAAAGGTGTCCTCCAGAGCCTCCAGAAGGAAGGCTGGCTTGCCGGCATCTTGATGTTAAGCCAGTAAGACCCACTTCAGACTTCTGACCTCTGGAACTGTGAGATGATAAATTTGTGTGGTTTTTAGCCACTAAGGTTGCAGTACTTTGTTACATGTGTGAACAGGAACTAAGGTACAGCCAGGTCTTAGGGCTGGGAGGACATCTGGAACTCAAGCTACGTGGCTTCTTGTTTCCATTTCTCTCTTCCTTGTTCATCTCTCTTCTCTTCATTGGCCTTCCCCACTTGCTCGTGATGCAACATGGCTACATCCAGCATCCAGACAGACATGATAGTTCTAGAGGCAGCAGACAGGGCTGCGGGTGTCAGTGATGCCTGCCCTGTCCTTTCCGTCTACCAGCTATGAGAACATGGGTGTGGAAAGCCGATAGTGCCCCCAAGTCCTAGTCCCTAACTTGTGTATATGGTACCTTGCAGGCACAAGGGGCTTCTCCGATGTGATTAAGTTATGGCTCCTGAGATGGGGAGATGGCCCTGGGTTACCCAGGTGGGCCCGATATCATCCCAGGGGTCCTTCTAAGAGGAGGCAGCAGAGGCAGAGAGGGAGATTTGAAGATGCAGTGCTGCTGACGGAGGAACGGGCCACAATCCAAGGCATGCAAGCAGCCCCCAGAAGCCGGGAAAAGCCAGGGAACAGATGCTCCCCTGGCGCCTCTAGAGAGAGAACAGCTGTGCTGACACCTTGATTTTAGGACTGCTGACATCCATAACTGCAAGAAAATAAATTCACGTCATTTCATTTAAGTTTGCAGAAATTTGTTACGACATTACTAGGAAGCTAATTACCTGACACATCGACTTGTCTCAATTCCACTGGGGAATGAGAAGGGCAAAAGTAATTACAGTAATAATTGTAGCGACCATTTTGCTATGTGTGTCTTTATGGCACTAGTCATTGTTCTGAGCATTTTACATGTATTGTCAAATATTCCACACAAAAACCCTGGGAGGTTGGCACTGTTTTTGTTGTCCAGTTTTACAAATGAGGAAAATTGGGCACAGAAAAGTTAAGTCACTTGTCCAAGGCCATGCAGCTAGCCATGCAGAGCCAAGTGTGAACGGACAGTTAGCCTCCAGACCCCAAGAGCGCCGTGCCACATCTGCATATAAGATCATGAACTTCCGCCAAAGACCTTCATGAGCATTGCCAACCCACAATTTGTGAGCTACACCTGGAGCTACACACTTGGGTTTACCACCTCAGGTGTATAAGAAATGTATCTTCCTTTTCCAGAATGGTTCTTCATTTTTCTTCTGAGCCCCCTTTCCTTGGGTTCTATCTAAATGCTGGAGGAGTAGGTAGGTCCCAGTAATTGGAACTGCACACCTGTCCGCTAGGCTCATACCTTCATCCTGGCGTCAGCCCAGAAGTCCGTGCTTGTGCTTGGTCACTGCCCGATTCATCCCGCAGGGACTTTGGGAGCTGGTTTCCCTCTGGGTACACCACGTTTCCACTGCTCTTGTGCCCTGAGGCCACGGGCGCCTGGCTGATGCCGACTGACACTACTTCTCTGCTGCTCCTGTTGGCAGGAATTTATCCACTGCCCCTTTGACTCTCCTGGTCATGGCAGAAACTCTCTTGACTTTTCTTCTTGTCCATTTTCCTAAACCCACCGAGAGGCCACTCCACTGCAGAGTCCTGCCGCGTCTCTGAAACATGGTACTGGGGCAGATCCCTCCACACCTGGCTGAGGTTCTGTGATTACCTCCCTGAGGAGCCATGATGCTCCTTTCCCAGTGATCCCTGGTGTCTATCTCGGCCTCCCCTAACTCCCTGTCGTCGGGGTTTTTTCATTTCTAGTGGTGGTAGGGAGGAGGTAAAGGGCTTAGTCTGATCCAACCTGAAGTTTTCCTGATTTTTTCTGTTATCTTGTTTATGTATCCCATGGAGAGTATAGATTTTTGAAACCCAAAGGCCAAGTGAATACTTCTGTTTTTTTTCTTTCCATTATGTCCTCCATTCTCTGTAGCAATAAACATAAAATGTCCCAGCTGCTTCCTAAATGTGGAAGACTTCTCACATAGATAAATAT